>NC_061510.1:401051714-401188990 GCF_022539505.1 Lolium rigidum | reverse complement strand
TTTATTTGGTGTCTTGGAAGTTGTTTACTACTGTAGCAACCTCTCCTTATCTTAGTTTTGAGTTTTGTTGTGCCAAGTTAAGCCGTTGATAGAAAAGTAAGTACTAGATTTGGATTACTGCGCAGTTCCAGATTTCTTTGCTGTCACGAATCTGAGCCCACTGCCCTGCAGGAAGCTCAGAAAATTATGCCAATTTACGAGCATGATCCTCAGATATGTACGCAACTTTCATTCAATTTGAGCATTTTCATTTGAGCAAGTCTGGTGCCATTTTAAAATTCGTCAATACGAACTGTTCTGTTTTGACAGATTCTGCCTTTTATTTCGCATTGCCTCTTTCGCTATGTTGGATGAATTTCTTTGATCCACTAATGTCCAGTAGCATTATGCAATGTCCAGAAGTGTTAAGAATGAGTGTGTCACCTCTGAATATGTCAATTTATATTGTGCACTAACCCTCTAATGAGTTGTTTCGAGTTTGGTGTGGAGGAAGTTTTCAAGGATCAAGAGAGGAGTATGATGCAACATGATCAAGGAGAGTGAAAGCTCTAAGCTTGGGGATGCACCCGGCGGTTCACCCCTGCATATATCAAGAAGACTCAAGCGTCTAAGCTTGGGGATGCCCAAGGCATCCCCTTCTTCATCAACAAATTATCAGGTTCCTCCCCTGAAACTACATTTTTATTCGGCCACATCTTATGTGCTTTTTTTCTTGGAGCGTCGTTTTGTTTTTATTTTTGTTTTGTTTGAATAAAATGGATCCTAGCATTCACTTTATGGGAGAGATACACACTCCGCTGTAGCATATGGACAAATGTGTCCTTGGTTACTACTCATAGTATTCATGGCGAAGTTTCTCCTTCGTTAAATTGTTATATGGTTGGAATTGGAAAATGATACATGTAGTAATTGCTATAATGTTTTGGGTAATGTGATACTTGGCAATTGTTGTGCTCATGTTTAAGCTCTTGCATCATATGCTTTGCACCCATTAATGAAGAAATACATAGAGCATGCTAAAATTTGGTTTGCATATTTGGTTTCTCTAAGGTCTAGATAATTTCTAGTCTTGAGTTTGAACAACAAGGAAGACGGTATAGAGTATTATAATGCTTTCAATATGTCTTTTATGTGAGTTTTGCTGTACTAGTTCATCCTTGTGTTTGCCTCAAATAACCTTGCTAGCCTAAACCTTGTATCGAGAGGGAATACTTCTCATGCATCCAAAATACTTGAGCCAACCACTATGCCATTTGTGTCCACCATACCTACCTACTACATGGTATTTTCCAGCCATTCCAAAGTAAATTGCTTGAGTGCTACCTTTAAAATTCCATCATTCACCTTTGCAATATATAGCTCATGGGACAAATAGCTTAAAAACTATTGTGGTATTGAATATGTAATTATGCACTTTATCTCTTATTAAGTTGCTTGTTGTGCGATAACCATGTTTATCTGGGGAACGCCATCAACTCATTGTTGAATATCATGTGAGTTGCTATGCATGTTCGTCTTGTCCGAAGTAAGGGCGATCTACACCGAGTTGAATGGTTTGAGCATGCATATTGTGAGAGAAGAACATTGGGCCGCTAACTAAAGCCATGTTCCATGGTGGAAGTTTCAGTTTTGGACAAACATCCTCAAATCTCTAATGAGAAAAGAATTAATTGTTGTTGAATGCTTAAAGCATTAAAAGAGGAGTCCATTATCTCGTTGTCTATGTTGTCCCGGTATGGATGTCTAAGTTGAGAATAATCAAAAGCGAGAAATCCAAATGCGAGCTTTCTCCTTAGACCTTTGTACGAGGCGGCATAGAGGTACCCCTTTGTGATACTTGGTTAAAGCATATGTATTGCGGTGATAATCCGGGTAGTCCAAGCTAATTAGGACAAGGTGCGAGCACTATTAGTACACTATGCATGAGGCTTGCAACTTATAAGATATAATTTACATGATGCATATGCTTTATTACTACCGTTGACAAAATTGTTTCATGTTTTCAAAATCAAAGCTCTAGCACAAATATAGCAATCGATGCTTTTCCTCTATGAGGACCATTCTTTTACTTTCAATGTTGAGTCGGTTCACCTATTTCTCTCCACCTCAAGAAGCAAACACTTGTGTGAACTGTGCATTGATTCTTACATACTTGCTTATTGCACTTATTATGTTACTCTATGTTGACAATATCCATGAGATATACATGTTACAAGTTGAAAGCAACCGCTGAAACTTAATCTTCTTTTGTGTTGCTTCAATACCTTTACTTTGAATTATTGCTTTATGAGTTAACTCTTATGCAAGACTTATTGATGCTTGTCTTGAAGTGCTATTCATGAAAAGTCTTTGCTATATGATTCACTTGTTTACTCATGTCATACACATTGTGTTGATCGCTGCACTCACTACATATGTTTTACAAATAGTATGATCAAGTTTATGATGGCATGTCACTCCAGAAATTATCTTTGTTATCGTTTTACCTGCTCGGGACGAGCGGAACTAAGCTTGGGGATGCCGATACGTCTCCAACGTATCGATAATTTCTTGTGTTCCATGCCACATTATTGATGTTATCTACATGTTTTATGCACACTTTATATCATATTCGTGCATTTTCCGGAACTAACCTATTAACAAGATGCCGAAGTGCCGCTGTCTGTTTTCTGCTGTTTTTGGTTTCAGAAATCCTAGTAAAGAAATATTCTCGGAATTGGACGAAATAAAAGCCCGGAGGCCTATTTTCTCACGAAGCTTCCGGAAGTCCGAAGGAGAGACGAAGAGGGGCCACGGGGCGCCAAACCCTAGGCGGCGCGGCCCCCCTTGGCCGCGCCGGCCCGTGGTGTGGGCCCCCGTGCCGCCTCTTGACCTGCCCTTCCGCCTACAAATAGCCTCCGTGACGAAACCCCCGCACCGAGAGCCACGATACGGAAAACATTACCGAGACGCCGTCGCCGCCGATCCCATCTCGGGGATCCTCGGAGATCGCCTCCGGCACCCTGCCGGAGAGGGGAATCATCTCCCGGAGGACTCTACACCGCCATGGTCGCCTCCGGAGTGATGAGTGAGTAGTCTACCCCCGGACTATGGGTCCATAGCAGTAGCTAGATGGTTGTCTTCTCCCCATTGTGCTATCATTGTCGGATCTTGTGAGCTGCCTATCATGATCAAGATCATCTATATGTAATTCTATATGTTGCGTTTGTTGGGATCCGATGAATAGAGAATACTTGTTATGTTGATTATCAAAGCTATGCTTATGTGTTGTTTATGATCTTGCATGCTCTCCGTTATTAGTAGATGCTCCGGCCAAGTAGATGCTTTTAACTCCAAGAGGGAGTACTTATGCTCGATAGTGGGTTCATGCCCGCATTGACACCGGGACGAGTGACGTAAAGTTCTAAGGTTGTGTTGTCTCGTTGCCACTAGGGATAAAACATTGATGCTATGTCTAAGGATGTAGTTGTTGATTACATTACGCACCATACTTAATGCAATTGTCTGTTGCTTTGCAACTTAATACCGGAGGGGGTTCGGATGATAACCTCGAAGGTGGACTTTTTAGGCATAGATGCGCTTGGATGGCGGTCTATGTACTTTGTCGTAATGCCCAATTAAATCTCACTATACTCATCATGATATGTATGTGCATGGTCATGCTCTCTTTATTTGTCAATTGCCCAACCGTAATTTGTTCACCCAACATGCTCGTTCGTCTTATGGGAGAGACACCTCTAGTGAACTGTGGACCCCGGTCCAATTCTCTTTACTCGAAATACAATCTACTCGCAATACTTGTTTCTACTCGTTTTCTCTGCAAACAATCATCTTCCACACAATACGGTTAATCCTTTGTTACAGCAAGCCGGTGAGATTGACAACCTCACTGTTTCGTTGGGGCAAAGTAGCTTGGTTGTGTTGTGCAGGTTCCACGTTGGCGCCGGAATCTCTGGTGTTGCGCCGCACTACATCTCGCCGCCATCAACCTTCAACGTGCTTCTTGGCTCCTCCTGGTTCGATAAACCTTGGTTTCTTTCTGAGGGAAAACTTGCTGCTGTGCTCATCATACCTTCCTCTTGGGGTTGCCCAACGAACGTGTGAAATACACGCCATCACTTAACCATACTTGTATTGGTATATTTCTTCCAATAGGATATCTTCCTTGTGGTTGTATCCTCTCTTTGGACTACCATGTGTTGTATACCAACCGTGGTCTACTACCACCAATTATCTTAAGCTTCAATGGTGTTCTAATTATTTGGAATGAAGCAAGATAACTAACTAACTTTACTTAAGAAAGATAGATAAGAAAGATTGACTCAAGTGTGTCAGGATTATTCTCAAGTGAATACCCATCTCAAGTCAAAAGAATGGTTGGGTTAGCATAGTTAGCTTAGCTAAAACACTTCCTATAGACACTACCAAACCTATAGGTCTCCTTTAAAGGGTTTTAATCCTAGGGTCAAAGCATTTGCTCGATACCGATCGTGATGACCCCGCGTACCACCGCATGGTGTAGTACACAAGTCGTTGACATAACACAAGTGAAACACCGTTCCACTCATATTACATCTCTCAGAGTGGTACAACAGAAACATATGCGAGTCCAAGGTATGTCTATAGAAGTACACACGAGCTGTTTACAGAAGATCAGCACAGCCTCCTACTTTACAGTGAGGTAAAACTTCAAATAAAGCTCCAGAAGAACAACTCGTAGTCTAACTTATTTCTAACTCAAGTTTAAGAGCTACTTGGCTTGCTATAGAATTCTAGCTACTTAGGTGCTAGGATTAGGGAAAGGTTCCCTTCTATTACTAGTCTAGGTTTCCATAATAGCTGATGCAGAAGTTGACTCCATTAACTTCTTTGACTGGATTCTTCATCTTGTTGCAGTTGACTCCTCTGTCTTCGAGTTCCACGGTAGTTTCTCCTTTGGTGCCTTGATCTAAGAAGGGGGTTCAAATGGGATAGAATGAGTACGAGCGTACTCAGCAAGTTCATATTAGGAAATAGGTGTATCATGCACTAGCTACAGCCATAGACCAGAAAGTCATAGGCCAATGCAAGTTTTCATAAACATTTCTTCAAAAGGTTTATTTTAGTCTGAAAACTATGCACGTCAGTCTTCATAGGTTGACTAGAACTTCATGGAGTTCCTTTCCTGCCGCGTTCGCAGTTCCCTTCCCGGAACAGGGAGTGACAGTCACAATTCAGTATCCTCTGCAGAGGTGCGTTACTTTTCCCATAAGAGACCTTATCCTTGTTGCCAACCAGGCGTTAACTTTCCCGTCCACACTTCCTTTGGTGTGAGGCTAGGTGTAAGATCCAAGTCCACACCGCCTTCTCCGCGACTGCAAACCCACCCTTTTGTCCACCCGTACACCCCCAGTAGACTTCTCCCGATAATACGGCTTTACTCACGGTGTACTTTGGACAATCCATCATAGATCGTAGAGCCCAACATCACTAATGGATGGGGATTTAAAAGGCTATCCCAACCTACGACAGTGCCTCCAACACCCCACGGCTCTACCAATCCGTTGGCGTGCAAAAGGGAAAAGATACAGCTGACTTCCCCAGAGCCATTATAGATCTTATGGTCAACGCGATATGTACGGCGCTAGAATCACTGGACGGGATTGGTACTTAGTCCTAGATGAGTAGTACCCATGCAATGGAACCTCCACCATATCAACACATATCATGGTTCCATTGCCCACCACATAGTCATATTCATAATTGTAAAATAATACTTTGCTTTTCAATGCATGAGTGATAAGTATAGTATTTTGCATATAGTTTGATACAAATAATCAAATGACATGAGCAAGCGATGAACTTGCCTTTCTTGACTGCAAGATTATGCAGGCAAAAGCTTCGATACGTGAGAAGTCCAAATGCTGAAATACCATCATCGTCCAGTAAGGACAATGTTTAAAGAACTGGCAATAATGCTATAATGCATAGTATGAGATGCAATCGTCCCGAGCGTAATCTAACCTCGATGATTGAGGATGTATGAGTTGTAAAGATTTCTTTAGGGTTTGTTGCACTTTTAGAATGGTTCTCAAACAAGGTTCTTATTTGGGTTTGGTTATATTAGCATCATAACCAAATGATATAATGCATCATAACAATCATACATTCAAAGAATTGTAGTGGAATAATATGTAAAGAACAGTTGTCAATTTTAAGTTCTACAAGACATGGTTGATGATTACTTATATTATACTTCAAAATAATAACTTTTGAAGAACATGTTGATTTAGAAATAGTAAGTACTTTAAATAAGAACTAGGGCTTCTATGGTTTGATTAACATTTGTACTTCAAAAGAATAATTTTTGAAGAACAGGTTAAATAAGAATATGAACTACTATACATTAGAGCTATAGCTTCCTAGGGTTTACTATTGGATTCATTTAGTTCTCTAATAGGAACTAGTTGGGTTCTTAAATAGAATGGGTTTCTATATAGCAAGTATTGGCAGGTTTATTGCTATGGTTTCTTCTAAACATCATATTAAAGGATGGTTATCAAGATGGTTCTATAAATTAGCTATTAGGGTTTACTATGGTTTCACAATTGCTTTACTAAGTAATCTCTAATTGCTTCTAAACTAGATGGTTTATTATTTCTCTAATAGGGTTTAGTTGGGTAGGAGCATGTGTTGTGAATTGCTACACAAGGTTGGTACTAGGGTTCATCTCCATGGTTCTTCTAGGGTTTGATGGTTTAGGAGGATTCCAATGGTATGGTATATAGGAATGGTGATCAATGGTGCTAACATGTGGTATCAAGCTAGGGTTTATATCTAGGTGGCACTAGTGGATCATATAGGTGTTAACCAAAAATAAAGACATGAAATGATGGTCTCATGTGAATTGTACTAGTTTTATGCTAGAAGATCACAAGCATGAATTCATTTGTTGCTTATTAAGGTTCTATATGTAAAAGTGTAAGTTATATGATCACATGGGATAAACCCCTAGGGTTAGAATTAGAACTAATTTAGGGTGATTCACATAAAATGATGAGACCAAGATTCTTGTTTATATTAGAATTAGGGTTTCTAATTTGTGATTTCATTATTAAAATGGTAATTGATAGTAGAGTTGAAATTATTAATGATTTAGAGATAGAAGTAATAATGGATTTAACACTATATTATTTTCAAAAGACTTAAATATGATAAATACTATTAGGGTTTAGGGTTTTAATTAAAGTAATGGTCAATTAGGATTCTCATGTGATTAAACATAACCATTAAGAAACAATTGTTGTATTATATAAATTTTTACTATAAAATAATATTTACTACTTTCTTGATGTGACAAATAGAAACAAGAAAGTTATATGTCTAGTATTTAGGTCTTAATAGTTTAAGACTTAAAATTTGGTCTTCTAATTTTTTTTTAAGAAATTCATATTATTGTTCTTTTTAAATTCTTAAGTATTTGTTCTCTATTGTTTTCATTTATAAAGGTCATTTTCTGATACTTAATTCTATTTACTGTTTTTCTTTTTATCTTCTCAAATTTTTAAAAAGGTTTTTCTTTTCTAAAAATAAATAAAATAGACCAAAAGGGTTTATTGGGTTGGCCCATTGGCCTGGCCCAAAGGCCCGAGTCGGTTGGGTCTAACCCAACCCGACCCCCACTCTCTCGCTCACTCACCCTCTCTCGTACACGAGGACGACCTCACTCGTTCCCCTCCTGGCGATGGCGCCTATGCCGTTCCGGCCACCACCGCCCGGCCAGCTGCTGGCCGACTCCGGCGCCGCCGCTCGCCCATGAAGCTTCGCCACCTTTCTTCTTCTTCTTCACCAAAACTTCCTCGCCGCGGCGCCCCTGTCACCCACACCCAGGCGCCCCTCTGTGAACCCTAGACGCCTCCTATTACGGCCGTCGCCGGCCGATTCTGGTGCCGCCGTTGGTCGGTCTTGCTCCACCTCTTCTTGGACTCCAACCCCCCCTGCTCGATTTGGCTTTGGTGGTCGCTTTCGTTCGCTCCCGAGCAGAAACCCTAGTTTGCCGGGGATGGTTTTGACCGTCGCCGGCCGCTTCCAGCGCCGCCAACTGCCGATGTGCGCCGCCGCGACTTCTCCTTCAACCGTCGCCGCCACGATGCCCTTGCTGTTGTGGTGATGTGCTGGTGGTGGTGGCATGGTGCTGGTTAGGGTGCGCTGCTGCTACTACTACCCCCTCGACCTTGGCGCCGGCGGGACGGTGCCGCGACGCAACCCCGGCGTCAACTTCTTCTACTGCTGCAATTGCAATGTGAGCTAATCCTCCCCTCATCTCTGCCTATGACCATGATGTCCTGTGTCGTACAATTGTTGCTGGATACCTGTGTGTAATTCAATGCCTATAATTACTACATCTACTGCATATGATGGTAATTCATATGTGAAGTGACATGCTTTCCTTTTGGATGAATTAATCAGCCAAAGCATGTGTGGTCTATGTTAACCCCTGTTTGGGTGATTTACTCATCCAAATATAATTTGCTTGTTGTGTTATTATCTCTGATAAAACTGAAGCTTGACAGTTTCAGTTTAAACCTTATCATAAGCCTGCTCTTGGCTAATTATTATGTACTGATGGTTATGTACTTTGGCATTTGTATGGATATATACAATGATCTTATGATCCTCTAGATACTCCTTTATGTGATCTATATTTTGGTAAAGTGTTGTAGTACTTGTATTTGATAAGAACAACTACATACATGCTTATCCAGGTTGTTGGGTGATGCTTTTCTAAGGCGGGTCATTGTTGTGGTGTTCCAGGAAATTACTTGGTTGGCCTAGGAATGATTCCTGGACCCTAAGTAGCTTCATGTATCAAGTTGATTAATCACTGGCTGCTCTACCAATTACTATCTATTTGTGATGCCCCTGTTTGGATGGGTTATTCATCCATGCACATGCACTGATTGTTTTGCTTTTACTGAAAGGATGTATTATTTACTTGATGCTTGACTTGGCTATTTACTGGAGGGCTTGCTGTGTTAACTTGTATGCTTATAGCCTCTGATTGCTGCTTTGGTACTACTTGGTCGGCCTAGGATGATTTCCTGGACCCCAAGTAGACCACTGTAGATGCTGAATTTATTGGTGAAAGATGTGTTGTGTAAAATTTATAAGAACATATGTTGCACTTGAGATCTTGGCCCAGCCTGTGATGCAAAGGCTGAGGCAAAAATACTGGATAAGAACATATACTAAAGTGTGGCTTTATAATTTCTCTGTGATGATTATTGCATAGCACCTCTATGCAGATCTGAGAGAAAAATCCTTCTAATCCTCCTAGATGAAAATTTAGTGGAAGGGTAGATGGATCTGCTTTGCATATTACCCTTTTATTTTCCCCGAGATGCAAAGGCTAAGAACAGATACTCGTAGCTTGTATTTCTGGTGAGATTCTACCTGCTGCTCTCTGTAGCTTGGTAGCTTGTTCTTGTTGGTTCTGAACTAAACTGCATCTTGTGATATTCCTCCTCCTCCTGGCTGCTTGATTTGCTTCCTGGTGGTTTGATGATCCATGGACATCTGATGGTGGTCTTGAGTTGATAAGCCTATGTGTTCTAGAAATGGTTGATACTGTTTGGCTAAAGAGAAACACCCTCTGCCAGATGCATGTGATTGGCTTTTATACTACCGGAGTACTTGCTGAGTGGTTGACAGCACACAAGTTGCATGTAGTGATTAAGGTGCTTGCAAGTGGCCCCTTCCTCCATGTGGAGGTGGCCAAATTGGTTTACCTTACTTACTGGTGCAGGGCATGACTGGTCCATCTTTATCCCTTGCCTGATCATGCTACTATGTACTGTCTAATATTTATTCCTATTGGCTGCTAGCATGTTGGCTTTGCATTTTAACTTGTGGGATTAAATTGTGTGGCTACTGATCATTCATCTTGACCATCTAATGTCAACGGTGAATTATTTTATTTGAAGCATGTGGGCTTGTTTTAAATAGGAACTTGACTAGGTTAGAGGAATTAATTAGTTGCCTTTGTTACCTAAAATAAGTGGATCAAATATTGTTGCCCTTTTCCCTTATTTGATATGGATCAAATGTTGTCACTTGTCCATGTTGCCTATTTGCTCATTGTTACTTAATGATACAAAATGATTCATCTATCCCTCTTATGATCCAGAGATGATATCTGATTCACAAAGCTGCTTGTAGATTGAAATTGATCCCTCTAAACCATAATTTAGATATTAGGACAAGTTCCTAATGTCTAATAATTGAGTTCCAATATCAAAATGCCTCATCCTTGATGATGGCGACATTTTAATCGTAACACGATTCTCTTTTATCTTTGTTGTTTGTTTTACAGGAAGGAATGATAAAAAGAGAAATGGAAGATTTAGTTTAGGGTTTTATTTTATTCTTTTGTAATTTTCTATTTCTTTTCTAACTTGTAATGTATTGAATAATGTCATTTGTAATAAAGTTTAACACATTAATTTATTTGGAACTATCAAGTATTTACTTGTACATATTATATCTATTTACTTGTTTAAATTTCAAATTCCAATTCAATATCTTGTTTGAATTCTGTCTTCCATATTTGAATTTGAATTCAAACTATTTCCCTCGAAAACATAATAAATCAACAAAGGTCATGTCGAAATTTATCGCACTTGTGTGGATGACACACATCAGTTCCATCGACACAAGAGAAACCTCGATCACTTTGGGTTTTAGATGAACGCGCGAAAATCCCCCGGATTTTCTATGCATGAATGCAATGCACACTCTCGTGTTCTCTCTTTTTCTTGCCTCTAAACCTGGGATATTACAATCATCTCCTCCCTCGTATCCCACTGCCTGATCGTCTCCTCCTCCCGCCGCCGCTACCGGCTAGGGCTAGCTCCGCCGCTGAAGCTCCCAGATCCTACCTCCTCTCTGATTTACCTCTCCGTTCGTATAACAATATCTTGTATTCATTTCCTGGAAAATATCACTAACGTAACCTTAGATTGTTGACTGGCATCAGTGATCTACCCCGTTCCATTTGCAAGATAGCTTGTTTAATATTTAGACAGCGTATGATTCCAACTCAGTATAGTTGGTTACCGGCTCGTCTAGTTCTTGTCAAACTAGAACATTCTTGCGTTTTGAATTCTCATATATACAAATAAGCACAGGCGTTGCATTTCTTGCAGAATTATTACTGCACCATAGACTCAGAGGTGTAACAAGCACGTCAGATTAACAATGGAGATAGATAATGAGCATAGACAGGTAAAAATCTCTTCATGTTTTCCTGTTCGGATTGACTAGATGTCAGTCATTATTTAGTACTGCTGAGTTAATATATCTCGTGGTTTCTTAATTTGCGTTTGTACAAGGATATTATTAAGATGCCAAAGAAACAATTCCCGCAGGCAAGAAAGCCCCTAAACATCAGGTAGGCATTATAATTTATTGCAGTGCACCCGTTTCCTAACATTGGTAAAAGCACTGCCATGTATCGATAATTAGCTCATACTACCTCCGTTTCAAGGAATAAGGCGCCCTCGTTTTACGAGCTTTTTGTTTGATCAAGAATTACTTCAAATAGATAAATATTATTTGTATGAACTTAGTATCATTAAAAAGTGATTTTCAATACGAATCCAACGATACTATATACATATAATATAATCAAGATTTTGTTGCTCAATTTTTATGGTCAAAGTTCGTCTTGGAATACGTGTGCGCCTTATTCCTTGAAACGGAGGTAGTACATTTTATAATCACATACAAGCAAGCCTCCCTTATTGAATGGTAGTAATAATTAAAGAGGACACAAAGTTAGAGCGTTTTATCTAGTCCAAATAATCTATTAGACAAGTATTTTGTGTCACTCCAAGTCGCATGTTTCATAAGTTACCTACTTACCTTATTTTTCATTTCTAATGCAACTTTGGTTTACTGTGGTGTGCTTGCATAAATAGGTCAAATCTTGAAGGAAATCAGTTCAAAATCTCGTAGATGGCTCCAAAGAGGGCTGCTACAATGCGTATGCGTGGCAGGGCTGAAAGGAACACGTCAAGGTATCAGCCAATCACTACAATCTTATCTATGTCTTTGTAGTTACTCTGATCATTTATGCGTACAAAAACTATGCACCTGTTATGGTACTTAACTACTTCCCTTTCAGCTTGTGAACTGTCTAGGCTGTAACCGCATGAAACTAAAAAATCCTATAACTTGTAGGTAAACGCCCTCACTACCAAGAAAACAACACATGTGCCACTAAATTTGAAATTCTGGTAAAGTACATCCAATGTGACAATATATCAATTCATGTTGTGCCTACTAAAGCTGGTGGAACCATGCATGTGCATAGCTAGCATATTCATGATTTTCCCTCATCTACTTAATTTAGAGTATCAGTGTAGAATTACGCGGATAAATTTTACCCTCAGAATGGGTATAAGTGGAGGTTAGGTGATCTGGAAATATTCCGAGGAAACTCTAATTTTCATTGTTTATATACTAGAAAAAAAATACAGAATTGAGTCTGTTTCTCTACTGAAATTTGAAATATTTTCATGAGAAGGTTCACTGCATTCAAGGACGCAATATACGGGGACTCAAGGGCCTTTGAATCCCCATTAAACATGGACTCAAGGGCCTTTGAATCGATTGGTTGAGTACACTATTTTTTCCCAAATCATACTATATACCTTTGTTTATTTCGATGCAAACTGTGGTCAAGCAGTTTTTCATGATTTTTGTAATGTTCTCCACACAGAGCTTCTTCTATCTTAAGCGAGCGATGTGCCCATTTCTACTTGTGCCCATAGGATTAAGTGTTTAGACTTTGCTCTATATGTACATGCCTACTAACAATTTCCTGGTATTATTTAAATTGATGTCTATATTCAATTTTGTAGGAAAGAAGCATCAAGTTGTTGCTTGCCAACGTGAAGATATCAATGTTGCAGAATTGTATATCTTTTAACATCTAATATAGGTGAGTATACCCTATTTACATGTTTTGGGTCAAATATATAGTACAAATTACTATACCCTTGCCTACTGTTTTTTTTGCAACATTCGTTCTAAAATAGGGACTTCTTTTTGCAGGACCAAACTATCACCAAGGACTGCCAAATTCAAATGCTACATTAGAAGGCAGAGCACGAGAAGGAATATATATAGGATTAGTTAGAATATCATATTATTATGCAAGATTGTAAGATGTATACTCTTAAGATAATTTTCATGTATGGATGGTGATTTTAATTATAAATATATAAATTTTTCTTCATGTAATGCTTTAATATTCTGTAATTTCTATGCTGCCGGATGTATGTATTAAGTATATATTCTCTTGAGGAAAAAACTACTACAATATTCGAAGCAACAAAGCCACCCAATAAAAAACAATATTTGTTTCGAAATAAATTATTCAATCCACATATATTATGTACCAACGAACCCATATGCGTTACTTGACATCTGTTAGCATTTTGCAACGCTCTATCCTATAGTTACCAACGGACCAATATGCGTTTGTACCCTTGCAACACCCAAAAATGCAACGCATCATTATCTGTTGGTAGAGGCGCTAGCAACGCCTATATTGGCATTTATATACAGATAAATCCGTTGATGTAGGCAGGGTCCTATTGTAGTGACTAGAGAGAAAATGCAGCCAAAATACAATTGGCTCTGCAGTATCAAGAACGTCAGCGATACTAGGACATGCATGTAACCGATGAGAGTCGCATTCGCCTCGTGTGTGTGTGATTGACTCTGTTTCCACCATCTACACTTCACCACCAACATCACAAACTCTAACATTGAAGGGGTTAAAAAAATGAGAATAGAGAAACGGGCAAAAACTATGGAAAAAGATCGACATTTTTGGTTCTGAGACACATATGTTTAGTTTCGATAGCTAATTACTAAGATGAGATCCCTTGCATAAAATCCAACCGAGGATATTGGTTTAACTCATCTCACACAACTCTATTCATGCAATAAATATGGTTGATATGTAATGTTAGTGGTTTAGTGCTATATAGAAATGAAGAGATTGTTGACATAGACCGTTTTGCACGACCGTTAGAATTTTCAGATCTATATAAAATAGAATCTTATAGTTTTATTACGGTTGTTCGCAGATCTGTGTAGAGGCTAAAATTTGTCTCGATCTGGTCACTCGCTTCCACCAGACCACTTCACCGGGTTAAGAAAGTGTTAATGTATTAGACAATACAAAATCATATGATCACGCCAAAAAGAACCCCAAAAAAATAACAAACAAACAAAAGGGAACCAAAAATCTACAAAATTCTAAAGTTTAAATATGAAATAAAAATAAATGAACATAAAAGAATACTGCAAATACTAAAAGCCTAAACAGAAAAAATCAGCGAAGGAAAAGGAAAATAAGAAGCCCTGGGCTTAGTGTCCAGCACATCTACGGCCCGCAAAGTTTCCGAGATTGTCGCGCTTATCGTCTTCCCCACGTTCTCCGGAACACAAAGCCAGGACAGAAACTAGCCCCCGACTCGCCGCGCTTTAGAATTGACAGGGATTGAATCGATCTGCTCTCGCTGGCCGGCCGGCGTGTTCCGTCAATGGGGAGCTTCATCTACGGTGGGCACGGCTGTTTCTACATGCCCTCCTCTGGGAACAGCCAGGCTCGATCTGCTGAACCTCAACCACACCCGCTGCCGCTGTTGGGAGACGCACCAGACGAGCAGATGCTGCTCCGCCGTATCCGAGGGATCGAAGAAGGTGTCCACGTCCGAGCAGAGCCACCGCCCAACGCCGCCGCCTGCAAATTCTTCAAAATCTTTGGCAGGGTACGTATTACGTTTCCTTTTGCCTCTCTGAATTACGTTTCCTTCCTTTGCAGCTTATGATATATTACATCTGTTCCAAAATATAAACCTTTTTAGAGAGCTGGCTTATATTTTGGAATGGAAGTAGTAGTTAATTCCTTTTTTTTTGCGAAAGGAAGTAGTAGTAGTTAATTCGGTTCCACATTAATGGATTAAAGCATACAAACGTTGATTAATTAGCTCCCTGGGCTGGACTATACTAGCACAGTCATATGGGTTCTTCACTCCTGCGTTTAGTTCTTCACCCCTGTTGAATATTATTTCTATCTGTCATTCTTACAATTTTGCATGACTTTTGCAGTGTTATCTTCATACATATAGTTATCTTTAACGGATTAGAGCATAGAAACGATGATTAATTCCTTGGACTGGACTCACAGTCATATGACTTGCGTGTATTCCGCCATACATTTCTAACTGTCAATGCTTGCAACTTAGAAAGAAGTCATACACATATCGTGCTTACAACTTCATATGATTCCATTTGCAGTGTTTCTATGCTGCGATGAGCATTGCATTGATTGTTTGGCTTTTCGTGTTGCGACATTTCCACTTGGATCCTTATTTGCAAGACCCCTATAAGATGATAGTGCTTCTCATTTTTGCTCTCGCGCCAGTGGGATTCGGTTTCATGATAACACAAGGAGATGTAGAAGCCCAGAACACACATGGTCAAGTGGAAGCACACTTGTAATTGACATGTATACAATGTAATATTAGTATACACTAGTCATTCCAATGATCTTTTTTGTCTTCTTTGGTGTTACTTCCTCCATTCGTCTACAAGAGTTCACCTCCTAATTTGGGTCTAATTTGGCCACTGGTTTCATCCAACACAATACATATTGTATGCAAGAAAAAATAAACAGCAAAATTCTTTCAAATACAAATACCAAAGTATTTTTTGTGTTACACAACATATATTTTGTTGATTAAAATGTCTAAAGTAGATCCGTATTACGAGGTGTCCTTGTAAATGATAACAGGAGGAAATAATATTTGTAGATCCATATTACATTGCATATGGGATTGTTAACAAAATATATGCTACTTTGTACTAATTAAGCTTGAATAGTTGACAACCCTACTCAGCTACTTAGTCTCCTCTTGTGATGTCTGTCAACCAAACCGAGAGCGAGACCATGGGTCTCAACCCCGTAAACTATCGTGTCTCCCTCTCCCCTTTGGAATTACCATTGAAGAAATAAATGCCATTGAGGCACAACCTCACCAAGAAATGTTGATAGAGAGCTATTGTCTCGCTAAGCCTAGGCATGTCGATGGAGCTGAATGCCCTGCCACGCCTCATTGACCCGCAAAGTATCGACAATCTTGCGAGAAGTACAAGGGCCCTCGCCAATAGTGAAAACATTGACTTTGCAGCTATGCAACTTTTGATTGAGCTTATTCGAGACAAGACAAATGAGGTGGATGCACCCATCATATCGTTGCTTCCTCGATGGCGCCCACCACGTGGGGGAAGAAGTTGCCTTGAACTCCTGCCCATCGTTGCTCATGTGCCTCAAGGAAGATGTGCCTTGACGATGCAGTTCTGTTGCAAGCTCGTTTCATTCATGCCGTCCGTGCTGAGGCTGACGCTTGGAGGGGTTCTTAACTTACCTCACATAACTTTTGTAATCAAGCTAAAGGATTAGTGCATAGTGCATGTCATCTGAGGTTAGCTTATCCTGGGGAGGAGTTAATGGACCTAAGATTCAGGTCACTTCATATTTCGCACCAAGTAATAATATGCAAAATGCAAGTGTATTGAGCATGAGCAATTCTTGGTATGACCTTAGCGTCTTGCATGAATCAAAATATCTGTAGTATTTCTATTTCGTCAACATATATGACATGAACGATGCAGGCCATCATCGACATGCCTCACGTGATTGTATTACATCATCCAGCACAATTTCCACACCTTGTTGAAAGTGGGCTGACTCACTTGCAATATGATGATGACACGGTGTTGTTTAAATTCTTGCTCAAAAAAGTGAAAATTTTGTCTTTGGGGTGGACGAGGAGTAGAAAAGAGTGGCTAATTTTTTTAATTGGGCGGTGTTGGTGTTACCCATGAAATATTTAGGGATGCTGGTCTCTCCAAACAAATTCTGCATCAGATATGTTTAATTGTGCAGTGTCTCCGACTGCTGTACATGTCTATAGGAGGTGGACACGGTCAGTCATGTTTTGGTGGGATGTGTTTACGCCAGGCAGGTTTGGTTTAGGTGCTTACGGGCGTTTGGTCTCACTGTGCCTATTCCTACGGCCACCGATAGCCTGCGGTCATGGTGGTTTGAGGCTAGGAAGAGATTCAGGAGGAAGGAGAAGCGAGGGTTTGATACTCTAGTGACGCTAATTAGTTGGCGCCTTTGGAAGCAACGCAACGCAAGGGTTTTTGACAACGGTACCAGGCAGTTCTCGGAGGAGGCCTTGGTGGACCAGATCTTGGCGGAGTGGGATCTTTGGTCCAAGGCAGGGCTAGGAGGGTGTTTTTTCTTTGCGAGAGTAGTGCATTAGTGTGTGTGTGGCTTGACAAACGTTGGCGCAACTGTTTTGTCATTATTGTACTTGCCTATTGCTCCGGTGTCCCCCCCCCCTTTCTAAGATTTGTTCTACTTAGACGGCTAGGATCTGCTGATACCCCTTCGTGGGTTAACTTAACATGTGTGTTTGGTTGATGGGCAAACATGTACGGGATGAGATGAGATAAAATATGTTTAATTAACGATTAATAGAAAAATATAAATATGACATTAACACACCGGTTAATATGTAATTAACGGGTCCTTTTCCCTTTGTGGTGGAGGCCGGACCTAGCGGGCGGCCGCCTACCCGTGCCTAGTAAGGTCACTACCCGCACATACTTAGCGAGGCCGTTTCTTCGACTGGGTGTGGCGCAGACGTAGCAAGCTCGTTGCTCGCCACGCCATGGAGGCCGCCGCCGCCGAGCTAGGGAGCCACGTTGAGAATCAAGCCCGCCACTTACCGCGCCCTGGAGGCCGCCGCCGATGTCGAGCTGGGGAGGCACGCGGAAAAACAAGCCCACCGCTCGCCGTGACATGGTGGCCGCCGCTAAGCTGGGGAGCCACACATACGACGGTGGCAGGTGTCGGAGTCGCGTCGACGGCCATGGATTCTCAGGTGGCTAGTGAGATTAGTCATGAAATTCACGGATCATATGGTTCAGCCTTTCTCAGAAATATTCGGCTTTTGGGATAGGATCATCCATATTTTCTGGTCACGAACCAAACACACGTTTACCACCTGAACGTCGTTCGTGAGGGGGGGACACCGGAGCACGGCCCATTGTACTTTGTTTCTCCCTTCTATACACAATTGCGTACTCTCGAAAAACAATATTTAGGGATGCTGGTCTCTCCGAACAAATTGTTTGCATCACATATGGAGTTTGTAGTGGAACAAACGCTGAAAAAGTTAGAATCATGGGAGTTGGGAGGGATCTCAACTGAGTTCTGGGGTCGTAAAATCAGGATTGAAGCATGATTGAATAATATCCCAACCCACGTTATGAGTTTCTATAAGCTTGGTGATGGCACACATCACAACTTGACATGGGGAGGCTTAATCATTTTTGGGAAGATGTTGGGGAGCAAAAGAACTACTTCCTCCGTCTCATGAATCTTGTCTAAGATTTTGTAGACCAAAAGAATATGGAGGGATGGGTTTTATGGATAGTAAAACAAAGAATATCTCTCTTTTGGTCAAAATGGATCTTTAATTTGGAGAGAGGGGATATGGACATGGTCTATCAAATCTTGAGAATGAAATACTGTAGTCAAAATGAGGGTGTTTTTTTTTTGTTTTAGTCCGAGATGGCGGGAGCTTCGTAATTCTTGAAAGGATTACACTCGACCAAGATGTGGATTAAGAAAGGAATTGGACCGCATGTGTCCTGAACCTGAAGCTGTCCTAGAGCGGCGCCTCGTCAAGAAAGGTCAGGTTGCCATTGCCATGACCCAGTGCCTGGTGAAGTGGAGTGGTATCCCTGTAAGCTCAGCTACCTGCGAAGACTACAATGTTGTCCGGGCTCGCTTTCCTGATGCAATTGCTTCGGGACAAGCAAATCCTGCAGGCAGGGGAGGTGTAACACCTGGGGTGCACATAGGGGGGCCAGATGATGATACAGGTGTTGGCTAGGCACCTTGCTTCAGAGGAGGGTTTCGTGTGTAAGAGCATCCCCACCCCCACACCCAAATCCGGCGAAATTTTTGTTCGGATTGGAGGAAGATTTGGCGTGGGGAGGAGTAGTTTCCCACCCGCGTGCCCAGGCGAAGACGACGATGCGAATTTGAAAAACGCAAACTTGACAAACTACGGCTAAAAACGGGTGAATATAGACTAAATTTAATGATATTTAATGATATAACGGGCGGAGTTCATACATAGAGGCCGAATTCGACTATATTTCGAATTCGGCTAGGGGAATTCAACTGCTAATTTTAAAACACGGCGCTCTACATGCCGAAATGGCGGTAGAATACCGTGTAGTCGTCGCCGCCGTCGTCGGAGCCGTCGTCCTCGACCTTCGGCGGCGCGGCCTGGCGGCTGCTGCCCTGGCCGGCGTCTCCCCACCCCGGGGATGGCTTGTACCATTCGTCGTCCGAGGACTCGAGGTCGACGACGGGGACAATGATGCCGGATGGAGGCGTCGCAGGACGGCGGTAGCGCGCGGTGTCGTCGGCGGCGGTTGGAGCGGCGCGGGCGGCGAGTCGGCGTGCGGCGGCCAGGTCCATCAGCCGACGCTGCTGCTCCGCCTCCTCGCGCTCCCAGTCGCGCCTGGACCACGCCAGGGCGGCGTCCTCGGGGAGGGGTTGTCGGCGGGCACCGGGTCGTTGAGCGACTCGGCGATCGCCTCCGCCACGGCGGCGTCCTCCGCGCGCTTCGCCTCCTCCTCGGCGAGCCTGTTTGCGGCGGCGGCCGCGGCGTCCTCCTTTTACGCCGCCTTCCTCTTCCGCCCAGGCTGGGAGGGTTGGTCGCGGATGAGAGGGCGCCGCTGCTGCACCCTCTGGTCGGCGGCGGAGACGCCGGCTCCTTCTTGACGCGCACCGCAGTCGAAGGCGACGTCGCCTCCTCCCGGCGCCGATCCGGAAGACGACGAGCTGGCAGCCATGCGCCGTGGCTGCCAGACGTTTCCCCGGCGGCGGCTCGCCGATGCCCTCGATGGAGGGGGCATCGTGAGCACCGGGAAGTTTCCGCCCTCGATGTGCTCGAGGACGGCCTCGAGTGTCCGGCCCGGCGCGCTCCACCAACGTCGGTGGCCCGCGGCGTTGTTGCGCGGAGGCGGAGGCGGCGGGCCGTCATAGGCCGCCAGCTCCCGCTCCCACCGCTGGAGGAAGTAGGAGTTCCACCGCGTGTAGTTGTCGGGGTGGTAGCGCGGGTCGGCGCGCTCCTCGTCCGTCAAGGTCATCCGCGCCTCCTCGATGGCGACGTCGAGGGCGTGGCCCCAGGCGGCGGCGGGATTGGTACGCCGCCGACCGAGCCGCCACCCGCCGCCGGGAGGCCTCGTGTCCGGCGGGCAGGGGTACCCCGCCTGGTGGAGGAGGTGCCCTCCCACGCGTGGAGCGACCGACGGGGAAGCCGTTGTTGGCTGCGCCGTCGTCGTCGTAGAACGCCATCGCGAGAGTAGAGGGAGAGTGGAGGGAGAGTGGAGCACGGGGTGCGCCTCGCGGCGAGCGGGCCGGCGTATATAGGCGCGGGCCGGCGCGCGGGGGATTAATGACGCGTGGAATGCGACGCGTCCGCGGCGAGCTGACCGGCGGCGGCCTTTGAGTGCGCGCGGAAGACGATGCGTGCGCGGAAGACGACGACATTAACTCGCCGCGTGGCCGGCGAATGCAGACCGGCGACATGCTTTTACAGCGCGCGGAAGACGATGCGATGAGGACGACGATCGGTTTCTCTCGCCGACAAGTTGGGGCCACCAGACGCGCGGGAAGTTTCCTCGGTGTTTCCCGCGCTTTCGTTTCGTCCGGACTCCCCGAGCGCTCCCCGGGGGGCCGGGGATGGCGTGGGATCGCCGGATGAATTTAGGCCCAAATCCGGACGAAAACGAGAAACCGGGGGCGCGACTGGGCCGAATTACGCCGTCCGGATGGAAAAAACGTCGTTTGGGGGCCTCGTCGTCGTTCGGGGGCCTCGTCGGGGAGACGAGTGGAGATGCTCTAAGCTTTGGCAGCGTGAGTGTGGGGTGCAGTCGTGCAGAGGACAGCGCGTGTGTGTCGCTTGTATAATCAGCTGTAACTGAACAGATGGGTTATGAATGAACAAAACGTTTAGCTCTCTCCTTCTTCCCCGTGCTTTTCTTCTTTCCCAAGTCCTCCCAATTCCCAGGACATCAAACTGATCTGGATCTCACGCTTGGCAGTCATACCTAGCCAGGAGATATTACACACCTAGGAGTGCTGCTTAGCTGTTTTGGCATCTGTCTTTGCACACCAGTAGCTGTAAAAATTCGCACCTGCGAGTGCCCCTGGTGGGTTGGTTTGTGCACTAGATGGATATTTTTCTCGTCTCCAAAAATTTGTAATAAACGCTACTACTGGGTTCCACACCCCAGTCAAACCTTATGCTTCTATAAAAAAAGCAGGCCTTTACCTTTTTCTCAAAAAAAAAAAAAATCATCCAGCAAATAAGATCTGAATGGCATATCCGCGCAGTTAAACTGTACACGCTTAACAACTGAGGTATGAATATGAATTTACAGATGGTAGTTAGTGCTTTATTAGCACCGCGGAGCACCAAATCACTTGGTATTGACCATCCTAGTTAGACTAGTCAGCTGAAGTAGAACAAAAACGGCACACTTGCACATCGCACAACCTTCCATGGCGACATGTACCAAATCCATACTGCTATTTAGGAATCCAGCTTGAGGACTGAAGGCCATTTGATGGCCGCATGTGTCACAACTCACTTTAAACGGCCCACACACGCAACACATTCAAGTATCTACACATTCACTGCAAGTACCTACACATTCACTGCAAGTATCCCAGATAACACGGCCGCTACAAATGTCATCCCAAAATTGTGTTGCTGACCTTTACTGCAGAAGCATCACAGTGCTCCCGTGGCACAGCACTGTCAGAAAGTCCATTGTTAAGATCTCTTACAGCATCCGAATTGACAATATGTGGAAAACAGATAGGGAAGAGGACTAGGATCATACCCTGATAAAGAAACCGATAAAAAACCCAGTTGTAAAAACCAGAAATATTATCAACACTGCTGTGACCTCAGTTGCTAATATCCAGTGAGAAAACATACCAACAAGGACTGTCAGACCTACATACAAGCACAATTGACAATTATTATCCAGCATCCAATAATACTTTCTCTGTCAGAAAGATAAGATGCATAATTATTCATCCAATCAACGCTTTATAACTTTGACCACTGTCACGTATTTAAGTACATAGACTGAGCATGTATGAGTAATGCAATAGTGGTTGTTTTGCAAACTTCTTTCATGGTATATATTTTTTTTTACTATTCTAGGCATATCACAATTAACTCTCCCTATGTTTTTTAGGCATAAAATGGTACCAAGCCCAGTAAAGGAGGAGGCCTGTGAAATTGTGATAGGCTTGGCAAACCAACATAAAAACTAGGCATTCCTATGGATATGAAACACAATCGAAACTTGCCAGGGCATAACTGCCTTAGCGACTCCCTCTTGGCAAGCACCATATCAGAACTTGGGTTGTTGTTGTTGGCATATCACAAATATGAATTCTAGTCAACATCATGCATTGGAAACTATGGGAAGTTTGACAGACCTTACATTTTCAAGGGAGTGCAATTATTTTCTAGTACCACAAGATATGCAACAGGGCAAGATGACGTACCGAGTATCCCTAAGTGGCCGGAAAGGCGAGCATACTGCAGCTCAATCCACCAGCTACCGTACAAGCTGCATGGAACACCAAGAGCAACTACACCCCACCACAGCTTGAACAGCACGTCCACCCACCACAGATAACGAGCAGAGAATGTACCCTCTTTCAGAAGTCCATCTCGCCCCATGTAGGGGAGCAAACAGAGGGACATGGAAAGAGCTGACACTTGCATACCTAGCCACTTGTCACATAGCTTCCCCTGCACCTATAAAAAACCAGGGAAAATAATTGCTAATAGGAATCGCAAGTATCAGCGCTACAACTTCATAGAGTTAAAAAAAACTCAACTTCGAGGGAATAACAACTGTGGCATTTTTATTTGGAAGAAACAACCTAAATCTGAGAGAGCACACAGGATTCTAGCCAACTAAGCAGCACTAGGTTCTTGCAACTTCATACAGTTAATAATTCTTCAACTTAGCACATAGGCTGGTCTAAGGCCCGCTGTAGCTCCACCCAAAAGAACATACAAAATTTTGCTTGTGCGGTTTCATGCATAGACACTTCATAATTTGACCTATAAATGATGAATAATGTTTTCTGAAAGAATGCTAGCTCTTTGAGATCATAGTATTTACTAATAAAGCTACAGAATACAAACGGGAATCAACATCTGGAGCGGCAAAACACTTAATGATACCTTAATGCACGCAAATGCATTTATATGTCAACATCAGATTCAAATGTTAAATGAAATACTCCTCCGTCTAAAAATAGGTGTCTCAACTTTATCTAGATACCACTGTATCTAGATGGAGGGAGTAAACTTATTCATGACAGATAACATGCGCACTTGGAGAATGAATTAACTCTTGTAATTTTCTAGCTACACCCAATATTCTACTTCATGTAAGTGAACTAGTGTCAGCCAATGCAACCAATTAAGATCTATTTGCTATCATCAAATCGAGGCACCTATCATATGGATCTCCATCGAGCATACATCCAACTCGAGAAAAATAAGACTAGATACATTCAGTCAACACTTTTTTTTTTCCATACCTTATCTAGGCTTGAAGAAGAAGCGACAGCTACATTGCCACTGGGTGGGGGAGATTTCTGCAGAAGATGTTTCTCCAAATCACTTACTTCCGTCTTTCTCTTCCATTTGGACCACCAGGCTGCATGTCCAGCGCCTGCTGGCTGCTCCTGGGGCTTCTGCATGGGCTGGCCGGTGGCTGGCTGCTCCTGGGGCTTCTGCATGGGCTGGCCGGTCGCTGGCTGCTCCTGGGGCTTCTGCATGGGCTGGCCGGTGGCTGGCTGCTCCATTAGCCGGTGTTCGGGCTGACTGGTGGCTGGCCCCTCTGTACTGCCCAATGCTGCAACTCGCAAGAAGCAGCGTCCAGCAAGTGCCAAGTCAATCGCATTGTGCATGATACCATCATGTCCAGCGTGAACTGCATCACGTGCAAGCTCGACACACGCGTGGATCAAACCAGAGACAGCCTCACATCTTGTTTTGTCATCTGCCCTTCTCACCTCGTCCGCAGCCTTGAGCAATTCCACGTTATTGACGCCATTATTGTCCGCAGCACTCCCTAGCTCGTAGGCCATGTGCGCCATCTGAGCGGCGCTCACTGGGAGGGCTGCCTTGGCGACATCGATGGCCAGCGAGGCAGTGCCCCCAGCGAACAGAGTCGCTCTCCTTAACAGCAGCTCCATATCACGTATGTCCTCCATCTATTATACAATAAAAAGGATAAACATACGCTAGTGTTTGATAAAGTTCATGGTATAAAGCATAGGGTCAATATAGTGTTAAATACAACGGAATACATTGAACAATACTCATATCCAACACATCAGCTCTCAATTCTCCTATCCAAAATAGGAGTATGTAACGATGCACACGCACACACAGACACGCAGTTTTATCTCTAACTGATAAGTTGAGTCTCAACTGTCAAAGTCACTTGCTCCAAATTAGAAACCCCATGTAATTTCTGGAAGAAAACTGCGACTTTTAGTTTCCTTTTCTTATGACCAAACATTCAAACCAAAGAAATAAAGCAACGGTAGTGAGTAATTATATCACTCATTATGCAAGTATCTGATGTGTGTTAACATTTTGCTGAAAGTATAGATCTCACCAAACGATTAAAAATCATCAATGCATTGCATATACACATATACGAGACCGAACAATGCACACCAAACTGACCCGACAAGGAAATGATGATGAAAGGTGAGATCTAAATTTTGCACACTGAATAATAAACACAAGTTTTCGAGAAAATGCAAGCCTTAAGGTCCCAGATACTAGGAAAGTTACTTCCATAACATAGAAGTGGCTGGTAGCCAAGAAAACAATGCCGTTTATTATTTTATTAAATCACCATTCATGAAATTATTCTTCATGGTACTGAAAACCTCGGGTTTGTAGTATGATTAAACATACAGCAATGGAGAGAAGAATGTATTAGATGAGGCTACACTAAGATGCTAGGCTGGCAGGAAATGATCTCAAATGGAACAAATATTGTTTCTCTTGGATGCATGCAGCAAAGACCTAGGCTGATTGGTGGTCTGGTGCACCTATGACTGAGATTGGTTTGAACCCTTGCTGCGGCTCATCACATAAATAAGAAGGAGAATCCTGTTGTGATTTTGTAGTTAGTAAGAGGGTGCAGCAACTAGGAAAGTTACTTCCATAACATAGAAGTGGCTGGTGGAAATTGAGCAACAACGTAAAAAAGCCCAACGGAGGTGTGCACTGGGCAGTGTATATTCACCGAGCAATCAAACCTGCTATTGTGTGCATTATGGTAAAACGTGACTGGTATTTCAAGCGTGCAGTGAGTTGGGCATTACAGCGAGCACGTTGTGCACAGCAGGTAGGGCATCCCCTTGAAAGCCCAGCGCGTAGCTATGGGTGGCAACAATTCATCGAGCAGGTCGTCCGCAGCTAGCAGGGGCAACATTAAGTCGAATGCATAGTGTGCGGGCAGTGCGGCTGTACCTGAAGGCAGTGGTGGTTGCTAGGATGGGATGGATGATTATCCTCGTTAGTCGCCACCCGGCTCTTAGCGTCGCTGCGCGCGGCGGCAGAGGCCGTGGTCGAGCCAAGCCTCGAAGCGGGAAGGAGGGCGCTGGGTACGGCCGCGCGAGACGAGGAGGAGGGGCACGCCGCGAGACGAGCCAATCCTTGCAGCGGAGAGGAGGGCGAGGGCTCGGTGCGGCGGCGGCCTCGCCGGCGTGACGAGGAGGAGGTCGGCGAGACGAGCGAAACCTTGCAGTTGGTACAAGGGCTCGGCACGGTGCGCCGCGAGAAGGAGCGAAGCCTTATAACGGAGAGGAGGGCTCGGTACGGCCTCGCCGCAGTTTGGAGAAGGGCACGGCGCGAGACGAGCGGAGCCTTGCTACAGAGAGGAGGGGGGGCTCGGCGCAGCCTCGCCGGCGAGACGAGCGAAGACTTGCAGTGGGGATTGATTACTTGATGGACATGCCGCGAGAAGAGCGGGGATTGATGAATTGGCTACTCGAAGAAGACAGAGCTATGATACGTGCGGCCGCCGAGGAGGGCTCGACACGGCCGCGGCCGCGGCCGCGGCCGCGAAACCGGCCAACAGGCGATGAGCAGCAGGACCGGAGGACGGGATGGGTTTTTTGGGGTTTTTTTTTTCTTTTTCTTGGAGACGCAGGTAAATTAATTTATTTAGAAAAAAACCAGACCAATCCGAGCACTAACAACCGATTGGTATTTTTTTATAGAAGAAAACTCCCTGAGTCCAAGTTATCCTCAAGACTCGAACTCGGCCGGCTGGCTTACGCTTCCGCACGCCTAAACAGCAGAGCGACGCTCTGTTCTCGTAAATTAATTTTTGAATTGTGATGGTCTCCATGGACATGGAAAACATTTGCCCGAATACACATCCATTTCGTTGCATCAGAGCATATTAGGGCATCAAGGACGCATTGCAGTCACCAAAAGTAACTGTGCACGTCCATTTTCATCGGGCTGGGCGCGAATTGATCTTCAAACCATGAATGATAGTTTGTGTCTAGGGTGCCCTAGCGGCCCGACGCATTTTGTACGTCGGGGCTGGGTTGGACTTTTTCCTCCAAAATAGTGCAATATATACAATACAAACATCGAAATTAGAGGTTCAAAATACTTTATTATTACATCCAAATAGATACCAAAGTCTAGATGCACTGCCATCCATGAAAATAGATATAATTAACAAATAAATGAGATGAGATTGACTACTCATCAATCTTTTCATGGCCAATCAATGCCCACTAATAATTAATCAAATCTTTTTAGAGAAGTTTGAAAAATCTGACTGTCAGAAACTTTAACATTCACATTTAGAAACTCCTCCCATGTTCCTGCCCAGGGTTTGGCTCAACCAACTTACCTTGAAAGTCTCATCCATATTCATTGCGACCATCAGGACGCTCCGTCTCGACGATCATGTTGTGCATGAGTCACACAATAAGATATCAAGTCATGCATGGTTCGAAGAGACCGTGTTCTAGCTAGGTCACGAACAATAGCCTACCGAGCTCGGAGCACACGAAATGTCCGATCCACATCTTTCCTGACAGCCTCTTGCATCTTGCCAAACCTCTTTTCTTTCTCTGGTTGAGGATTAAGGATTGTCTTCACCAGTGTGGTCTAGTGAGAATAAATTTCATCAACAATATAATATGGCTTGTGGTATCCATTAGCATTGATCTCATAGCTCACCATAGGAGCAGTGCCTTCCATGAGCCAGTTGAACACCAGATAGCGGTTGAGCACATTGATGTCATTGTGGGAACCGGTCATGCCAAAAAAAAGAGTGCCAAATACACAAATCATGTGATGCCACTACCTCAAGAGTAATAGTGCATCCCTCGGTACGGCCGTTGTACTGACACTGCCATCTAAATGGACAATTCTTCCATTGCCAATGCATGCAATCGATGCTATCAATCATGCCTGGGAATCCTCTAGCCTCATTGATCGACAACAGTCGTCTAGTGTCCCCAAAACTTGGGGCTCTCAATTACAGTTCGCTAAACATCGCATTCACGGCTCGGCAAAACTGGTACTTAGAATCAAGGCAGGTGGTCTCACTCATCCGCAGTACTCTTGGAAGATATCACCTAACATTTCGTACAAAAGCATGCGAGTAGCTGCGAACGGCACCAGGTGGCGCGCCCAAACAACTAGGGCGCGCCACCCAGGCTCGTTCGCCCCTCGAGCGTCGCCTCGGTCCCCACTTTATACCAGAATCTCCGTTTCGCCTAAAAACCTAAGCCATATTTTTTCCGAGATCTATTGAGGCGACAGCGGAGGCGAAAGTCCTCTTCTACTCTGGGAGACCGCAGATCCTATTGCACCGCTGCCTCCGGTGAAGGGGAAATCGACGCCATCGACATCCCCACTCCTCCTTGGCTTGGGAGGAGGAATCTCCACCATCAACATCTCCATCAACACCATCATCACCACCATCTCCATCTACAAGACCGATGTCATCCCCCTCATAGTTTGTGTTGAATTGAACCCCGGATATTGTATTTAGTGCTATTTCATGTTCGTGGTTGGTACTTTGTCATTATTTGGTGGGAAGATTATATATTCAGATTGTGTTGGAATCATTATGCCTCTGGTCCATATCATGTTTGACATTTGTGAGTAGTTCCCCGCTTTCCTGAGGGCATAGGATGATCTAGTTATGATTATGTATGATGTGCAATGAGTATTTGATCAAGTTTCTATCTTTTATGTTGTTCTATGATGGTTTTATGCGAACTTCGACTACATGTTACTTCACCTATATGGGCTCATAGGGTCAAAATGACAGAAATCGTGTTTCAACACTATGGGTTGCATTAGAGGAGTTTATGTCGGGGACCCAGATCTTATAGATATGATGGGACATTTATGTTTTAATTATTCCTATACTCGCTCATGAAAATGGCTCTAGGACCCATCATAAGGGGTGCATTTTCTCATATTTATGGTTGCACCTAATTAAGGCACTGCCCCTAATTTAATAAAGCTTGACAAAATATTGTATGCATTGTTTAGAACTCAGAAGCTAGTGAATCCATGCCGCCCTCGAGAAATTTAGTCTCATATAAGCACACACACTTGAGCTTGTCCTCTTGATGCATAGAGGATTGGGATTTTCACTCATCGAGAGCTTTTACTTATTTTCTATTTACTTTCTGCACTTTATTTTTATTACAAACTATACACACAAAAACACCAAAACTGCTACTTTATTGTTACCGCTTTCTTGTCGATTCTTCTAACCAATACCTTCAACTCCTAGTGGGTTCGACAAACTTTCTTATTGAAAAGTACTACAATTGATCTCCTGCACTTGGAAGCCATCAAGACACTTTTCCGGCATCGTTGCCGGGGAGCGTAGCGCTATTGGTAAGTGAATGGTAAGGAAGATTTTACTGTTTTTATTATTTGCTATTTGTCTCATCATGGGTTTGTCTAGCCGTGAAGAGATTGGTTTGATTTTATACGGTTATTCTTATGTTCAATCTCTGAAAGAAAATGAATAAAAACCACCTGAGCTTAAGGTGGCGTTTCAAATTCCTGTTGCTATTGCAAAACAAGCTATGAAACTAACCTTCATAGGTGATAAGAGTAAAACTGCTATGGGAGATTTACATGCTATTAAAAATCTACGCTCTTTATCCACATTGGATGATGTTCCTCATGATCATGTGAAGAGGAAGTTATTATATATATCTCTCTTTCTGGTAATGCTCGCATATGGTTTAGATCTCTGGATATTAAATGCCATCTTGACTGGAAATTATTGAGGAAGGCTTTCTACACCAAGTTTAATACTCCTAAAGAAGTTTATGATGATCGTTGTCATATTTATAATTGTTTTTCCTTATCTTGGAGAAAGTATTGCTCAAGCTTGGGGGAGGCTTAATGAACTCATCCGTAAGAATCATTATCATGGTATTCCTGATAGTATTATATTGATAAACTTCTATGTGAGGCTGCCCCAACATCATAGGGATTTTCTAGATAATTCATTTGAAGGGAGTTTTAATAATACAAATCAACAAGAAGCAATGAATGTATTGGATACTATTGCTAATAATTCAGCTGCATGGGATCTTGATAAAGGTAATGAGCCTCGTTTTGATTTTGAATATGCATGTGTAGAGAATTTCTCTACTACTATATTGTTTGAAGAACTAAAGAATAGTTTGGTCTTGATCCTCACATTTTAGTAGAAATTTCTAAATCTGTTGCTAACCATTTGAATGTTCCTAAAAAGGATTTAAGTTCTTTATTGAACCTCTTAAGATTTCAACATATATTGCTAAAATTGAGAAACTGGTTCGGCATACTTCATCGGTTATTATAGAAGAATATGTGGAATCTCCTCCATATCCCAACAGGGTGAAAGAAAATTTACTCACGGTTGTTGCAAATAGGAGTGCTAAAAGATGTCATGAGCCTTATGAACAAATATCTATGAAGCCTCAGATTTCGGCCATAAAGGAATTAAATGAAGATACTCCTTGTGATGTCTATTTATGTGAAGATTCCACTAAGATAATTCAAGGTAAGACTACTAGAACCGGTAAACCTATTATATCTTGTTATTGGAACTTCATGTAATTATGGTCTTTGTGATATTGGAGCAAGTATATATAAGTGTGATACCATATGCTCTATATCTTGAAATCAAGCCCATATTGATCCCATACACATGGAGGAAACAAGTATAACTATTCAACTTGCTAATAAAGAAGTTATTAGTCCTCTAGGCATGGTAAGAGATGTTGAAGTATTAGTTGGAAAGATTAACTATCCCGCTGATTTCATTGTGCTTGGTTGCTCCCAAGATGCATTTTGTCCTATTATATTTGGTAGACATTTCTTACATACTGTTGGTGCTAAAATTGATTTGCCAAAAGAGAGAGTGTTTATTAAATGTGCTGGAGAAAGGTTAGAATTTAATTTTTCCAAGTTTACTGATAAGCATTTAGAAAAAAAAAAGTTTCAAAAAGATATTGTGGAAACTCTTGCTTCCGTGGCAGTTGCTTGATCGGACACGGTGGAAAGATATGTGCTTAATCAAGAGGAACCATATAGTAATGAAGAAAGATATGCTTTAGAACAAATTTTATCTCAACAACCACCACATTTACAATTGCATATTCCACCCGATAATCTTGGAGTGTTACCACCTCCCAAGGAATATCCTAGTTTTGAATTAAAACCTTTGTCTCATGATATGAAATATGCATACATTGATGAGAAAATATATATCATGTTATTATTAGTGCTAGTCTTTCAGGAGAAGAAGAAACAAAATTACTGGAGGTATTGCGTGCTCATAGGCCGACCATTGGATATTCTCTTGATCATCTCAAAGGTATAAGTCAGCTCTATGCATGCATAAGGTTAATTTGGAAGAAGATGCCAATCCCGTTGTTGATTATCAACACTGTCTTCATCCAAAAATGAAGGAAGTGGTAAGAAAAGAGGTAATCAAACTTATAGATGCTGGTATTTGTTGAGCGCGGAGTTGATGAAGGAAAATTTATGCGCAACGTTGAGTGGAACCCCAAGAGGAAGGTATGGTGAGCACAGCAGGAAGTTTTCCCTTAGTAAGAAACCAAGGTTTATCGACCAGTAGGAGAAAAGCGTTCTCTCCCGAGGTGTTGTGAACCAACTCGTGGCAGGACGCACTGCCGGCGTCAGCAACAACGTGGAGACCTGCACACAAACAACCGAGTACTTTGTCCCCAACTTTCAGCGAGGTTGTCAAGCTCACTGGTTTTGCTGAAAACAAAGGATTAAACGAACCGTGTGGAAGAAGAATTGTTTGCAGAGAACATAACAAAAAAAATGATGTAGAAGATTGCAATTAAAAGAAGAAGGACCGGGGTCCATAGTTCACTAGAGGCGCCTCCCCAATAAAATAAATATGCTGGCTAAACAAATTACAGATGGGCAATTGACAAACAGAGATTCTACACTAATGGTTGGTGCAGAATACATGCTATGAAAGTATGCGGGCATTACAACAATATACATAGACTGTAATCCAACTGCATCTATGACTAATAATCCACCTTCAGGATTGCATCCGCGACACCCTCTAGTATTAAGTTGCAAGCAACGGACTATCGCTTTAAGCAATGTGTGTAAAGTAAACGATGAAACTACCCTTGAATAGAACACCGCTGTTTTCTAGCTAGTAGCAACATCACATCTACAACCGTAGAGAACAAGGTCACTTCCCATGGTTAAATAGAGGCATGAACCCACTATCGAGCATAAATACTCCCTCTTGGAGTCGCTAGCATCTACTTCGCCAGAGCATCTACTAGAAACGGCGATCATGCAAGATCATAATAACATAATACATAATCTCAACCAAAGCAATCTCTCTATAAATCGGATCCACATCAAACCAACATGTAGCAATTACAAATAGATGATCTTGATCATGTTAGGCAGCTCACAAGATCTATACATGAAGCACAACAAGGAGAGGACAGCCATCTAGCTAATGCTATGGACCCATGGTCCCGTGGAGGACTACTCACGCATCACCTCGGATGAAGACATGGCGATGTAGAGGCCTCCGGCGGTGATTTCCCCCTCCGACAGGGTGCCGGGATGGACTGCGGAACCCTCCCGAACTAGGGTTTCGGTTGACGGCGGCGTAGGAACTTTTCGTGGATGGAGGCTCTGGTCCCTGGGGTTTTCCGGATACGAGAAATAAATAGGCGGAAGGGTGGAGCAAACGAGGCGACGAGGCGCCAGTACATGAGCCAGGCGCGGCCAAGGGTGGGGCCGCGCCTGCCCTATGTACTGCCACGTGGTAGCTCTCCTACGCGTGTCCTTCGGGCTCAATCTTCGTCCCGGAAAAATAAGACTCTGGGCTTTTGTTTCGTCCAATTCCGAGAAACTTTCATGTACAACTTTTCTGAAACATAAAAACATCAGAATACAGGAACTGGCACTGCGTTAATAGGTTAGTCCTGGAAAATGCTAAAAAGTGTGGAAAAGTGCACATAAAACATATAAGAATTGTAACAAAACAAGCATGGAGCATAAAAAATTATAGATACGTTTGAGACGTATCAACATCCCCAAGCTTAACTCCTGCTCGTCCTCGAGTAGGTAAGTGATAACAAACAAATAATTTTTGAGGTGACATGCTATCACACTACTTTGATCAATCTAAGTGTAAAAGCAAACATAGCTAGAATCATAGAATCCTAACATAAGCATGATAGATATAATCAAACAATGAAACTTAATAACCATGCTAAAACATAAATAGTAATCATACAAAAGAAAATGTATAACGTATATGGAAAGCAGAGTGATTGTCAAGAGCATAGCATAGATACATAATAAAGTGGTACTCAGCTTGTCCCATAAGTGAAAGCAAAACATAAATGCTTGGACACCTTTAAAAGATTATAAGGATGACTAGAAACAAAAAGTTTGAACAAGCAATACCATAATTATGAATCAATCAATAAAATCTTGGGATCATGCACATGAAACTAAGAATGAAAACTATGCTCTCATAAGTGGTGCATAAACTAGAAAGTGGAGACTCAACATAAAAGTAAAAGAAGGTCTCTCTTTGAGAGGCAAGTAAGATCACTCATGTGCTAGAGCTTTTTATTGAAACAACAAAAGTATAAAATGCACTTTTGAGAGGTGGTTGTTCATGTCAACGAGTAGTAAAAAGAGGTATTGTCATCTTCCATACTAAGCAAGTTTGAGAGCGGTTCCGAAATATTTGGCAAAGCCTCTTTTCATTTATACTACTTATAAAATTGTGACACTCCTCCCAACCTTTGCTAACACATACCATGGCTAACCGAATCCTCGGGTGCCGACCAAGCAATCACAAACCATGAAGGAGTGCCCTTTTCTTATAATTTTCCTATTTTCCTCCCCTATTGGAAGTTGTGGTCAAACCAGCTCTTTTTTTAATACTTTTTTATGTGACAAGCAAGATGAAGCTCGCGAGTCTTTGAGTTACTTAACTAGTATGGGAGACGACAACCAAAATTTTAATTTACTTCCTCGTGAGCTAAAAACAATGTCACAAAACGAGGAACTGTTTGAATGTTTTAAAGGTAGCACACGAGCAAACTACTATGGAATGGCAATGGAATACCACATATAGGTAGATATGGTGGACACTTTGGCATATTTGATTTTTGGTGGTTGGATGCATGAATAAAATACTCACACAAATGGAGGCTAGAAAAAGACCGGGTGCGACCAACTAAGAGAGCATAATGGCCATAATCATGCACAGCGACAAAATATATTAATCAAAGCATAAAGTGATACACAAGTTGCAAACTAAATGATCATAGAGGCAAGATATGACTGGAATGTAGTCACAGCATGTTGCAAAACATGTGCCAAGTCAACCCAAATAAAAACATTCGCATGAGAATATATACCACAATATTATGCTTTTCTATTGTATGCTAAAAACAATGCATGAAACCTTCAATGGCACACTAAACACTCTCAGTATTTGAGACTAATCATAATAAAAACATAATTAACAAGCTCATCATGAGAATAACATCTAGCAAGATATGCAAAAATAACTATGGCACAGTCTAAAAATGCTTCCATTTGCATCACATACACATAAAACTTTTTTCATGCTTCCAATGCCAACCAAATGAAAACAAACAACTCTCATATATGAAAAACAAGTAAATGTCCGAGAGCGAGCTATTGACACACAAATACATATAAAAGTGGAGCGTGTCTCTCTCCAACGCAAAATGCATAACAGCGGAGCGTGTCTCACTCCAAAATAAACATGCAAAACAGCGGAGCGTGTTTCACTCTAAAGTAAATATGCAAAGCGGTGGAGCGTGTCTCACTCCAAAGTAAACATGAATGATGGGATCCAACTTTATTGAAAGTAAACACACAGCAAAAAGTAAAGACGCTCCAAGGATAACACATATCACATGCAGGAATAAAAATATAGCGTGTTGAAAAATGACCTGGTGCTTTTTGTTGATGAAGAGGGGATGCCTTGGACATCCCCCTCTTGGACATCCCCAAGATTTGACGCTTGTACTTATTGGATATTTCTTGGGGGGGCCAGGGGACATCCCCAAGCTTGAGCTCTTATCCATGCTTCATCTTATTGCATCATTCTTCTCTCCCTACACTTGAAAACTTCCTTCACACAAAACTCATCACAATTGATTAACAATATTAGTGCAAATAAAAATATATCAAACCAGCAAGCCTTCAGTAATGGCACATATCAAACACTTATTTTAACATATGCTACTGTAGCTACTTCTTTCCAAAGCTCTTTTTCACAAAAAAACTCAAAAAGACGAAGCATAAGACGCAAATGCAAAACATGGCAGAAATCTATCAAAACAGACCAGCATGCAAAGATCGAAATTAAAGAAATAGTTCTGTTGCTCAAATCGAAAAATGCTAAGCTAACTAAAGTTAGCTAACATACTGGGGCATAAGCACAAAAAGTTTCAGCTCAAAATAATGTTCTGGCGATTATTGAGAATGTTTTTCGTGACCAGCACATAATCTGTTTCAGAATTGCAAATACCCCAAACACTGCTTTCTTTCTATTAGAGGCTACCCTTGGCACAAAACAAAATAAAAACGATAAGGAGAGGTTATTACAGTAGCAATAACTTCCAAGACTTAACAAAGCAAAAATAACAGAAATAAAACATGGGTTGTCTCCCATAAGCGCTTTTCTTTACCGCCTTTGAGCTAGGCGCAGAAAGGGTGCAAACCAAGTATTGTCAAGAGGTGGCTCATCAACACCATAAGTTGTCATATAAATAGAGTCATAAGGTGACTTATTTCTTTTTCTAAGGAAGTGTTCCATACCTCTTTTGAGTGGAAATTGATAACAAATTATTCCATCTCTCATATCAATGATAGCACCTGCAGTTCTAAGAAACGGTCTTCCCAAAATAATAGGGCATGAAGCATTGCATTCAATATCCAAAACAACAAAATCAACGGGGACATAATTATTATTCACTTGTATAAGAACATTATCAACTCTCTCCAAAGGTTTTTTTGCAGCAACATCAACAAGAAGAACATCCAAATAACATTTTTCTAACGGCGGCAAGTCAAGCATATCATAAACTCTTTTAGGCATAACAGAAATACTTGCACCAAGATCACATAAAGCATTACAATCAAATTCTTCTACTCTCATCTTAATAATAGGTTCCCAACCATCTTCTAACTTTTTAGAAATTGAAGCCTCATGTTTCAACTTCTCTTCCCTCATTTTCATAATAGCACTAGCAATATGCTTTGTAAGAGCAACATTTTGTTCACTAGCATTGGGAGTTTCAGCGAGCTTTTGCAAGAACTTTATAACTTCAGTAATGGTACAACTTTCAAAATCAAAATCATTGCTATCAAAAATAAAAGGACAATTATCTCCTACACCTCTAAAAATTTCAGCACGTTTGTCGGGAACAATTTTAATGGGTTTATACACTTTTCTATGTGGAGTGGGGACTTTTCCTACATTTTCGATTTTTCTAGTAGTAGTAGGAGGTTTGCTAGCATTCAAATGTTCGGTATTACTATTGGTGGTGATTGTGTAAACCTTGGCTAAATTATTTTCTCTAGCCATCTCATCTTCTCTTTCCCACCTAGCATGCAATTCAGCTACCCACAACATGTCTGGTGTTCAATCCACTTTACCCTTTTCCAGCATCTATTGAAAGAAAAAAAAAACTTGCGAAGGAGTACGACGTTGAAACCTCGTGTAATGAGGCTTAACTTCCGTGAACACAGTGATATGGACTGACATAATGAAAGGGCAAAAACAGAGAAAGACAACAATTTTTGTTGTTGAAAAATCTAGCCGGACAAAACTAATGTCTCATCTCATCACTTGGCGAACTTATTTTGAAATTGATCCCTGAATTCTGTGTCAACGAAAATGAAGATAAAATTGTGCAAGTCGGTGCCAAGTGTTGGATAATTAGGCACAATTTCCATGATTAATTCCAGAATATTAAGCATGACGACAGTAACTACTAACATGTGAAACTCGAACATACTAGATGCAGTGATCAACATGAACAGTAGTAGAGCAAACAGTACAACATCCATCGTTAAACAGATCGAGATATGTCGCACGTACCGATCTGGTGGAGGTGGCGGTGAAGGTGTAGCAGACGATGTCGCTGCATTAACGTTGTTGATGACAACGTTGTTGACGACGGGGACGACGGGTCGAAGTAGACGGCGTTGTAGACGACGGTAGGCAGCACCGCCCGACTTGGACGGAAGGCGACCCGTGATGAAGAGCTTGAGCAGTCGCGCAGAGCGCTTCCCAAAAACCTAATTCGCCCTCTCCCGTACAGGATCGCAAGGACGAGCGGTTTCGGAGACCTGCTCTCCCGTTCGCCGATGCACGTCGGCGCGCGGGATGGAGTAGGCTACGATGGCGGCGCAAGCAGAGAGAGAGGTGGAAACCCTAACTCGTGTATAAGATGATTTCTGCGGTAGCCGGGCAGGAGATTATATAGGCTCGGGAAACCCTAGGCAACGTGGGTGGCCCACGTCGCACGAACGTTTCGAGTCGGTTACACATAGCCCACGATCCGGGAGCGACCCGAACCGACTAACTGCGACGCGTCCGTCTAGGACTCTGTTCGTTTTTTCCTGAGCTGCAAAAAGTAAGGAAAGTCTCGGCTCGAGGCTCAATCCACTCACCACGAGCGCGGCGCGCGCGTCGTGACGTGTCGTGTCGAGACGAGCGAGCGAGGAGGAGGAGGAGCGCGCGCGTGTAGCACTCCTATTCTCACTCACTTACTAGTGGTGGAACAACCCACCTTATAAGGTGGTCTAACTTCCTCCCAACTTTCCATGTGGGACTAAACTTCCCACCTCTTGCCACTCCCTAGTGAGCTGTCACCAACTTGGGCTCAAACTCACAAGGTTGCCACTATGTGGGCTTTGAGATTTATAGGGAAAACTGAAATATAATTTGGGCCACTAAAAGTGGGCCCAATATTTCAACAATCCCCCACCGGATCTCAAATCCCCATTTAGAGATTTACCAATACTCACTCGCTTGTTTATATACCAGGTGTTTCAGATGGAGACTATTAAGTTGAACTTCCGCCTAAAACCTTAAGCTACATCCATTCACACTTGAACAATGGACTAAGCCTTGAATTGCAAGTTTTGCGTGAACGGGGTTTCACTCAAAGTCATGACCGAGTACATGGCTGCCGGTAGCCTACCCCGCGGGTGAAGCATATGCGTCATACTTCGTGGTCTCTTCATGAGTTTACTAGAGATCACCCAAATCTCATAGATTGCGACGTTTAACAATCGGACTCATATAGGTGTGTTATTTCAAGAATGCTCCGTAGGACAGACATCTTTGCTAATATAGCCAACATAAACACATTAAGGCTTGTTGCCAACCTTGTCTTACAGACAATTGACGAGTTGTGCATCTTCACATAGAGAGGGTTACATAATACTCTCCTCAATTAAACCACTAGTTTGTTCTTCCCGAGTCCTAATTCACGGGATCTCCGAGCACAAAGGTTGGGTTACCACTATGGTGTAACATCAACGGGTCTCAAACCCATCTCCCTCGATGCACTTTCTATCACATTACGTGATAGTCCCTTTGTAAAGGGATCTGCCAGGTTTTTGTCTGTTTGAATATATGTAACAGTTATTACTCTGGAGTTTCGCAATTTCCTGACAGACTTCAAATGTCTCTTGACATGTCTTGATGACTTCGCGTTATCCTTAGAATTGTTCACTTTTACAATTACAGTTTGATTGTCACAATTCAAAAGGATTGCCGGAACAGGTTTTTCAACCACAAGCAAGTCCATCAAGAGCTCACGCAACCATTCTGATTCAACAGTGGTTGTGTCTAAAGCGATAAGTTCTGCTTCCATAGTTGACCTCGTCAATATAGTTTGCTTGCAAGATCTCCATGATACTCGCGCCACCTCCAAAGGTAAATACATACCCACTTGTGGCGTACGGATCGGCTACATCCGAGATCCAATTCAAATCACTATATCCTTCAAGCACAGACTGGGTGCCCCGAATAGTGAATCCCATAACTCATTGTACCACATAGGTAGCGCATGACCCTATCAAGTGCATGCCAATGATCGGTACCCGGGTTTGACATGAACCTACTCAACTTGCTAACAAGCAAAAGAGATGTCGGGTCTAGTCGCGCTCGCTAAGTACATGAGTGAGCCAACGATCTGAGAATATCTCAATTGATCTATGGCAATCCTCCGGTTCTTGCGTAGTGTCACACTGGGATCATAAGGTGTTGGAGAAGACTTGCTATCAATATAGCCGAACCGGCTCAAAATCTTCTCAACATAATGGGATTGCGTTAGAGTAATCCCACTCTCGTTCTTAATCAGCTTGATGTTCAGAATCACATCAGCTTCTCCCAGATCTTTCATATCAAAGCTCTTTGACAAGAAAGACTTGACCTCGTGTATTACTCTCATGTTTGTACCAAAGATCAGAATATCATCCACATACAAACATAGTATAACACCTTCGCCCCCACCATGGCGATAGTAAACACACTTGTCAGCCTCATTGACAACAAATCCTACAGAAGTTAAAGTTCTGTCAAACTTCTCATGCCATTGCTTAGGTGCTTGTTTCAGGCCATTGATGGCGTGTAACTCACACGTTCGTTGGGAACCCCAAGAGGAAGGTATGATGCGCACAGCAGCAAGTTTTCCCTCAGAAAGAAACCAAGGTTTATCGAACCAGGAGGAGCCAAGAAGCACGTTGAAGGTTGATGGCGGCGGGATGTAGTGCGGCGCAACACCAGGGATTCCGGCGCCAACGTGGAACCTGCACAACACAACCAAAGTACTTTGCCCCAACGAAACAGTGAGGTTGTCAATCTCACCGGTCTTGCTGTAACAAAGGATTAGATGTATAGTGTGGATGATGATTGTTTGCAGAAAACAGTAGAACAAGTATTGCAGTAGATTGTATTTCAGTAAAGAGAATTGGACCGGGGTCCACAGTTCACTAGAGGTGTCTCTCCCATAAGACAAGCAGCATGTTGGGTGAACAAATTACGGTTGGGCAATTGACAAATAAAGAGAGCATGACCATGCACATACATATCATGATGAGTATAGTGAGATTTAATTGGGCATTACGACAAAGTACATAGACCGCCATCCAACCGCATCTATGCCTAAAAAGTCCACCTTCAGAGTTATCATCCGAACCCCCTCCAGTATTAAGTTGCAAAGCAACATGACAATTGCATTAAGTATGGTGCGTAATGTAATCAACAACTACATCCTTAGACATAGCATCAATGTTTTATCCCTAGTGGCAACAAGCACAACACAACCTTAGAACTTTCTGTCACTCGTCCCGAGTGTCAATGCGGGCATGAACCCACTATCGAGCATAAGTACTCCCTCTTGGAGTTACAAGCATCTACTTGGCCAGAGCATCTACTAGTAACGGAAAGCATGCAAGATCATAAACAACACGTAGATATAACTTTGATAATCAACATAACAAGTATTCTCTATTCATCGGATCCCAACAAACGCAACATATAGAATTACAGATAGATGATCTTGATCATGTTAAGTAGCTCACAAGATCCGACAATGATAGCACAATGGGGAGAAGACAACCATCTAGCTACTGCTATGGACCCATAGTCCAGGGGTAGACTACTCACACATCACACCGGAGGCGACCATGGCGGCGTAGAGTCCTCCGGGACATGATTCCCCTCTCCGGCGGGGTGCCGGAGGCGATCTCCTCGGATCCCCCGAGATGGGATCGGCGTTGGCGGCGTCTCAGTAAGGTTTTCCGTATCGTGGCTCTCGGTACTGGGGGTTTCTTCACGGAGGCTTTAAGTAGGCGGAAGGGCAAGTCAAGAGGCGGCACGAGGGGCCCACACCATAGGCCGGCGCGGCCAGGGGTGGGGCCGCACCGCCCTAGGGTTTGGCCACCCCGTGGCCCCTCTTCGTCTCGTCTTCGGACTTCCGGAAGCTTCGTGGAAAAATAGGCCCCCGGGCTTTGATTTCGTCCAATTCCGAGAATATTTCCTTACTAGGATTTCCGAAACCAAAAACAGCGAGAAAACAGACAACTAGCACTTCGGCATCTTGTTAATAGGTTAGTTCCGAGAAAATGCACGAATATGACATAAAGTGTGCATAAAACATGTAGATAACATCAATAATGTGGCATGGAACATAAGAAATTATCGATACGTCGGAGACGTATCAGCATCCCCAAGCTTAGTTCTGCTCGTCCCGAGCAGGTAAAACGATAACAAAGATAATTTATGGAGTGACATGCCATCATAACCTTGATCATACTATTTGTAAAGCATATGTAGTGAATGCAGCGATCAAAACAATGTATATGACATGAGTAAACAAGTGAATCATATAGCAAAGACTTTTCATGAATAGTACTTCAAGACAAGCATCAATAAGTCTTGCATAAGAGTTAACTCATAAAGCAATAATTCAAAGTAAAAGCATTGAAGCAACACTAAGGAAGATTAAGTTTCAGCGGTTGCTTTCAACTTATAACATGTATATCTCATGGATATTATCAACATAGAGTAATATAACAAGTGCAATATGCAAGTATGTAGGAATCAATGCACAGTTCACACAAGTGTTTGCTTCTTGAGGTGGAGAGAAATAGGTGAACTAACTCAACAATGAAAGTAAAAGAATGGTCCTCATAGAGGAAAAGCATCGATTGCTATATTTGTGCTAGAGCTTTGATTTTGAAAACATGAAACAATTTTGTCAACGGTAGTAATAAAGCATATGTATCATGTAAATTATATCTTACAAGTTGCAAGCCTCATGCATAGTATACTAATAGTGCCTGCACCTTGTCCTAATTAGCTTGGACTACCGGATCATCACAATGCACATGTTTTAACCAAGTGTCACAAAGGGGTACCTCTATGCCGCCTGTACAAAGGTCTAAGGAGAAAGCTCGCATTGGATTTCTTGCTATTGATTATTCTCAACTTAGACATCCATACCGGGACAACATAGACAACAGATAATGGACTCCTCTTTAATGCATAAGCATGTGGCAACAATTAATAATTTTCTCATATGAGATTGAGGATGTTGTCCAAAACTGAAACTTCCACCATGGATCATGGCTTTAGTTAGCGACCCAATGTTCTTCTCTAACAATATGCATGCTTAACCATAAGGTGGTAGATCTCTCTTACTTCAGACAAGATGAACATGCATAGCAACTCACATGAAATTCAACAAAGAGTAGTTGATGGCGTCCCCAGTGAACATGGTTATCGCACAACAAGCAACTTAATAAGAGATAAAGTGCATAAGTACATATTCAATACCACAATAGTTTTTAAGCTATTTGTCCCATGAGCTATATATTGCAAAGGTGAATGATGGAATTTTAAAGGTAGCACTCAAGCAATTTACTTTGGAATGGCGGAAAATACCATGTAGTAGGTAGGTATGGTGGACACAAATGGCATAGTGGTTGGCTCAAGTATTTTGGATGCATGAGAGGTGTTCCCTCTCGATACAAGGTTTAGGCTAGCAAGGCTTATTTGAAACAAACACAAGGATGAATCGGTGCAGCAAAACTCACATAAAAGACATATTGTAAACATTATAAGATTCTACACCGTCTTCCTTGTTGTTCAAACTCAATACTAGAAATTATCTAGACCTTAGAGAAACCAAATATGCAAACCAAATTTTAGCATGCTCTATGTATTTCTTCATTAATGGGTGCAAAGTATATGATGCAAGAGCTTAAACATGAGCACAACAATTGCCAAGTATCACATTACCCAAGACATTTATAGCAATTACTACATGTATCATTTTCCAATTCCAACCATATAACAATTTAACGAAGAAGAAACTTCACCATGAATACTATGAGTAGAAACTAAGGACATACTTGTCCATATGCTACAGCGGAGCGTGTCTCTCTCCCACAAAGTGAATGCTAGGATCCATTTTATTCAAACAAAACAAAAACAAAAACAAACCGACGCTCCAAGCAAAGCACATAAGATGTGATGGAATAAAAATATAGTTTCAGGGGAGGAACCTGATAATGTTGTTGATGAAGAAGGGGATGCCTTGGGCATCCCCAAGCTTAGACGCTTGAGTCTTCTTAGAATATGCAGGGGTGAACCACCGGGGCATCCCCAAGCTTAGAGCTTTCACTCTCCTTGATCATGTTGCATCATACTCCTCTCTTGATCCTTGAAAACTTCCTCCACACCAAACTTAGAACAACTCATTAGAGGATTAGTGGACAATAAAAATTAACATGTTCAGAGGTGACACAATCATTCTTAACACTTCTGTACATTGCATAAAGCTACTGGACATTAATGGATCAAAGAAATTCATCCAACATAGCAAAAGAGGCAATGCGAAATAAAAGGCAGAATCTGTCAAAACAGAACAGTTTGTATTGACGAATTTTATCGAGGCACCAGACTTGCTCAAATGAAAATTCTCAAATTGAATGAAAGTTGCGTACATATCTGAGGATTACTCACGTAAATTGGCATAATTTTCTGAGTTACCTACAGAGAAAACAGCCCAGATTCGTGACAGAAAAGAAATCTGTTTCTGCGCAGTAATCCAAATTTAGTATGAACTTTTCTATCAACGACTTTACTTGGCACAACAAAACACTAAACTAAGATAAGGAGAGGTTGCTACAGTAGTAAACAACTTCCAAGACACAAAATAAAAACAAAGTACTGTAGGTAAAAACATGGGTTGTCTCCCATAAGCGCTTTTCTTTAACGCCTTTCAGCTAGGCGCAGAAAGTGTGTATCAAGTATTATCAAGAGACGAAGTGTCAACATCATAATTTGTTCTAATAATAGAATCAAAAGGTAACTTCATTCTATTTCTAGGGAAGTGTTCCATACCTTTCTTGAGAGGAAATTGATATTTAATATTACCTTACTTCATATCAATAGTAGCACCAACGGTTCGAAGAAAAGGTCTTCCCAATATAATGGGATAAGATGCATTGCATTCAATATCCAAGACAACAAAATCAACGGGGACAAGGTTATTGTTAACCGTAATGCGAACATTATCAACTTTCCCCAAAGGTTTCTTTGTAGAATGATCAGCAAGATTAACATCCAAATAACAATTTTTCGAGCGGTGGCAAGTCAAGCATATTATAAATTTTCTTAGGCATAACGAAATACTTGCACCAAGATCACATAAAGCATTACAATCAAAATCTTTAACCTTCATCTTAATGATGGGCTCCCAACCATCCTCTAGCTTTCTAGGAATAGAGGCTTCGCGCTCTAGTTTCTCTTCTCTAGCTTTTATGAGAGCATTTGTAATATGTTGCGTGAAAGCCAAATTTATAGCACTAGCATTAGGACTTTTAGCAAGTTTTTGCAAGAACTTGATAACTTCAGAGATGTGGAAATCATCAAAATTCAAACCATTATAATCTAAAGCAATGGGATCATCATCCCCAATGTTGGAAAAAATTTCAACAGTTTTATCACAGGCAGTTTCAGCAGTTTTAGCAATTTCAGTGCAGTTCTCGCGCTTTGCATTAGAAGTGGAAACATTGCTAACACCAATTCTTTTATTATTAATAGTAGGAGGTGCAGCAACATGTGTAGCATTAGCATTACTAGTGGTGGTAATAGTCCAAACTTTAGCTACATTCTTCTCTTTAGCTAGTTTTTCATTTTCTTCTCTATCCCACCTAGCACGTAGTTCAGCCATCAATCTTATATTCTCATTAATTCTAACTTGGATGGCATTTGCTGTAGTAACAATTTTATTTTCAATATCCCTATTAGGCATGACTTGCGATTTCAAAAGATCAACATCAGAGGCAAGACTATCGACTTTAGAAGCAAGTATATCAATTTTTCCAAGCTTTTCTTCAACAGATTTGTTAAAAGCAGTTTGTGTACTAATAAATTCCTTAAGCATGGCTTCAAGTCCAGGGGGTGTATTCCTATTATTTTTGTAAGAATTCCCATAAGAACTACCATAGCCGTTGCCATTATTATAAGGATATGGCCTATAGTTGTTACTAGAATTGTTCCGGTAAGCATTGTTGTTGAAATTATTATTTTTAATGAAGTTTACATCAACATGTTCTTCTTGGGCAACCAATGAAGCTAACGGAACATTATTAGGATCAACATTAGTCCTATCATTCACAAACATAGACATAATAGCATCAATCTTATCACTCAAGGAAGAGGTTTCTTCGACAGAATTTACCTTCTTACCTTGTGGAGTTCTTTCCGTGTGCCATTCAGAGTAATTGATCATCATATTATCAAGAAGCTTTGTTGCTTCACCAAGAGTGATGGACATAAAGGTACCTCCAGCAGCTGAATCCAATAGGTTCCGCGAAGAAAAATTCAGTCCTGCATAAAAGGTTTGGATGATCATCCAAGTAGTCGATCCATGGGTTGGGCAATTTTTAACCAAAGATTTCATTCTTTCCCAAGCTTGAGCAACATGTTCAGTATCTAATTGTTTAAAATTCATTATGCTACTCCTCAAAGATATAATTTTAGCAGGGGGATAATATCTACCAATAAAAGCATCCTTGCATTTAGTCCAGGAATCAATACTATTCTTAGGCAGAGATAGCAACCAATCTTTAGCTCTTCCTCTTAATGAGAAAGGGAACAATTTCAATTTTATAATGTCACCATCTACATCTTTATATTTTTGCATCTCACACAATTCAACAAAATTATTAAGATGGGCAGCAGCATCATCAGAACTAACACCAGAAAATTGCTCTCGCATAACAAGATTCAGTAAAGCAGGTTTAATTTCAAAGAATTCTGCTGTAGTAGCAGGTGGAGCAATAGGTGTGCATAAGAAATCATTATTATTTGTGGTTGTGAAGTCACAAAACTTAGTATTTTCAGGGGTGGCCATTTTAGCAACAGTAAATAAAGCAAACTAGATAAAGTAAATGCAAGTAACTAATTTTTTTGTGTTTTTGATATAGCAAACAAGATAGCAAATAAAGTAAAACTAGCAACTAATTTTTTTGTATTTTGATTTAGTGCAGCAAACAAAGTAGTAAATAAAACTAAGCAAGACAAAAACAAAGTAAAGAGATTGGGAAGTGGAGACTCCCCTTGCAGTGTGTCTTGATGTCCCCGGCAACGGCGCCAGAAAATATGCTTGATGGCGTGTAACTCACACGTTCGTTGGGAACCCCAAGAGGAAGGTATGATGCGCACAGCAGCAAGTTTTCCCTCAGAAAGAAACCAAGGTTTATCGAACCAGGAGGAGCCAAGAAGCACGTTGAAGGTTGATGGCGGCGGGATGTAGTGCGGCGCAACACCAGGGATTCCGGCGCCAACGTGGAACCCGCACAACACAACCAAAGTACTTTGCCCCAACGAAACGCAGTGAGGTTGTCAATCTCACCGGTCTTGCTGTAACAAAGGATTAGATGTATAGTGTGGATGATGATTGTTTGCAGAAAACAGTAGAACAAGTATTGCAGTAGATTGTATTTCAGTAAAGAGAATTGGACCGGGGTCCACAGTTCACTAGAGGTGTCTCTCCCATAAGACAAGCAGCATGTTGGGTGAACAAATTACAGCTTGGGCAATTGACAAATAAAGAGAGCATGACCATGCACATACATATCATGATGAGTATAGTGAGATTTAATTGGGCATTACGACAAAGTACATAGACCGCCATCCAACCGCATCTATGCCTAAAAAGTCCACCTTCAGAGTTATCATCCGAACCCCTCCAGCATTAAGTTGCAAAGCAACGGACAATTGCATTAAGTATGGTGCGTAATGTAATCAACAACTACATCCTTAGACATAGCATCAATGTTTTATCCCTAGTGGCAACAAGCACAACACAACCTTAGAACTTTCGTCACTCGTCCCGGTGTCAATGCGAGCATGAACCCACTATCGAGCATAAGTACTCCCTCTTGGAGTTACAAGCATCTACTTGGCCGGAGCATCTACTAGTAACGGAAAGCATGCAAGATCATAAACAACACGTAGATATAACTTTGATAATCAACATAACAAGTATTCTCTATTCATCGGATCCCAACAAACGCAACATATAGAATTACAGATAGATGATCTTGATCATGTTAAGCAGCTCACAAGATCCGACAATGATAGCACAATGGGGAGAAGACAACCATCTAGCTACTGCTATGGACCCATAGTCCAGGGGTAGACTACTCACACATCACACCGGAGGCGACCATGGCGGCGTAGAGTCCTCCGGGAGATGATTCCCCTCTCCGGCAGGGTGCCGGAGGTGATCTCCTGGATCCCCCGAGATGGGATCGGCGTTGGCGGCGTCTCTGGAAGGTTTTCCGTATCGTGGCTCTCGGTATCGGGGGTTTCGTCACGGAGGCTTTAAGTAGGCGGAAGGGCAAGTCAAGAGGCGGCACGGGGGCCCACACCATAGGCCGGCGCGGCCAGGGGTGGGGCCGCGCCGCCCTAGGGTTTGGCCACCCCGTGGCCCCTCTTCGTCTCGTCTTCGGACTTCCGGAAGCTTCGTGGAAAAATAGGCCCCCGGGCTTTGATTTCGTCCAATTCCGAGAATATTTCCTTACTAGGATTTCTGAAACCAAAAACAGCAGAAAACAGAACCGGCACTTCGGCATCTTGTTAATAGGTTAGTTCCAGAAAATGCACGAATATGACATAAAGTGTGCATAAAACATGTAGATAACATCAATAATGTGGCATGGAACATAAGAAATTATCGATACGTCGGAGACGTATCAGCCATATAAAGATTTCAGCAACTTGCACACCTTTCTTTCTTCACCTTTTACTACAAACCCATCAGGCTGATCCATATAGATTTCCTCTTCCAACTCTCCATTAAGGAAAGCTGTCTTTACGTCCATTTGATGAACGATAAGACCATAGGAGGCAGCCATGGATAGTAGTACTCGAATGGTGGTAAGTCTAGCGACAGTGAATAGGTGTCGAAGTAATCTTCGCCTTCTCTCCGTGTGTAGCCTTTCGCTACAAGCCGCGCCTTGTACTTTTCAATAGTACCATCGGGTCTTAGCTTCTTCTTGAACACCCATTTGCAGCCCACAGGCTTGCATCCATGGGGTCGTTCTGATAGCTCCCAAGTTCCATTAGAAAGAATCGAGTCCATCTCGTTATGGATAGCTTCTTTCCAGTCATCTGCATCTGGAGATGCATATGCCTCTGCAATGGACGTGGGAGTATCATCCACAAGGTACACAATGAAATCATCACCAAAGGATTTTTCAATCCTTCGTCTCTTGCTCCGTTTAGGAGCTTCATTGTCATCCTTCTCGGTAACATTCTCAAGTGATTGTTCAAAATACTCATTAGACGTACTTGGACTCGGGAATTATCTCGGTAGAAATTCTAGCAATGCTATGCATATCTTTCATAGGAAACATATTCTCAAAAAATGTTGCATCACGAGATTCCATAATAGTATCAACATGCATATCAGGTACCTCGGATTGAACTACTAAAAATCTATATCCTACACTCCGAGGAGCATAACCTAGAAAGATACAATCCACTTGTCTTTGGTCCAAGTTTGCGCTTCTTAGTAATTGGAATATTGACTTTCACCAAACATCCCCATGTGCGCAAATACGAAAGTGATGGTTTTCTCCCAGTCCACTCCTCGTAAGGGGTTTTATCTTTATTCTTGTTAGGAACTCTATTCGGGACATGACATGAAGTCAACAAAGCCTCCCCCCACCATGCCTTTGATAAACCAGCGAGTGGCTAACATGGAATTCACCAAGTCGGTCGGCGTGCGGTTTTCCTCTCGGCAACCCCGTTTGATTGGGGTGAATAGGGAGGCGTCCTCTCATGAATAATGCCATGTTCCTCACAGAATTCATCAAAGATTTTAGGAAAATATTCGCCACCACGATCCGACCTAAGACGCTTGATCTTTCTCTCTAGTTGATTTTCAACTTCAGCCTTATAAATTTTAAAGTAGTCTAAAGCTTCATCTTTAGTTCGCAACAAATAAACATAGCAAAATCTAGTCACATTATCAATCAAAGTCATGAAATATCTCTTTCCACCTTTTGTCAATACACCATTCATCTCGCATAGATCAGAATGTATGATTTCTAGAGGTGCCAAGTTTCTCTCCTCGGCCACCTTGTGAGGCTTCCGAGGTTGCTTTGATTGCACACAACTATGGCACTTAGAACCTTTGGCAATGGTGAAATTCGGAATTAAACTTAAACTGGATAGCCGAGACATTAAACCAAAATTAATGTGACATAAACGAGAATGCCAAACACTGGTATCATCACTAACATTGCCACATATATGGTTCACAGACTTATTACTGAAATCAGAAAGCGAAAAGCGAAACAAGCCTCCGCACTCATAGCCTTTACCAATAAATTGTCCAAACTTGGAAACAACTACTTTATTCGACTCTAAAACAACCTTAAACCCATCTCTCGCATAGAAGGGAGCCGCTAACGAGATTCTTGTTCATAGTAGGGACATGCTGCATGTTCCTCGACTGCACGATCTTCCCCGAAGTGAACTTCGGATCTACCGTGCCAACACCACGAACGAAGCATGTGACCCATTCCCCATCAAGACGGAAGAATCCCGGGCGACCTGGTAAGAAGTGAACATGGATATGTCAGCACACACATGAACATTAGCACTTGTATCAATCCACCAACATGGAGATTGAAATACCGAAAGAACGAGTAAAGAGATTACCGTACCCATCGGCATTGCTAGCGGTCACCGTGTTGACTTGCCTCGCCTTTTTCTTGCGGTCCGCCCTCTCCGGACGGTCCTTAGAAAAGTGGCCAGTCTCTCCACATGTAAAGCAGCTCGGATCCGCTTTGTTTATCATCTTCTTCTTCTTGAAGGTTGTAGTCTTCATAGGCTTATTGAAGGAGGGCTTGTTATTCCCTTTGTTCTTGCTGTAGGGTTTCTTCCGCACCATGTTGGCGCTAGACCGACCCTCTCCTTTCTCGGTATTATCCTTAGCCGTAGCTTTCTCCTCAACATCAAGAGATGCTATCAGATTTTCAACCGATATCTCCCTGTCTCTTGTGTTTGAGAGTTGTGGCAAAGTTCCTCCATGAAGGGGGCAACTTAGCGATGATGCATCCAAGCAACAAACTTGTCGGGTAAGGCACACTTAAGGAGTTCAAGCTCTTTCGCAATGCACTCGTATTTCATGAGCTTGTTCGACTACGTAACGGTTGTTAACCATCCCGATGTCATGGAAGCTCTCCATGATGTACGGTTCATCGCTCGCATCGGTTGCACCGAACTTAGCATTCGGTGCATCCCGTAGCTTTTTGCCATCCGTTATGTGCATGTACACATCACACGGACGATCGAGCAAGAATACTTACAACGCATCCGACGAAGAGATTATTGTTTTCCTTGAACTTGTTCTGATCTTGGTCAGATATAGTTCCTTCAGGTAAACCATCAGTAACTTCGAACACTTTCAGATGAGTAAGCCAGAGCATGGCCTTATACTGCCACCTCTTAAAGTGCACACCGGTAAACTTATCCGGCCTCAGTGCATCAGAAAACCAGCCATTGTTAACTCAGGAAATTGCCTACAATTAGGTTTTTGGATTGTTGGATAATTAGGCACAATTTCCATGATTAATTCCAGAATATTAAGCATGACGACAGTAACTACTAACATGTGAAACTCGAACATACTAGATGCAGTGATCAACATAAACAGTAGTAGAGCAAACAGTACAGCATCCTTCGTTAAACAGATCGAGATATGTCGCACGTACCAATCTGGTGGAGGTGGCGGTGAAGGTGTAGCAGACGATGTCGCCGCATTAACGTTGTTGATGACAACGTTGTTGACGATGGGGACGACGGGTCGAAGTAGACGGCGTTGTAGACGACGGTAGGCAGCACCGCCCGACTTGGATGGAAGGCGACCCGTGATGAAGAGCTTGAGCAGGCCGCGCGAGCGCTTCCCAAAAACCTAATTCGCCCTCTCCCGTACAGGATCGCAAGGACGAGAGGTTCCGGAGACCTGCTCTCCCGTTCGCCGATGCACGTCGGCGCGCGGGATGGAGTAGGCTACGATGGCGGCGCAAGCAGAGAGAGAGGTGGAAACCCTAACTCGTGTATAAGATGATTTCTGCGGTAGCCGGGCAGGAGATTATATAGGCTCGGGAAACCCTAGGCAACGTGGGCCACGCCCACGTCGCACGAACGTTTCGAGTCGGTTACATATAGCCCACGATCCGGGAGCGACCCGAACCGACTAACTGCGACGCGTCCGTCTAGGACTCTGTTCGTTTTTCCTGAGCTGCAAAAAGTAAGGAAAGTCTCGGCTCGAGGCTCAATCCACTCACCACAAGCGCAGCGCGCGCGTCGTGACGTGACGTGACGTGTCGTGTCGTGTCGAGGAGGAGGAGGAGCGCGAGCGTGTAGCACTCCTATTCTTACTCACTTACTAGTGGTGGAACAACCCACCTTATAAGGTGGTCTAACTTCCTCCCAACTTTTCATGTGGGACTAAACTTCCCACCTCTTGCCACTCCCTAGTGAGCTGCCACCAATTTGGGCTCAAACTCACAAGGCTGCCACTATGTGGACTTTGAGATTTATAGGAAAAACTGAAATCTAATTTGGACCACTAAAAGTGGGCCCAATATTTCAACACCAAGAATTTTCAGCACAGAATGACATCATGATAAGTTTCGTCGATGAGGCATTACTTTCGTCAAAAGATCAGATTTGTCAAAAAAAAAAAAAAAAAAAACGAGAGAACACATGCCAACAGTAGCTGCCCCTAGAAACCTTTATGAACTTCCGGGAATTCCACACGTGCGAACAGTAGCTGCGACAACTCTATCTACACGTGCGAACATGAGCGACAACATGTACAGTCTTGTTAAATTCCACACATCCGAAATTACCGTGTCTATTACCCGTGGAACCATGCCCCAAGTGTCATGGTCAGACGTCGGCATTTTGCCCGTCTCTTTTAATCTGAATCTGTTGTGTAAGCATATTCCACACATCCGAAATTACCGTGCCAATTACTACTTGTGGAGCCATTTGCCTGTCACGGTCAGACACCGGCATCTTGCCAACTCTTTTAATATGAATCTGTTTCCCTCACTTGACCGCAGACCCAAGCTCAAAAGTCATGGCTTCCAATTCGTCCCGTACCCGGACCCGGAGGCAACTATAAAAGCGACCAGAGCAAGAGCAATGCTTTGGTCAGCATAACTTCAGGAGTTCAGGTACATAGCTTTGGTCAGCATAACATCAGGAGTTCAGGTACATGCATTTGCTCTCTCCAGAACTACCTTAATTTAGAGCATCTCCAGCCGCGTCCCCCAAAGCATCACCCAAAGGGATTTGGGGTGCGCCGGACAGGAAATGCGTTCTAGCCGCGTCCCCCAAAGCCCATTTTTGTCCGGCGCGCCCCCATTCGGTGTCCGGCGCCCCGAGCCCGTCCCCGTCCCACAGGGGACGCACCGGGGACGCCGGACACAACGAAAAGCGAGACGGGGAGTGGCGGGGCCGACGCGTCAGCGGCACAGGGAAAATTCGTCTCCCGCTCCCGCCAAATCGCGCCTATACCGCCGCGCATTTCAGGCCTCCCAAAACATATCCCGCCGCCGATTCATTTCTCCTATCCCGCCGTTCACCCGTCGTCCACCCGCCGCCGCTACCCTCTCCACATGGCGCCGCCGACAGCCCCCAAAAAGATGGCGAAGAAAGCGGCCAAGAAGCCGCCGGGCAATGGGACGAAAGGGGCGACAGCGCCGTTCGCGAGGCCGCGGAAGGCGCCGGCTTTGAAGAAGAAGCCTGTAGGATGGACCGACGATGAATGGCAGCAAGATTGCCTGCGCCGGAAGCTACCGACGGCGGAGCGGAAAGGACGGAGGGCGGTGGAGCTGGAGAAGAAGGCTCTGGCGGCGCGCCAGCAACAGCACATACTGGCCGGGTGTATCGCCGCCACCAACGCGAGCCCATATAGTACGAACGTGCCGGTGTACGTTCCGGGAGTCTTCTCTCCGTCGTCATCCGCCTTCTACAACGACGGCCCCTCCGGCACTCCCGGGTGCGTGACGCCTAACTTGTCGCCGCACTACCAGGATGCGCTGCCGCACGGCGGCTTCAACCCCAACAACCTCTACTCCCCGGCGTACGAGCAGCGCGATCCAGGACCCGGTCCGGACGGCGCCCCTTTCACCGGCCGCAGGGGTCCGCTCGAATACGACGGCGCCGGTGCTGAGGAGGACGGCGGGGTTGAGGAGGAGGACGACGAGGAAGAGGACGACGAGGAGGACGACGATGAGGACGAAGAGGGCGGCGAGGAAGATGACGACGAGGGTGCCGGTGACGATGATCTCGTGGAGGTAGACGCGGACGGCGTGAGGAAGAAGAAGAAGAAGAAGAAGAAGAAGAAGAAGGCGTCGGGCACACGGGGCCCGAAGTGGACGCCTCTGGAAGATCTTTGTCTGTGCGAGTCGTGGGCGACGGTGAGCCATGACTCCATCATCGGCGCCAACCAAAAAGGCGGGAAGTATTGGGCGAGGATCAAGGCCGAGTTCGATGAGCGCAAGCTCATCAACAGCGACTACAACAAAGTGACAATGAAGAGGAGCCAGAAGGCAATGTCGACGCGATGGGCCATCATCCAGGCGTCACCAACGGTCTGTAATATGATCGCATGCACCAACGGTCTGTAATATGATCGCGCGCCCAGTACTTTGATCGATCGCTGCTACTCTGATCGCGACGAATCGGCGGGAACGATCTCTTTTGAATGCATCTATTTGAATTTTTTGATTGAGGGCGGCGTTTGGGGGACGCGGCTGGGGAGCGACGTCCCCCAAAGGCGGCACGAACAAAACTCGTCCCCCAAACGCTCGATCCGGCGCGGTTTGGGGGACGCTTTGGGGGACGCGGCTGGAGATGCTCTTATTCTCCCGAATTGCCATCCCATGTTCTTGTTTCTGTTATTTCCTTCCACGCCATCTTTTGCCCAATTCACGCAATCCACATGATAGCCCATTTCAACAACAAGAAACGGTGCAAGTTATCCTCCAAAACTAAAATTTGCTAGTATTCTTTAAGAGTATATTTACTGTAGCAAAGTAAACGGAGACCCAAGATTTCTCTTGTTCTTTGTTTTTTTTCCCTCAGATGAGCCGGTGTTTGTTTTGGCGACCCTTTTCATACAAACTGCATCTACACTAGACTCTATGCTAAACATTTGTTGCAAAATAATGGGTGTGATATGATCCGGTAAATTCTAATAGAAAACTAAACAATTCAATGATGTGCCATAGTAGGAATTGCACAGTTGCTCATATTGTCTCACCTTCTTATTACATCCATACCGCATTTACATGGCAATATAATTTTTACAGATTTTAATTGCACAAGTAGCAATAATTTACCAGGCTTCAGAAAGACTAACAAAACTAATTACAACACAAGAATACCCATTTTTTAAAACAGAAATGGTCTAATGCATATAATTAATGCTACTTTTCTACTTGATGATATAATATTCCCGTGGTCAGTATTTGCTTTCATATCTGTTGATCCTTGCGTGTTAAACAAAACATACCAGAAGCTTCCAAGACTAATTCTGTTATGTGTTGGTAATTGTCAGGGAACTGCTACAAAATGTTTCCTGCACTAAATTTGCGCCTCTTGCTTCATCTGCTTCTACTGGCGACGGCTTCGTATTCTCATGCACTGGCGTCCAGCAACGAGACTGATCTCGATGCCTTGCTAGAATTCAAGGCAGGTCTAAACCGCCAGTCAGCTGATGCATTCGCTTCATGGAACAAAACCACTGATTTCTGCAAGTGGCGTGGTGTCATCTGCAGCCTCAGGCATAAGCAAAGGGTATCTGCCCTGAACCTCTCCTCGTCTGGGCTTCTCGGCTACATAACCCCTTCCATCGGGAACCTCACGTACCTGAGGAGTTTAGACCTCAGCTACAATCTGCTACAAGGCGATATCCCACAGACGATTGGCCAGTTGATGCAAATGTCATACCTTGACTTATCAAATAATTCGCTCCAAGGTGAAATGCCCCGGACAATTGGCCAGTTACCACAGTTAACATACCTATACCTATCGAATAATTCGCTTCAAGGGGAAATCGCACATGGCCTGCGGAATTGCACTCGTCTTGCAAGTGTCAAACTTGACCTGAACAAACTCGATCGACGAATCCCTGAATGGCTTGGTGAATTGTCAAGGATTGAGACCATATCAATCGGGAAGAACAGATTCACTGGGATCATCCCACAATCACTTGGAAACCTCTCGTCGCTGCGGAGATTATACCTCAATGAAAACCAGCTAAGTGGTCCAATCCCTGAGAGCCTTGGCAAGCTCAGAAAGCTTGAGGGTCTAGCTCTGCAAGTAAACCACCTCTCAGGAAATATTCCGGGAACGCTCTTCAACATTTCATCACTCGTCCATGTTGGTCTGCAAATGAATCAACTAAATGGCACGCTGCCCTCCAATTTGGGCCCGAACATCCGACGCCTTATCCTTGCTCTAAACCATTTCACTGGAAGAATTCCGGCTTCCATTGCGAATGCAACCACAACTCAATCCATGGACCTCTCTGGTAACAAAATCAACGGAATCGTGCCTCCAGAGATTGGAACACTCTGCCCAAAATACCTGATGCTCAATCAAAACCACCTGAAGGCAACCAATGTTCAGGACTGGGGGTTCATCACTCTCCTCACAAATTGCACAAGCCTTCGTTGGCTCACACTGCAAAACAACAAGTTTAGCGGTGGGTTCCCGACCTCTGTCGCAAACCTATCAGGGCAACTTGAAGCCCTAGATATCAGATACAATGAAATCTCTGGCAAGATACCATTAGGCATTGGCAGCTTTCCCAAACTATTCAAGCTAGGGCTCTCTGGCAACCATTTTACTGGCCCTATACCGGACAGCATAGGAAGATTGACCAGGCTCCAGTTCTTGACACTAGAGAACAACCAACTCTCTGGGATGATACCGTCCTCACTCGGGAACTTAACACGGTTACAACACCTTTCAGCAGATAACAATATCTTAGAGGGACCTCTTCCAATAAGCATTGGAAATCTACAACAGCTTGTCAGTGCAACCTTTTCGAACAATGCGCTTTCAGGTCGACTACCTGGAGAGATCTTTAGCCTATCATCCTTGTCATACATTCTGGACTTGTCTAGGAATCATTTTAGTAGTTCTCTTCCGTCCCAAGTTGGTGGCCTCACAAAGCTCACATACTTGTACATCCATGAGAACAACTTATCTGGGATGCTGCCAGACGCTCTCAGCAACTGCCAGAGCTTGATGGAGCTCCGTTTGGATGGCAACTACTTCAACGGTATGATTCCTTTGTCCATAAGTAGAATGCAAGGCTTGGTACTGCTGAATTTGACCAAAAACAGACTCACGGGAGGGATCCCTCAAGATTTAGGACTCATGAATGGCCTGAACGAACTGTATCTTGCACACAACAGTTTGTCTGCAAAGATCCCCAAGACCTTGGAAAGCATGACGTCCCTTTACCGGCTCGACATATCCTTCAACCTTCTTGATGGCCAAGTCCCAGGACATGGTGTGTTCACCAATTTGACTGGGTTCACTTTTTATGGGAATGCTAAGCTTTGTGGAGGTATTCAAGAGTTGCATTTGCCTTCGTGTCCAGCCAAAACAGTTGGGCATGGTCAAAGGATAACCCGAGTCATTCGAAATGCAGTGATCCCAAGCATTACAATCATCTCGGTGTGCTTTATAATGGCAGTATGTTTCTTCTCACTGAAAAATAAATTAAGACTGCCATCAACTTCGGTAGCTCCTTCCTTGACGGGTGACATGTATCCTCGAGTTTCTTATTCCAACTTGTTTCAAGCAACAAATGGCTTCGCAACTGACAATTTGGTCGGTACTGGACGGTATGGATGCGTCTATAAGGGGATGATGACACTCAACAAGTCAGTGCGCACTATGGCTGTGAAGGTTTTTGACCTTGAGCAAGCTGGTTCCTCGGAATGTTTCCTGGCCGAGTGTAAGGCACTTGGCAAAATTCGACACCGTAACTTGATTGGAGTTATAACTTGCTGCTCTTGCTCTGACTTCAAACAGAATGACTTCAAAGCCATTGTTCTCGATTTCATGCCTTATGGGGGTCTTGATAAGTGGTTACATCCAGGCATATATGCATCAAATCCAGTAAAAGTTCTAACACTAATGCAGAGACTGAGTATTGCTTCTGATATTGCTGCCGGTCTAGACTATCTGCACAACCACTGCCGGCCAACAATAGTTCACTGCGACTTCAAGCCCAGCAATATTCTTCTTGGGGACGATATGGTTGCTCATGTTGGGGACTTTGGCCTTGCAAAGATTCTTGCAGATCCAGAAGGCGAGCAATTGGTCAATTCAACGAGTTCCGTAGTGGGAACAATTGGATATGTTCCACCAGGTAACAAAAATTTACATTATTATCGTTCCATCAGGTCAGGCAGCGTTGCCATGTGTATTATTTATTCATGATGTTTATGCACTGCAGAATACGGTGAAGGTAGTCAAATTTCTCCAAGTGCGGATGTGCATAGCTTCGGTATCGTGCTCCTTGAGATGTTTACAGGGAAAGCGCCTACACATCCTATGTATACGGATGGATTGACCTTGCTCGAGAATGTAAAGTCAGCATATCCAGCACAACTGATGGAGATTATTGACCCCTTTCTGCTATCAGTTGAGAAGACACGGAGAGATATCAATAGTTACATGTACTCTGTCACAAGACTTGCACTAGCATGCAGCAGGAAAAGACTAACTGAGAGGCTGTCCATGGGAGATGTCTTAGCTGAGATGAACAAGATAAAGGCTTGCTGTGTTGTAGAAGTAATCAGGGAATGTAGTTCTGAGTGATGGAACATCAATGCATTGTTTCATAAGAAGTACTAGCTGCAGTCTGCAGAACTATCGGAAATTATCCCCACTCATATCTTTTGTCCTCGGTTACGTTTGCACTGCAAGACCAAACTAGGAGTATGTGGCAAAGTCATCTTCAGTCTTTCGATGTTATCACCAGCAGCCCCAGCGCGCCGATCAGAAGATACTGCAGCAAGAGGCATCATACATCCGCATTTCAGCAATTGTACAATTATATATCATCGCTTATACCTCCAGGATGGTCAGTTATACTAAACATACCTTGATTATCGGCTGCTCAGTCATCACAATCGTAACCCACCCGACATATGGAAGAAAGCTGTTCACATAACAAAAGGAAAACGTCAGTGAATTATTTTTCTCCAGCATGTAGGAAGATAAGTGCCAAATGTCATGGATACTCACCCTACAGCCCGTCCCATAATGTGATGCTGCTGAAGCCAATTCTGACCATGCGCATACAAGAGCCGGTCATCGCCAAAATTGTTATCGCCTGAAAGGCAATTGATAAGTTGAAATAGTATGTTGCTAGATATTGGTTATTTTTGCAGGACGGCACAAACTGCTTTATATTGAGCACTATAATCACTGAAGAGATGGCACTGAAAAAGAAAACGATGGATACCTTTCGTGAGGATATCAACTTCTCCACTTTCCTGGCGTTCATGAACCTATATAGAAGAGTATTAAAGTCAAAACAAGCACAAAGAACAACTCAAATCCAACACAAATATAATTTCCTTAAAAAAGACTTGCCTTAATCACACGGTGAACAATCGGAATTTCACGGCCCTACATACATAACAACCAGATGTAAATTTACTATTCCGAGATTCATGTAGAAGCACACAGTATATTTGAATATAGGACCAACAACTGAAGAGTCCATGATTCAGCTGCTGATTTATGGCTTACAAAGCAGTATGGCTTACATCAACATTAAAAACAACAATTTCTCCAGTTCGGATGGGCTGTTTGCTCATGCGCAAAAACAGGATATCACCCTGCAAAGCATATAATTAATCATTGTTACAACACACAAAAATGAACTCTGAAGTGGAACTAAAACTTAGATAGTACGCACTCATACAGATTACCAAATAGGGAACTTAAAGGAAAATTTTGGGATGAATGGTGCCAATAAGGCAACCTTCCACCATTTGCAAAACAGTAGAGTACGAAAATTTCTACAAAACCATATATATATCCTCATAAACAGTATATGCGGAAATGTCTGCATGTATATATCACATATGCAAATTCCAAATTTAGCTTTAGATTGATCTATCACTGGTAAGTGCACATTTTAATAGAATCAGTCAACAGAAAACCATGTCGAGTCCTCAAATGCCTACTGATAACAAAAGCACCATTTAAGCCCTTTCTCATACTGTGTGACTCAGTAACTGACCCTCTTAAATCCAGGCTCCATGCTACCAGAAAGAACAACGACCACTGGGGACTCGCTCCCAGTCGCGACCATCAATCCCTTCCATATGATCAATGCCGACGTCACGATCATACCTGCCATATAAAACATTCGAAACTCCCGAATAAAAGTACTGTTGTAATTAATCAATCAAATTACCTAAGACTAAAGAGCATCAAAGCCCAACCAAACTAACAATAAAAGGTTGAGTGATAAACCCATTCCTTCTCTTATCCCTAAATATGATGAGTTCATGTATACTGTATGTCAGAACAGTAATGAGCACCTGCGCAGCATTAGTAACAACGGGTAAAAGTAAACTATCACACTCATCATTCATGGAGGACAGAAACTTCCCAATTCACTTCTACAATGCTTATCATATCCAACGAATTTGCTCCTGTATATACTTTTTTGCATCTCTACTGTTCTTTAAACAGAAACTTGATACAGCTCGCAGAATCAGATCACGAACCCCAAAACCTCCGTTCCCATTGTTACCAGCGAGAATCCCCAAAACAACTAATCAAAATCACGGAAACACTACTGAAATCATACAGTGAACCCCTGACCACGAACCCACTGATCTGAGCGCGAAAATACTTCTCGGAATGCCAAAAACATCAGGAAAGAAAGCCGGGGAAGGAGAAGAAGTGATGGTAGAGCGGGCGTCACCGAGGCTGATGATCTGCGCGAGCGCCTGGCGGACCTGTATCGAGCGGATCGACTCCACCTGGTCGCCGACGAACCCCATCTCGCTCGGCTCTCGTCGGAGAACTGACCACTTTTTCAGACAGAACCCCATGGGTGCTCCATATTAGCTTCCAGCCCGACGTGGCTCGGTACACGTCAGGGAACCTATTTTGGCTCGTGGGATGGGGATCGGACGGGCGAGAGCTTATTCTGTTCTCTCGGGCTCGTGATACTGGGCATCCAGTATCATATATACTCCAAAACAATTTATTCCATGGCATATTGTATATAATGCATATAAGAGTATATATTTCACTTCTTTCACCTCATACATTATTCCAGTTATTCTATGGCATACGGTAACTGATGAGTGCCTTTTTAGCATGTTTTTACACCGTTATTTTATAAAGATATCTCTGAGTATTAATAAGATTTTTTAATTTTACCACGCTACCGCGTCCTTTTATGCTTGTATACGCAGGATCTCGAATAATAAGGCAATGATGAATATCAATAAAAACTACTCCCTCCGTTCCTTTCTATAGTGCCTATAGATTTTTGGCATTTGTTTTAGAATATAAGGTTGTAGCTTAGCTTTTTTTTCAATTACCCCTCCCCGTTCAGCTCCCAAACCGTTCAGGTCCCAAATTTGTTATGGTAAGTTAGTAAGATATGAATTTCCTAAATTTTATGTTGATCTCAAATTGTTCAGCTAGGGGTCTTGTGTAAAAAATACTCTTGCGCTAATTTCCGTGCCAAAAAACAATAGGCACTATAGAATGGAACAGAGGGAGTATCATTTTTATGACATTTTGACGTGATAAAAATCATTTAAGCACTTAATTATGCACCTGAACGAAAGGGGAATGCGAGGACAACTTCCAGTAGGTTTAGCGGGCATCGGTACGGAGGAGCCCGCCCGTACGACTTGCCAGAAGCACCGCCTCGTCAAATACTTTCATCTCGCGCAGACGGCGTAGAGATATGAGACACATATAGCTTCAAAAAACACAGAAACCGCGGCATCTCCATCACCATCACCGATCCATTCCTCCTTCAACCATAGTTGTGAACCCGATTGCTATTGTGGATTTGTATTCGAATTCATAGCATTATTTTCATCCCCTTCATAAGATTATGATGATGTTCTTGATTGTTTTCATGTGTGAGTAGTTCCTTTAGTTCTTGGGGAGATGGAGAAACCGTAGCCTAAATATGAGATGAATCTAAGATGATTTATGATTTTAAGTTATTAATGTGTGTTAGTTTTCTCTCTTGATATTATATGTTGTACACCATGTAATATGGTCTCGAGAGGGAACTATCATTTGAAGTGTGGTAAAGTGAACATCGAGAAGTGACATTACCGTATCGGCACTTTAACACATGGATGAGGGTGATAAAGGAGGACTCACCAATCTCATATCGATAATCATGAGATAAAACCCTTAATTGTGATAGTCAATATGTAGTTTGCAGTAAGGCTAGCCGCATTGGTTAGTTAGAGATGCGATGACCGATAGCTTTCTAGACGCATCTTGTTATGGAGTTCCTCCACACACAATATGATTAAAAGCATATTTTATCTTGATTAACATGAATCCTAGTGTTAGAGGTGGATCCAATAATACTGAGAACACTTTATTGTATATAAGAGTACTGTGCGTGAAAACCACAAGTATAGCTCAAGCTACATGTAGCTTATTTTTTGAAAAATTAAAAAAATAACATTATAAAGTTTCAAAAAATGAAAATAAATCTTGTGTTGACAATGGTGTACTCTACCAACATGAAAATTCTTAAATAAAAAAATCTCATAATTAATGCTGTCCAAAAAATATCTGACATCAACAATAGTGAACAGCGCAAACTTTCAAAACCCCAAAATCTGTCAGATTTTATTATTTTTGCACAACCTTAAATATACGGTATCTGAAGTTGAAATTTTGCACATTGATATAACTCAACATTCTCTACATCTGGATTTGTTTTCAGATTTTCTAAAGAACTTTAAATGCTATTTTAAATTTTTCAAAAAATGAGCTACATGTAGCTCCTAGCTCGTCCTAATTAAAAAAATCCGCACTTTCCTAAAGTACATGCTTGTGCGAGACTCCACTATGATCCATTCCTCCGGCTGCGCCGCCTGAGTGCGACTGCAACGACGAAGTGAAAGTGACCGGCGTGAAGAGAGATGACCGGCGGCGAGTTGGCACCCGATCGAGAGCTGGTCTACCTAACCAGTAACCACCATTCGCAGCGCGCGCAGCGCACCACACCTTCTACCTACCCTGCAACGTAGGTACTAGAGCCGAGCGTCTTGGACTCCTTTCTCTTTTTTTTTTTTTCTGCATCGAAGCTTTCCTCGTCATCGGATCAATCAAAAGTCCAAATGCGCTCGCCGATAAAATAGTAGTAGCTGTGCTCGCGCCGAGGCTGCAACTGCGAGGCGAGCTCTGAGACTGAGAGCGAGCAGGGACCAGGGAGGAAAGCCCAAGCGCGCGGGGCGGCGGCATGGCGGCGACCGCGAGGGGGAGCTTGCGGGAGATCCGACACAGCGACGTTGAGGCGGCCGGGCTCGCCAGAGCCGACGCGGGGCGCTTCCTCGCCGCGCTCCGCTCCGCAACCGCAACCGCGTCGTCGTCGTCAGGTGGCGGCGACGACCCGGCCGCCGTGTGGGCGGCGGTGGCGGCTGCTGGGGTGCTGCGGCCGGAGCACCCGCACGCGCTCCACCAGCTGGTGTACTACTCCGCCTACGCCGCCTGGGACCGCGCCGCCCGGGGCCCGCCGCCGTATTGGTTCCCCTCCCCGTAAGTGCCTATCTCCCAGCATCTGTTACCAAATGTTTGATGCAATTGAGTAGTCGTCGAACAGGAAGGACCAGTTGGTGCTGCTGGCCGGCTGTCAATGGCGCCTAATAAATTGCGGAAGTTGGCTGCTAGTGTTAGTCTGAGCTATGCAAAACTTTAAGGGAAACATCTACTAATTCCACCCATCAGTTAAGCTTGTGATTCCATTTAACACTGTATTTATGTCTAACAACAACAACAGTACTACAGTAAGATAGTGCTAAGATTTTGATAGCTTGCAATAAATGACTGTTAAGTCTGTAGTAAGATTCACTAAGGTGTCAAGTGGGAGACCAAAATTTGAACTAGAAAATACAAAATTAACTATAAATGAGGAGTACTTTGCTGGGATCCCACTTGCATTTCTAAGACTCACATCATCTGAACAACGGAGTATGTGATACGACGATCGATGTATGCTACGCTTTGCTTCATGACACATGCTGTTTCGATTGTTACAGGACTGAGTGTAAGCAAACAAATCTTGGGAGAGTGATGGAGGATATCGGACCTCAGCTGCTAGGATCATTGTATAAGGACCCGATTTCGAGCTTTAATCTCTTCCACAAGTTCTCAGTAGAGAATCAGGAGGTCAGTTTTTTGCGAATTGGGAATTTACCTCACATTATAAGTGAACAACTAAAATATCAGTTCTAAGCTTTCTTTCTTCATAACCTCAAGTGTAAGCTTAGTCTCCTAGTTGCTATATGTTTTCTTAGGTCTACTGGAAGATGGTGCTAAAGACACTCTCAGTCAAGTTCCTGCGAGAACCAAAGTCGATTCTAGATACATCGGATCAATCAAAGAAAGGAGGAACATGGTTCCAAGGTGCAGTGCTTAACATTGCTGAATGTTGTCTGCTACCTTGGCCTTCCCAAAACAAGACAGATGACAGCACGGCTATTGTCTGGAGGGATGAGGGCCTTGATGATTATCCGGTGAACCGTATGTCATTGAAGGAGCTCCGAACTCAAGTGATGTATGCATCTCTTATAAAATTAAAAGTATGGAGCATACATAAACCTTGGATTATTTTTGTCTTATTCTGCAATGTCCATAATCATGGTTTTGTTGCTTTGGTGTTTTCAGGATTGTTGCAAATGCCCTTGATACCATGTTCCAAAAGGGGGACCGGATTGCAATAGACATGCCTATGACATGCAATGCGGTCATCGTGTATTTGGCAATCATCCTTGGTGGCTTCGTTGTTGTGTCGATAGCAGACAGTTTTGCACCTCAGGAGATTGGCACTCGCATGAGGGTCTCAAATGCAAAGGCAATTTTTACTCAGGTTAGATCGTACCAAGCCTTACATCCTTCAGTACTGTCGTAGGGCTTGTAATAATTTCATGAAATTTCAGGATTTCATAATTAGGGGAAGGAAGAAATTTCCACTTTACAGGTAAATTATTGCATAACTTAGTTTGCTCCATTTTTTTTTAAAAAAAAGGCAAATAATAGCTACTCTTGTAGGATCTTGTCCTGTGAAAATGAGTTCTTTTTTTCATTGATTTACTACATATGTTTTACTTATAGTTTCTTCTATGAACTTACTCAACTATCACACACCAATTCTAAACTATATTGAATTCTGCTCTCCAGCCGTGTCATGGAAGGGACTTCATCCAAAGCTATTGTAATTCCTGCAGCTGGAGACTGTCTTGGAGTTACACCAAGGGATGGTGATATATCCTGGAAAGATTTTCTTTCTCGTGCTGCTGGAAGGTATGCAATATATTTGGTCCTTTGAGTGTCACACCGTTATAAGCGAATATGTGAGTTTAGATGTTTTGTATGAAACATTTAACTCTTGGAACTAGGTGATTGATATGTGATCAGCATTGCAAAAAAATGCTTCGGATTTGCAGGTCATCCATGTACTCTCCAGTTTATCAATCTGCAGACGCGCTAATTAATATACTGTTTTCATCGGGAACAACTGGTATAGAGCATCCCCTGACACCTTTTCCTTTTTATCTCTGGTTTCCCCATTTTTCTTGTTCACTACTTTTTATGTGATTTTGAGCTTTGTTATTTGCTTCTTGTGCAGGAGATCCAAAAGCTATACCGTGGACACAGCTTTGTCCCATAAGATGTGGAGCTGATACCTGGGGACATTTGGATGTTCGTCCGCGTGACATAGGTTGCTGGCCTACAAATCTGGGTTGGGTTATGGGACCTATAATATTGTTCTCATGCTTTCTAACTGGTGCAACTTTGGCTTTGTATCATGGTTCTCCGCTTGGACGTGGTTTCTGCAAGTTTGTGCAGGTGTGGCCTAATTTGTACCATCAGTTACTTTGAACGGCTTGAGGGGATTTATCCACGTTTTGTTTCTAGGGAAAACAACGCAATGTGTACTGCATATATTACATTTATAATGTTCTGTTTGTTTGGGGGAAAACAGAACAATGTACTTAGTGTTCTAGAAAAAAAGTATTTTAGTTTTACAGGAGAATATGTACAGCCAAAATAATAAATCTAACCACTGAAAATTATATACACATGACTGAAAACTGGGTTACCATGGCAAGCTCCTATTTGAATTTCTTTCTGTATCTAAATAAGCTCATCTGAACTACTTAAAAATACAAACATGTGGATAAATCAATTACATCTGCCTCCATTTGTAGTTATATAGACCTTGCTGCCTTAACCTTGAGCTTATTTATATACCGATTATTTCTCTTGAATGTAGTATAGCTAAAGCTTACTGGGCAGCAAAATTAACCTCAAAGCCTGTTTTTTTGTGACTGAATATGTTTGAATTTTCTCAGAAGTCTGAGCAATGCATACTTATATTAGAATATAAATATAAATTGATCTTACTCATGCACTCCATTGAAATGTTTTGCAGGATGCCCGTGTGAATGTGTTGGGAACTGTCCCTAGCTTGGTGAAGTCATGGAAATCTGGGAATCTGACTGAAGGGCTAGACTGGACCAAAATCAGGTATCTACTTACACTGTTAGAAGGAGAACAGCTTCATTACAAGCTGGTTGATGGAAGTTATAATACTTTATGCAGGGTACTTGCCACAACAGGGGAGGCTTCTGATATTGATGATAATTTGTGGCTATCTTCCCGTGCCTGCTACAAGCCCATTGTTGAGTGCTGTGGGGGCACGGAGCTGGCATCCTCATACATTCAAGGGAGTCTTTTACAACCACAAGCTTTTGGAGCTTTCAGTGGTGCATCAATGTCCACTGGTTTTGTCATACTTGATGAACAGGGAAATCCATATGTAAGTGCTGGTGATTGAAATTGAGTTTGGTAAGTGTGTTCGGGGCAATAACAGTTTAAATTTTGCCATTACAGCCTGATGATCTACCTTGTGCTGGAGAAGTGGGTCTCTTCCCTTTATATTTTGGTGCTAGTGATAGGCTTCTCAATGCTGACCACAATAAGGTTTACTTTGATGGAATGCCCATTTACAGAGGACGGGTATGGAGTCGCTTATCTTGGTTCTCCATTTAGTTTCCTACACAAACGCTGCACAATTCAAACTTTTAACAACAAAATCCATGTGGTTGCTTAGCTTCAGTCATTTATCTAGACTGCTGGATAAAATTTGTTATGAAGACATTTGCAGTAGTCAACTTGTTAAGCTTTACAAAATCAGTTGTGTTCTCCAGGTTTAACAGTAGAACCCTGCCGAGAAGGCGAGAAGCAAACACGTGATCTACACATGCTATTCTTTTCTGACATCATTTGCAATGATAATTGTGCTACAAGAAAATTAGTAACATTATAGTTAATGTTCCCTTCTCTGCTGAACCAACCAAATAATCCAACTACATTCTGTTAGAAGTTATCAGTAATAGCCAGAACTGTGAAAGCTCAACGTTTCATGGTGGTACTTCTAATGCAGCAACTCCGACGACATGGAGATATAATCCAGAGGACAGTAGGTGGTTACTATATCGTACAGGGCAGAGCAGACGACACTATGAATCTTGGAGGAATTAAGGTTAACCTCCTTTTAATATTTTCAACCCTTCTGTTATCACCCTTGCATTTCACAAAACCAATTCAATACTGCTATTGCCTGAACAGACAAGTTCTGTAGAGATCGAACGGGTTTGTAATAGAGCCGATGAGGGTCTACTAGAAACAGCAGCAGTTAGCATCAAACCTTCTGGTGGTGGACCAGAACAACTGGCTATCTTGGCAGTGCTAAAAGATAGATCTGCACCATATGACGCAAATCTTTTAAAGAGCAGGTTTCAGAAAGCCATCCAGAGGAACCTCAATCCTCTTTTCAAGGTAAGAGCTTCTCTTTTCTGAATTTTTCCGGTTCATACGATGGACACATATGCAATGAGAGTTGGGATCGTTTGTTTGCCCTGACAGGTGAGCTACGTCAAAGTCGTCTCCGAGTTCCCGAGAACTGCTTCAAACAAGCTGCTGAGAAGGGTCCTAAGGGATCAGTTGAAGCAAGAACTCACAAATCGTAGCAAGCTATAAGGGGCCAGACCGATATTTCATTTCTCTTCGATAGGAAATGGCCCTTCATATTCCAAGTATTTGTACTTACATAAGCAATAAGCAAGGGCTCGAATCCCTTTCGGTCGTTCGCAAAAAAAACTTTTTCCATAGATACATTTTCATATGAAAAAACTTTTTCGTCGGAGGTCATATGCACCAGAAAAGCAAAGCCGTTTTACTGAAACATGACGCTATTTTGCAAAAAAAAATTGAAATTCATGTTTGTTATTTTCATTAAAACTAGATGACATAACATATGGACATGTCAAAGGATTTTATTTTTTGAAATTTCTATCATTTTCTTCATTTTTCCGAAAACTGAAAAGGCGCTCCACGATCGGCGAACCAGTAAGGTGGTGCGCCGGCGGTAAGGGGGGCTACGATTTTTTTCCTGTCCTGGACCTAGTCATCCCTTATCCTGGCACATCAATTATTCGCTGCGCCGACGGTATTTGGACACCATCGGCGCCCATAAAATAGGTGCGCCGGTGGTATTATAGCACCGGCGGACAGTGGTAGCTCTCTATAGTTATTTTCATAGTAGTGTCTCTCTCTCACCATTGTTGAAACACCAAAAAGGTTGGATCTCCATTTCTACCGAACCAACACCAAATCCCTTTGGCAGAAAGCAAGAGGATACGATCCCACCAAGCCAAACTTCATTCCCCTTGAGTTCATCGAGCAAGGTTGTTAATCTTGGGTTTGTGGAACACCCTAAGCGGCTAGGGTCACTCGGAAGCATTCCGATTGTGGATTTGCTCCAAGAAGTAGGTTTGGGGATTAACTTAAAGTCTACCACTAGTGGGTGAGTTATTCCTTCGTGGAATAGTCTCCGGAGAAGAAGGTAAGACTTCGTGGGATCCTACACCTTTTCAACGTGACGTACCTCCCCCCAACGAAGGAAATACGGGAATACATCTTCGTCTCCGCATGCTTCTGTTATATCTAACCGATCTCCTTACTTGTGTTGGTTACATTTGTGATAGCCTTCTTGCTTGAAGTACCTTGTATCATCATCTAGGTTGCCTCACTAGGCACCCTTACTATTCCGCAAATTCTAAAATTGCAAAACAATTTTAAAAATAATTGTAGAACCTATTCACCCCCTCCCCCTCCCCCACCACATGTCGCCCCAGTGAGACCTCCAGCAAATATCTCACCGGCTTGCAACCTCGTCGACCATAGCTGGCAGCACAGCCGACTACCGATGATGGAACCACTAGCCTCAATTGGTAGCGTTGTTTGTGGCGCAACAATGATCTTGAGTATATGTCGAGTGCAATTATTGCGTATTTGAGAAATGTCACTACATTTCTTATATTTTGAAATATGCCACTTTAATTCTGAAGATTCTTTGAAAAACGCCACTCCCAGTCTTCCAAAAACGCATGCATATTTCGAAAGATGAAAATTGTAGTGGTATTTCTCAAATACGCAATAATTGCAGTGACATATATCTAATTAACCCCAAAAAACAGAGACAACATAAAAAAGGCCATGAACATCACATAGCCAAAAAAATATTGACATCAATATACTTAAATTCAGTTAAATTTAGTATGGTTTGACTTTGACTAAAATATATGCGTCATGTATTTTTGAATGGAGAGAGTAATGGGAAGATGTGTTATCTAGACGTTGAGTTCACCTTGCGACTTCAATCCAATATTGCTCCTTCTCCTTTGCGTCTTTTAGCTGAAAGTGTGGGACTATCTTATGATATCGAATTTGTATCGAATGCTAGGGATACACCGATACATACCATGATACAAGAACAATTCTACCAGATTAAGGCATATCAAGGTAAAGGCATATCAATTGTAGTATCAGGAATTGAGGATACTTAAAGTTCGATCGTAGTACGTATTCCGGATATATATATATACTTACCTAAAAGCTAAGAAAACTTCCGAGGCGTTTCCAAAAAAACACTAATAGCTCCATGACGGTGGTCCGTGGTAGTACTGTATTACTACTCCAACGTGTGCTGGCCCTACTAAGTTAGGTCCCAGCAGTCTAGACGTTAGTTTATTAAACTCGACTTTCTTTCCCCGGCCCTCTCTCCCATCAGATCAACGTAGGGTTAGGGTTAGGGCGGCGGCTGCTGCTTTGTTCCCGATCGGCGATCGCCATGGCTAGTCGCAGCGGCACGCCCGAGCCGGAGGAGACCGTCGTTTTCCCTGATTGGGTGATGCTGGATCGCATGGGCCACACGAGCTGCCACAACGACCATGCCGCTGCTCACGAGGCCGTAAACAACGACGACACCGCCGCTGCAGTACACACGTCAAGCGGCCACTCCTGCTTTTTGTCCTTCGTCCTCGCGGCACCTCCAAAAGTCTCCTACCTCACTCTCCACTGGCCGGAACTCTCAGCAGACGAGTCCGGGTTCCACATGCCCGCCTATCCCTACGTGCTTGCAGCCGACGGCAATCTCGTCCTCCTCGGCGTCTCCGTCCGGAGCAATCCGCACCTCAACTGCGCCCCGTCTGGTCTGTTCGTCTACACGGCCAGCCCTCCTCCTTCTTCCCCCTCCGTGCTGCGGCTCCCTGTGCCCGACGAGCCTGCCAAAGACTTACTCCACAAGCGAGCGTTCGGGCCGACTAACTTCACCATCGGCATCCTGCGCCTCGCGGCAGCGGCGGAGGGACACCAAGACCGGGGCTACATGATCGCCGGCCTCGACGTCTCCGCCAAGAAAAACAGGGTCAGCCCCCGCCGCCCCACGCAAGACAACAACAACAGCAGCAGGGCCAATCCCACCACCTTTGCCACACTCTGCATCTTCTCCTCTGAGACAGGAAACTGGAGAATCGTCACCAAGCGTGCCCCACAGAGCAATGGCGGCCAGTTCCCCACCCGCTGGTCGACCAGCCACGTCTTCCCTTTCGACGGCACTTTCCTCTGCTGGGTCGACTACTTCAAGGGCATCCTGCTATCCGACTTCTCCACCAAGGTCACCTCCCCGGCGCTCCACTTCGTGCCTTTCCCCGGAAAACAGTACGCCGATGACAACATACGGGAGCCATCAAGGGGCTTCGGGGGCACGTTCCGGAGCGTTTCCGTCAGCCAAGGCATGATCCGCTTCGTCCACATCGACAACGACTTCCACGACAAGGATGAATGGAACAGATGCAGCGACTGCAGCGAGAGGAAACGCCGAAAACTTGGCACCAAGATCACCGTTTGGACTCTGAAGAGCATCGTGGATGGTGGCGAGTGGGAGGTGCACCGCGTGATCAACCTGGAGTGCCTCTGGGCGCAAATCGGCTACCAGGACCAAGGCTTGCCTCGGCGTCTTCCCGAGTTCCCCGTCATCGCCGCGGACGACCCGGATGTGCTCTGCTGCGTGCTCAGGGAGGAGTTTCGTGGTGGCAAGGAGTGGATGATCATGGTTGACATGAAGTACGCCTATCTGCGCTCCTCTACTCCCTGTGTCAATCCAAAACCTAACCGCGTAAACAGTTTCGGGGATGTGCCCCTAGTACCAAGTGTCATCTCCAAATACCTTCAAAGGCCAAATGCAGGAAACTAGAAGCTCTCAGTATTATTCGAAGATGCCCCTTTTACGTTCTTAAAATTGGTGTGCCTTTGCTTAGCGTCTGTTGGATATGGTCCTGGGATTATCTATGTTTTTTTATTTTGCATATGTATCCTATCTGTTTTTTTCCCAAAGGATCGATTTTCATTACCAGCAGGATAAACGAAAACATACATATGTATCCTATCTGTGATGACGCGATACAAATGCTTTCAGGTTAGGGGCATGATTTTTTAAATTTATTCAACTGCGACTTTGGTTCACACAATCACACTTAACGCTCAATAGCTACTGAACATTGTCTGCTCTTTTTGTTCATCTCTCTGAAAATTTCTCCCTCCACTAACAATTTTCTGCGTGACAACTTCTAGACCCAAACCGCTCTATTGATAAGGGGTTATTACTCCCAATGGACATAAATACTTGTCACTGTTTCAATGAATCTTAGCCTAGATTTTGTCCAGGCAAGTATTTAGAGCTGGATGGAATACTTTTGTCTGCCCTATGTTACTCTGCATGTATCACTTTACTCGTGTCTCAAAATCCATAATTTTCTGCCTCTTGCATCATCACGGCGGACCTCTAGTTGGCTCATTGTGTTATCATATACTAAAATCAGTAGATGCATGTTCAAGTCCTTAGTCTAAGTTAAGTCATACATGAACCGTACAAAAAGCCTGTAGGAGAACAAGATCAGGGTGCAATCACACGCCTCGATTGATACATGGATGGTTACAAAACCTGGAGTACAAGGCTACCTAGGTCGGTTTGAGCAATACAAGGAAATCGACGATGTGATTTAATCTTGTTACCATATTTATTTTGAACTTGATCTCGTGGAGTCATCTAACATGCCACGTAGCTGGTATGATCACTAGATCTAAACTTCATAAACAATGGTGTCGGCAATCTGATCCACGAACATGAAGGACTCTCAATGCACCAATGGCGACCTTCTCACGAACAAAGTGGATGTCTAGCTCAATGTACTTGGTGTGATGCGTTTGTACCGGATTCGCGGACATGTAGACTGCCAAAACATCATCACAACAAACAACTATGGCACTATCAAGTGGTAGATGAAGCTCAAGCAGCAAATAATGGAACCAACAAGTCTCAGCCACGACAGGCGACAACACGATACTCCGCTTTAGCAATACTTTGAGGAACCGTAGGCCGTCTTCGAGAGGACCATGAGATACAATTATCACCCAAAAATATACAAAACCCCAACGTGGAGAGGAGTGTATCCGGGAAACCGTCCCATTCAGCATCCGAATAGGCAACAAGGTTATGTGAGGAGGTAGAATGAATAATTAGACCAAGATCAAGTGCCCCTCTAAGATATCATAGGATTAGTTTGATGACGAGAAAGTGAAACTCACGGGGGTCATGCATATGAAGGAACACTTGATGAAATGTATAGGAAATTTCAGGTCGAGTTAGAGTGATATATTGTAGAGCATCGGCAAGGTGCGATATTGAAAGGGGTCAAAAAACAGCATAGCCTCTGGAAGTAGAATTTTTTTATTTAATGTCGATAGATGTAGGATACGGATTACAATCAATCATGTCGGCACGGTGTAAGGCATCTAGAATGTATTGTAGTTCAGATAAACATAGGTTGTATGTGTGAGAGTGACAGAATTGCAAGAAAGTGATGAAGAGAGCCAATATCTTTCATGGAAAATTCGGTGTTGAGTTGAGCAATGATTTTATGAAGAAGAGTGGAACAAGAGGCATTAAGAATAATATCATTGTCGCAAATAATAAGATAGGCAATAACAGAACCATGATGAAGAACAAAGAGAGAAGCATCAAAAATGGACTCAACAAATCACATGGTAGGAGCATAGTTGGTAAAACCGTTGAAACAACATAGGGAGGTCTTGTTTAAGACCATATAGAGATTTTTGAAGGCGCCGGGCATGTGTGGGATAATGAGCATCAACAAAATAGGAGGGTTGCTGACTATAGACTCCCTCATCTAGATTTCCATGTAAGAATGCGTTTTTTACATTGATGAGTGGTAAAACACTTGTCTTTACCGTTTTTGACATAGGGACACTTGTCTTTACCGTTGTCTAAAGATCAGAGATTCTAGTGGTTGTTGTTGGTGTCTCTCATTAAGAGGCATCGATGCACCAACCCTAACGACCACTAGGAGATCCTCCTCTCGTACTCTCCCCTAACTGCCACCACATAGCGCTGGCAATATGGGAGACAAAAAAATGTGGTGCGGGATCCATGTAGGCACACGAAGCGCGACTCAGTGGTGTGGTTATACGCCACGAAGGCCAGAGTGTTTGTGTTGGAGGGTGGTACACACTAGGTTGCAGGGCTCGCTATGACACGCTAGCGGTGATTGGTGGAAAATACCGAGATGTAGTTATGGATTGTCCAGAGTGAGCTCGCGCTGCGGTGATGCAGCCTAGCTAGGGGTTTGCAGGAAGCATGGCAGTGGTGTTCGGAGGCAATGGTTACTAGAGGATACCATTCTCCCTAGGAGTAAGAATATCCCTGTGACGGTGAATCTATTTGGGTGACTCCTTGGCGTTCTTCGTACAAAGTGGATCGTGTGTGCAAGTGGATGTCATAACATTCCCTTTCGGTTGTGGGTACTATACTACGCTGAGCTCTACCTCAGTGGTGGCTTGTAGGATGGATACCATGGATCTGGAGAAGTTGTATTGGTTGGGTGGATCGTGGGTGTGAGTGGATGTGATAGTGAAAATGTTCCCTTAGCGTGCTTCGGACAAGGTGGATAGCGGGTGCGAGTGGATGCGGTAGTAATAACGTTCCCTTCAGTTTGTGGGTACTACGTTGAGCTCTGCCTCGGCGGTGGCTTCTAGGATGGACACTATGGATCTGGAGAAGTTGTGTCGGGTGGGTGGACCAGTCAGATTCGTCTCCTAGGCTAGGGATTTTGAGGTATAGTCGGGTGAATACCTAGCCTCGGTCGTGATAGGATACATTGACGATTAATTATGTTGATATTGTGACCTACTTGATGGCGTTGATGGGATGCTCTCCTTTCCTCTGCTCGAGACAGCTCAACGAGGAACCCTGGACTTTAGGAGTCAAATGATGATGGATTTTTTTGTGGCGTTCCCTCTTGAGGGAAAGCCCGACGTTGCCGTGCTCCACTTTGCACGGCAAAGAGGCCTATACGCACGGCAACGGCTTTGCCGTGCGTGCACTCACGGCAAAGTTTGCACGGCAATGTCTTCGACGGCAAAGCCACCTTTGTCGTGCGCATGCAAGGGCTGCACGGGGCTTTGCGTTGCCATCTTTATCGTGCGCTGCCAACTCTGCCGTGCGCCATCTCTTTGTCGTGCGGCAGGGGGGCTGCCGTGCGCCAGGACTTTGCCGTGCGCCACAAATCTTTGCCGTGCGCCTGACGTTGCCGTGCGCACCTTTGCCGTGCGGCCTAGCTCTACCACGCATGGCAAAGCCCCCTACAGGCACGCCCCCAGGATGTCGTCGTGGCGAACGAGCAGATGCCATGGGATGGCTTAAGTTGGGGCCGAATGGGCGCTAGAGGATTCGGGGGAGGGTTTGCGACTAGATGGGATGAACTTCCGGATGCTTTCCTCAAGAACACAACCAAAGGCCGGTATGCAAGAAGAGAGACAAGAGGAAGAACTCTGCTCTAGATCGCTTGCTTCATTGATCTTAACATGGTTACAGGTTCTTGGATACAAGTTTCACCGTCTAACTTCACCTAACGTGCCCGTAAGAGGCTATGCCCCCTCTCCTTATATAGGGGAGAGGGTGGCTTACAGAACAAGAAACCCTAATGGCATCTTTGACTGGACAAACTACTTTACAAAGCTACTTTAATCATGGATGACACCGGGGTCTTCTTTAATCAGGGACGCTGATGTCCTCCGGCTTCTTTCAGCGTCACCCCTCTCTTTGGCGCCAGGGCTCCGATTAAACTCACTTTGCTTAGCTCATCCTTGTCTTCTAGCTCCGGAAAGAATCTTTGACCGGTCTTGCCGACCTGCCCTCCTTCCGGTATCTTCTTCATCCGGTTCCGGTATACCCCTCCGGGGATACCGGCCTGCCTTACTTAGCCAAGCTCTTATCTTTGTGCTCCGGTAAGAATATTAAACCGGTATCTTTGATGGCTCAAACCATCCGGTTTGGCATGTCTTTGGCATACCGGGGGTCATCCCCCCAACATTAGTCCCCGAAGCTGATATAGTCTGACGGATTCTATCCTACAGACCATGCCAGGTTCTCATGTTTTTAGGATACCGGTTTTATCTTTCCGGCGTTGAGCTTGGATCCGACATCTTTACCCGGACTCACGCTTTCTCTCTCTGCGAGGTATTCTCTGGCATCTTTTTGTCCGGTATCTTTAGCATTTACTCTTTCCTCGGCGAAGTCGAGAATTTCTCGGGCCCCGTGCCTGTCAGTGACATGCGCACTGTTAACTGGCGCGCCAGTGTCAGAGGTCACTTCGCTTCGACTCCCGCGCGCACAATAAATGCTCCACTGCGGATCCCAGTCGCCACTCCGGATCTGTGTGCGCCTCCGTGTGTCTTTTCGTTTCCTTGCGTGTACCACCGTGCCACGTGGCGGCCCGTGGAGCGAACCGTCGCAGCCCGCGGAGCGAACCGCCGCGGCTCGACGGTTTTCGCCCCACTTCCCTCCTCCTTTATAAGGCAGAACCGCCCCCTCTTCTTCCTCTTCTCGCATTCTCCACTCTTCGCGCACAGTGCTTCTTGCTCTGCGCCTCCGCCGTTCTTCGTCCACCGTCGTTCGCTTGAGCCACCGCACCCGGCGAACTCGCGCCGCTCCTTCGCCGGACTTCTGCGTGCGGAGATCCCTCGCAGCGCTCTCGTTGCGACCGCTGCATTCACGCTTCCTCGCGCTCTTCTCCGCTCCACCGTCGACGGAGCTCCTCGGCGACCGCAGGCCCACTGCTTCGCCGGTGAACTTCTTCCGCAGCGACTGCGCCGCCTCAGGTTAGTTCTAATCTGAGTTTGCTCCCCCTTTGCTTGTTTTCCAGATCTTGGGTCGATGGTGTTTTTATTTCCCCTTTTCTTTTGATTTTCCTCTTACTCGTAGATCTTCACGCGGGGGCAAGCCGTGGGATTTCGTTTTTCTACATCTAGACTGATGTCTAGCGAGGAGTCTTCCTGCGCACTCTTACGCTTCCTCTTTTGGTAACCGGCGTAGTCCATCTTCCGATAGATCCGCCGATTCAGTTCCGATGGATACCGATTCCGGTAGCCATCAAGAATCCGGTAGCCACCAAGAATCCGGTAGCTCCAGCCAAGCTTCCGGTGTAAATCCTTCCGGTGTCACTCGTGGAGCCTGGATGGGCTCCAACGTTACCCAATACGAGATCGACTGGTTATACCGGTCCCGCAGGATTCCGGAGGGAGTAACATGCCGGCTTCCTGGCGACGAGATTGAACCGGTGCTTGAGCCCGGTGAACATGTTGTTTTCCTCGCTCACTTTGAGCGCGGCTTTGGCCTTCTCGCTTCGAGTTTTCCGGAAGTTCTTAGATTTCTACAAACTTCAACCTCATCACCTCCCTGGCAACGCCATTTTTTATCTTTCTTGCTTTGCCACCTTCATGGAGGCTTACATCGGCATTCATCCCACTCGTGAGACGTTTGCCCGCTTCTTTGCTCTACGGATCAATTCCGTTCAGGGCAAGGAGATTCCTAAGCCCAAACCCCCCGTTCAATGCGGGTCTTGCATCATCGGCTCCCGCCAAGGGAGCCCTTTCTTCAAATTCTCCGGCCTCGAGTCCTGCCGCTTATGGCAAGGGACCTTCTTCTACGTGAAGAACAACGGCCCCGCGAACCTCATCGATCTGCCGCCATTCAACCCGGCTCCACCCAGCGAGCCAAGCCGGGGCTACAACCCGAAGACGGATCATATCGAAACCAACCGGGTGGTACGCTTCATGGCGAACCTGGTGAAGGAAACCAACATCTGCTAACCAACATCTGCTCTGATGATATAATCCGCACTTTTATTTCGCGCCGGGTGCTTCCTCTCAAGCGCCGGCAGCATAGGATGAGCGAGATGTATGGTCCTGGTGATCCCACCAAGATTACCGGCCTTCCTCTCAGCAAAAGGGACGTCGTCCGCAAGGCTAAGCAGATCTGCCAAACTGCGATGCCGGATGATTGGGAATGGGGCCTCCTGCCTCTCAGTACTACTAACCCTCCGACCCAAGAAGTAAGAGATTACGCAACTCGGGTCGGCTTACCGGTAACTTTTTGCTTGTTGCTAACCTTCTTTTTACTTGTTTCGAGCCAAGGACCGCTTCCCCACCATCCACGCGGAGCGCGCGCCCCTGCGTGAACCGCGCCCTAGATTCTGTTGATCCGGATCCTTATATCCGTTGGCGGGACCTGAAGATGGGCAAGACCAAAGCTTCGCGCCTCGGCCCATCCGTGCCGGAACCTACCGGTTCCTCGGATGACCTGGCCGTGCTCGAGGTACTTTTCTTTTTCGATTTCTTATATTTTTTCATTATTGCTCCTTAGCAGATCTTTTCTCAGCTATCTTGAACTCGCAGATCCACGAGCACGCGCCGCCCTTGTGAGCCGAGGCCGGCTCTGAATTCATGGAGAAGCCGATGGCCCGGGGCCGGAAGAACAAGGCGCCGGCATCCGATGCCGGTTCCAGCCAGGCCCCTCCCCCGAAGCGCTTCCGGACGGAGCCCTTGGGGGAGAAGGAAGTAGGCATGCGGCGCTACAAGCGCAAGCAGATGCCGACTGCCTCCGGGTAAGCTTCTCGTTTTCTTGCTCGTTTCTTTTTACCAAGTTCTTTTTCCGGTTTCTTTTTTCCAAATCTCTCTTTTTCTTTTACTCAGCCCTGCGCTCAAGCTCGGCCCAAAGCCTGTGGGCTCTGATGGTTCCGCGAGGACCTCAACCCCTCCTCCTCACTCAAGCCGGCACCCTGCGGTGCCGGCTAACATCTCTGCCTCCCCTCTGGGGGGCATTACAAGTTCGGGGCGTGCGGCCCCTACACCGCTAGAACACCGCACGGAGGAGGACTTCGTCTCCCCTCCCGAAAACCAAGATACCGGCGCCAGCAACATCGGCGCCGAGGAAGAAACTGCCGGGCGGGCGGAACCTCTGGTTCCTCCCGTCCTTGAAAAGAAGAAGACCGCTTCCGTGCCGGAAACCTCCGTGCCGGAAAGTTCCAAGCCGGGTGACGCGCCTAGCGCTCCCCCTTCTCCCAGAACTACTCCAACTCCACCGCCGGATGCTCCTCGCACCGAGCCTACCGGCGCTACTCCAACTCCGCCTCCGCCCAAGACCTCCAAGCTCATCAAGGGGAAGGCGACGGCCTCTAGCGCCCCTTCCGGCGGTCAGCAGCCCTTGGTGCTGCACGTCTCCAAGGCCGCCATCGCTGCCAGCGAAAAGGCTACCGGCCTGCTCGGCCGGATCACCGAGTTCCAGCGCGGGGGTCGGGAGCTGGGGCATCTGCTGCCCTACGCTCAGAAGTGGAACGCCGCGGATATGACTCCGGCGACCCGCGGTATGGGCAAGGACAGACTGCCGGCACCTGACCCTGTTGGGGACCGGTCCTCCGAGGAGCACTTCATGTGGCTTCGCCGAGCCGTGAAGGAGCTCGACAGTGCATGGTATGATGCCACGAACAACTTGATGGTACGTTCTACCAACTCTTTTCAATTTTTACCGGTTTCCTTGCTTCAGGATCTTTTCTATCTTTTCTTTAGTTTCATGCCGGTTTCTCTCTTTCTTATTGAATCTTGTCTATCTTCCCAGTCCCGAGTTTTGTGTTGAGAGCGTAGCTCTTAGCACGAAACTTAAATTAAAAACTTAGCGCGAAACCGGCATAGCCAGTCCCCGAGTTTCGGGTTAAGAACTTTGTTCTTAGCGCGGAACTTATCTTAGAAACGCGCGAAACCGGCATGGCCAGTCCCCGAGTTTCGGGTTAAGAACTCTGTTCTTAGCGCAAAACTTATCTTAGAAACGCGCGAAACCGGCATAGCCAGTCCCCGAGTTTCGGGTTAAGAACTCTGTTCTTAGCGCAAAATTTTAACTAATCTCTTTTTTCCGTGAACAGCTCACGGCTGATGCTCGGAAGGTCCTCTTCGAGGAGCTTCTATGGGAGCACCGGGATCTCGCTGAGGCACATGACAAGTGCCAAGGTAAGTTTTTTGCACCTCCGGCATCTTTTTACCGGAAAGCTTTCTTTCTCTTAACACTTATGATTTTTGCTTAACAGTGATCCCGGAAGCTTCTATTGAGGCCCTCAAGGAGCAGCTTGCCACCGCCCAACGTACGACTCCCCTTTTTTCGGTTTACTTGCTTTTCTTTATTTTGCCGATGCATTTTTACTAACACTTTCTTTTTGGGTTCCAGAGGAGAAGGACCAGCTCATCCGGCGGCACCGGGAGGAGCTGAGCGCCCAGAAGACCAGCTACCAGGAGCTTAAGGGTCAGCTCATCCAGCTTGGTCTTGACCACGCCAAGGCACTGAAGGCTGCCGAAGCCGATGCGGCGGCCAAGCTGCACGAGGCGTTGGAGGACGCCGGTAATGCCCATGTGGTGTTGCAGGCCGAGCTGGAGGAGGCCGCCAAGGCGCGGAAAGCTGTCGAGGACAAGGCCGCGCGGCTGGAGGCGGAGCGGAAGGAGTATGACCGGCTAATCACGCAAGCCGATGCGCATGCCTTCCGTAAGTTCCTTCCTTTTTCCTTTTCCGGTTTACGCTTATAAGCTTGTTTCTTCCGGCTACATTTTCTTAGCTTCTTTCTTTCTTTGGGTAGGCCTCTTCCCGGACTCTCAGGCGTTTGCCATAAAGAGGGTTGAAGAGCATCGCGCCGGCCAGGCCCAGGAGAATCTTGGTGTGCCATGGGCCCCCTATGACCATCTGGTTGCGCTGAATGCGCGGGTCTCCCATATGCGCGCCATTGATCGGAATCTTTACGACGTTCCTGATGTAGCTACCCAGCTCTTCAGGACTCTCTGGCCTGGAGAAGTGGTGCCATACACCTTCTCCCTGATCAGCGACCGCCTCAAAGGTGTCGGCAAGAGGATCCGGGAGTGGCAGTGCTCTGCTGCCCGTGCTGGGGCGGACTCCGCGCTCCGCGTCGCCTGCTCTTGGTATCCGGAGCTGAACCTGGACGCCCTCACCGGAGTGCGCGAAGGAGCCGAAACCGATCTAGACCCGGTCCTCACCGCTAAGCGGCAGGATCGGGCGTACCACATCGCGGAGTATGCCGACGTGCGCACCTTCATCCCTCCCCCTCCAGATGTCCAAGATTATCTCGACGACGAGGAGGAAGGTGAAGGCGAGGAGGAGGCCGGAGCTGACGACGAGCCTCTGGACGGTCCTGGTGCTGGCGACGCTCCTCCGGAAGCCCCTGCTGCCTGATTATCTTCTGTTACTTATCTGCCTGTGAAATATTCGTTGGTCCTGTTCAACTCAAAACACTGCTTGTTAAATTCTACCCCGGTATGCCGGGGTTTATGATGTAAAACTTTAAGTTCCCTTTTGGTTGTGGCACAACAGTTTATGCCGGTATGTTATACCGGTGGTTAATTATCTTATGTTTGCCTTAGCATATTTGCTTATTGTTTTGATTTTATCCTGCACTGCAAAGATTTCAAAAATTGTTTCCGCATCCAATTCGATGCATATTTGGCTCTTTTACCTTGGCTCTGCCTGCCTTCTCTGGGCGTTCTTTGGCGTATGAGCACAAGGTCCTTTTACCAAACAAGCACTTTCTTGAACTTAGAAATAACTTCGAAATTTTGCAAAAAACCGGTTTAACCGGGGTTAGTTAAACTTTTCCGGATTGCTTGTTCCCACTCTCTCTTTTCGCAGTTCGCGTGCTTAGTTGCTACCGGTTTATCTTGCTTGCCATGAAGCCGGTTTGCGGACAGCAGCGAGTCGAAGACTCCGGTAGGTTTAGCACACTACTAAACCGAGAAAGGAAAAATGTTCACTAAGCAACCGGTGAACTGAAAAAATAAACATATTGCATGCAACTTTAGGGGTAGTCCCCGAGATTCATTCGAGGTTCCGACATCTTTTTATTCATAGCATATAAGGTACAAAAAGGAACTTCTTACTCCACAACTTTAAGAGTAGAAAGGACGCAACGAGCTACGTTCCATGGACGCTTGCTCTCCTCTCCGGATCTGTTCGCCTTTCCTTTTTTCCACTCTTGTGCATCGATCAAGTAATAGGCGTCATTGTGAAGAGCTTTGCTCACAATGAAGGGACCTTCCCATGGTGGTGAAAGCTTATGCCGGCCTTCGGTGCACTTGCACTAGGCGTAGCACCGGATCTCCTTCCCGGAATACTCTCGGGTTAACCTTCGGCTATGATAGCATCCGAGGTTTCTGTCGGTAAATGGCTGTTCTTGCCAATGCCAACTCTCTTGCTTCTTCTAGCGAGGTCCACATCGTTTTCTCTGGCCTCCTTGACCTCTTGCTCGGTATAGAGCTGTACCCTTGGTGAATCATGAATGATGTCGGTTGGTATGACCGCTTACGCTCCGTATACCATGAAGAATGGAGTGTATCCGGTGGACCGGTTTGGAGTTGTTCTTATGCTCCACAACACTGATGGTAGCTCATCAAGCCAACACCCTGGTGACTTTTCTACTGCTTCGATGAGCCTTGGTTTGATACCGGAAAGTACCAAAGCATTCATTCTTTCCACTTGGCCATTGCCTTGTGGGTTGTACCGCCGGCTGCGTTGGGTCTCCCAACGCATAGCTATCCGCCACACGTATCATCTCTGCCAACGTTGTCGGCATGTTCCGCTGCAGCTTTTGCCACAACGGTGAACCTCTTCTGCACCCACTTCTAAACCAAGCAATGGCTTGTGCCTCTATCACCCCTTCACAGGAGTTCCTTGTTGTGTTCCACCGGGCCAAATAATCCCGGTCTGTTTCGTTCGAGCGCTGTATGCACAGAGCGAGCTGCTGCGGCCTGTTTGGCCTTTGATAGGTGCTGCTGAAATTGCTCACGAAAGCTTCCTCAAAGTCCAACCACCCATTTATACTTCCTGTCGGCAAGTTGTTTAGCCAAATTCTCGCCGGTCCAACCAAGAACGATGGTATGATTCTCACGGCCCAACGCCGGTTTCCTCCTCCTGCTACGGTTCCTCCGCCGCCTGCGACGTATACCGCGGTCATGTAATCCGCGAGCCAGTCTTCCGGCTTCGTGGTGCCATTATATGTTTTTGTGTCACGGGGCAACATGAAGTTGCGAACTGGTGGCTTTTCTTTCATGATCCTTGGACCAAAACACTTTGGGCCCGGGGGACCTTCTTCCTCGATCAATTCTGACAAGTACACTCTATCCAGACGGTGCCTCGCATCCCGTTCCGGTAGGTATCTTTCTCCCAAGCGTTCTCCCAATGGGTTCCGGTATGCTGCCGGTCTTGTGGAATCAGCCTCATCGTAACATTCCGGTACCGCGGCCCTTGCCTGCCGGTACCTTGGGGGATCTATTTCCTCCTCATCATACGCCGCCCTTGCAGCTCGATAATTTTGCCCGGTTTCTTGTCTACCGGCATGATTGTTTCCGGCATAGCCTTCTCTGGCATAGCCTCTGTTTGCCCCTTGGCCTTTTCTGCCGGCATCATATTGCCCGGCTTGTTGTTTTTCGGCAAGAACCGGATCATACACAGTTATTTGATGCGCATTCACCTCTTTTTCTCTTCTTCTGTCCGGATGGGGGGACGAAGCCTGCCCATGGGACTTGCTACCGGCATTCCTTGTCGAACGTGCGGATTTTGAAGCCACAGCCTTGTTCAGCTTATCAAGCTGTTCAGCATTTTGCTGGTCGATAGTTTCAAGAAGTTCCCGGACACGCTCTTGTTGTTTTGCCAGAGCGTCCCCGGAAAGCGAGTCACACAGCGCTACGGCAGCTTTAGCAGCTTTTATTGTTTTATCCGGGCTACTGTACTTAGGCTTTTCTACTACGCTCACAGATGCAGAAGTGCTTTTGCCGGCAGCAATTTCTTTGCGCAAATCCTGATCTAGATTGCGAGCATTAAGCCGGTTTTCCGGTATCCTAGCAGCATGAGAGCTAACAGAAGCAAAGCCATGGGCAGCGTTATACTCACGTACGGTTAGGTTCAGCTCGCGCTGCGCCCTGACGCCGTCTTTGCCGCTCTCGAGTATCTTCTAGCGCTGCGCCTCCAGCTCTGCCTGAGCCGCTGCCGGGTCGATGTTCTGCGCGATGGGGGTGGCGAGGACGTTCATCGCCGCTTGGAGCGGGGTTTCCGGCGGTGCGGATGATGCTCCCGCTGCGCCTGCGCCACGTTCCAGCGGTGGCTTGGCCGCACGGGTCGAAACCGCACGACCAGCACCTTCTTCCGCAGCTTCTTTGCCGGCGTCGACCGCGCCTACCATCATCACCTCCACGCTGCCAGGAGCGCGGCCAGCATGTAGCCATCTTGGCGGATCCAGCGCCACCAGTACCGGCGAGAGGCACTGGCGCACAGGGACGGTACCGAAGTAGATGCGGTGGCTGCCGAACTCGATGACGCGGCCGTTCTTGGGGAAGATGCCGCCGTTGGCGAAGCAGCCCGCGTTGTCATTGATGAAGTCCATGGCGTAGATGCGCTGCACCAATGCGGAGACCGTACGCTGGCCGGCGACGTCGAGGATGCCCGCCCGAATGTGAACTCCAGCAAGCGCCACTTCATGCCCCACGGTGGGCGCCAGCCGTCGTCGTGGCGAACGAGCAGATGCCATGGGATGGCTTAAGTTGGGGCCGAATGGTCGCTAGAGGATTCGGGGGAGGGTTTGCGACTAGATGGGATGAACTTCCGGATGCTTTCCTCAAGAACACAACCAAAGGCCGGTATGCAAGAAGAGAGACAAGAGGAAGAACTCTGCTCTAGATCGCTTGCTTCATTGATCTTAACATGGTTACAGGTTCTTGGATACAAGGTTCACCGTCTAACTTCACCTAACGTGCCCGTAAGAGGCTATGCCCCCTCTCCTTATATAGGGGAGAGGGTGGCTTACAGATCAAGAAACCCTAATGGCATCTTTGACTGGACAAACTACTTTACAAAGCTACTTTAATCATGGATGACGCCGGGGTCTTCTTTAATCAGGGACGCTGATGTCCTCCGGCTTCTTTCAGCGTCACCCCTCTCTTTGGCGCCAGGGCTCCGATTAAAGTCACTTTGCTTAGCTCATCCGTGTCTTCTAGCTCTGGAAAGAATCTTTGACCGGTCTTGCCGACCTGCCCTCCTTCCGGTATCTTCTTCATCCGGTTCCGGTATACCCCTCTGGGGATACCGGCCTGCCTTTACTTAGCCAAGCTCTTATCTTTGTGCTCCGGTAAGAATATTAAACCGGTATCTTTGATGGCTCAAACCATCCGGTTTGGCATGTCTTTGGCATACCGGGGGTCATCCCCCCAACACAGGAGCTCCCAGGTCTACAGGCTGCCGCCACGTGGCTCCTTTGCCGTGCGTGTGCACACGGCAAAGTGACCAAAAGTCCTTTGCCGTGTGCACACACACGGCAAAGGGCCCTGTTTTTTTCATTTTTTTGCTGTTTTTTGCGTATTCCCTGCATTTCAAATATAGCAATTGACAATAAAGCATATGCAATATATAATCTTCAACATAACATCATCAAACACTACGGGAACACCACAAATACATCAAACACACATATTCATGCATACAATGCATTACATAGAGTCCATAGTCCATCCACACAAGTTACATAGAGTCCATAGTGCAATGTCCAATATTACAATCCATTACAAGCATACAATCCGACAAAGTGCACGAAGACCATGCCATCAACGACCATGCCATCAACCTTGTCCTCCTCCGCTTCCGCCGGCCTCATCGTCATTTCCTTGTGACATATAAACTATAAGTTTGATGGAATGAACATTTGCATTTGCATTTGCATATTGAACACTTGAACAAGTACAAGTAGCGGGTTGGGCACAAGAGGACTCACCGCGGTTCATGCTCTGGATGATGTTCAAGTTGTTCACGGTGAGAGGTGTCCCCGGGCTACGAGTGGGCGGTGGCGGCATCCACGGCATGGAGTAAGGTGGAGGAGCAGGAATACTCCCGGTGGAGAAGACAGAGCCGTCCGGCTCATCAGCCGGCTCATCCAGTGCTCGCTGCCGCTGCATCATCTGCTGCTGCTGTTGCATCTGCAGCATCATCTGTGTCTGCTGCTGCTGATACTCCAGAATCTGCCGCTCCAAGTTCCGTGCGTGCCCCTGGGCCGCCTGCTCCTTTTCTGCCATCTCCGCCTACGATGTGTTGTCGCGATGTCATTAACATTTCAATGGAAAGCATGTGCATGTAAAGGAAAGGTAGAGGCCGGAGGAAGAACATACCCGTAACCGCTCGACGGCCTAGATCCGAAGCCCGTGGCCGGGGCTCTACCTCAGGTTGGCCGCTCTTACGACCACAACGGATCTGGCGGAGAGAGGGAATCGTCGCTGGGTCGACAACCCCGTCACCAAACCATAGGCGGTCATGCTTCAAGCCTTCTCCCGCAAGCACCGCAACCTCAGGGTCAAAGTCCTCGGCCTCTGGGTTAGCATCCTCGCCGTACTTCTGCTTGAACTTGGAGACATACAACGTGCACTGGGTCTCGGATTGCGGGTTAACCCACACGGACCCCGTCTCAGGATGCGGCGTCTTCCTTTGCTTCATCTTCTTTAGCACGGCAAAGACATTAGGCTTCGCTCCTGTCCTCACTTCCTGCAAAAGAGAACATGTAATAAAGTGAAGTGGCACACCCTTGCAGAGTTAGCAAATATATAACATGAATTCAAAGAATGAAGGAACCATTAATTTGCTCACCTCGTTCTACGAGTGAAGAGAGATGGGGATGCTGCCTTGGATATGCGATCCACCTCGCATCTCTCGCCTGCTTCTTCTTGCCCTCCTCGTGCTTCTTGAGGTACTCGGGGGCATGTCCACCACATGACCATCGCAAGGAAGCACCCGTCGTGCCTGTGCCGACGTACCGAGGAGGGTTCTACATGCACAAGATAAACCCATTATGGTAAAATAAACTACATGGCGATAAAGAAATCAATAACACACAAATGCAAATACCCGCATGTATCGCCACGGCTGCATGAGCGTGTCGCGAGCGTCCTCCTTAGTCATGTGGACGAAGCGATCGGCGTGCCAGTCGCGGACGCACTGAACACGTGCCTCGTAGTGCATGCCAGTCACCCTCTTCCTTGCAAGCTGGTGAAGGACATCATCGCACGCATTTTCCTTGCCCTCGGCCTTCTTGAAGTATTTATGCAACCATGCACATAGGTAAAACAAGGGGCATTAGTGCAATTATTGTCAACCAAGGAGAGTGTATGAATGGTAAGAAGTCAAAAGTCACGTACCCAAAATTTGCCAACAACGCAGTCCGCCAAGGTGCCGCGGCCAAGAGCATCTTCCGCGAGGCTGTAGTGCCACCACCTCCAAGCTACGTCGCGAGCCACCACTAGGGAGATTGACTATCCCAGGGAAATACCTTCTAAGTAGGCCCCCAAGGATGTTCGAGTACCCACGTGGCGGCTTCTGCGATGGGTCTTCATACGTGAACGAGCTGCACCATGAAACGACAACATCAATATGTATGTGATAATAATTTTGATAATGACAAACTTGCGATAACGAAATGCCAAAATTAACATGTACCTCCTTCCATAGGGCACTAGAACAACATGGCTGTAGCGCCAGTGCTTCAGCGCGGGGAGCTGTGTTATCCCACGCCGATATGGCCTCCTATCACGTGGCCTCAGCCTCTCCAAAGCTGGAACGTACTCGTAATCCGGCGGCGCATTCCAAACTAGGTTTGGATCAGGATCGAACGGTAAGTTCCCCAACCCCTCATCCTCCGAGAGGTCCTCCTCGTCCCCCTCCTCCTCCTGGTCCTCCCCACCCCCTCCTCCTCCTGGTCCTCCCCAACCCCCTCCTCCTCCTGGTCCTCCCCACCCCCGTGGTGCTCCTGGTCCTCCACCTCATCATCATCATCGGCTGCGGGAGGGGGGCTAGGACTAGGAGTGAGTACCCGCGTCGCATTCTTCCTACGCGGTCGCACGTGCACTGGGGGAGCGACGGGAGGGGGGCTAGGAGGGGGGTAGTAGCTCGGCCCCGCCTTGAAGTCCCTGCACCTACCAAGTCCTTGAGCTTCTTTGTAAGACCGCCACCCCCTTTTTTTGGCGGCATGCTTCAATCACCTGCAAACACAAATGAAGAGAGTAGTTTATTAGTATGCAATATTGTAAAGAGATAAATATTAGTAAAAGCAACAGAAATATAAGTAGATGAACATTAATGAAAGCAACAATAATGCAAATAATTAGTGGAAGCAACAAATAGCTAGCATAGAGTTCTCTCAAACATAGCACGGAGTTCTTACAAATAACCTAGCTAGACAATCACGGTTACACAGAGTTATTACAAATAGGCTAGCCTCACAATTACTACTACATAGATCGGTAGCCCGTGTCGCCATCCGTGATTGGACCGCGTGTCTCCTCATCGTCATCGGGCTCGGCAAACCAATAATCATCAATGAAACCCGGAGGTGGTCCATCCGCATCGAGGTCAATCCTCGCTTTGAACGCCTCGAGCAAACTCAGGTCTTCCGGGGCACAAACATCCTCAGCTTCATCTTCTGCATTGTCTCCATCCATACCCGCGTCTTCTTGTTCATCGTCTACGACCATGGCATCGATAGTCGGCAAGCCGATTGTGAAATGGCCGGGGAGCCCTTCTTCCTGATAAAACTCGACACTCCTTGCTGAGGGGTCTACGCGGCGGTAATCGTCCTTGTTTGGCGGGGGCGGCCTATTGTGTGAAGGCACCGTCATCACAACATCCCATCCATGTAGACGTTTTGTCGGGTTTTTGCACGCGTACGGGAGATAGAATACTTGAAAGGCCTGGGTAGCCAAGATGTACACATCATCTCCCTTATAAACGGAGTTCCTTTCAACTTCGACCAACCCAATTTCAGGATCCCGTCTCACCCGACGTGGGTCAAACCAATGGAATTTGAAGATGACGGGATTTAGCCCTTTGTGAAACCCGTAATTCAGCTCGTATATACCCTCGACTCTTCCATAGTAATGGAGCCCATCATCACCTTGACATACCACCCCGCTATTTATTGTCTTCGCGTTGGGCCGGCTTGTTGTGTATTGATGGGTTTGGAAGCGATACCCGTTCACGTCATAGGAGTTGAACGCTTCTACGGAATGGTCAAAGCCCCTAGCAATTTTTCTTAGCTCTGACTTCATCTCTTTGTTAGTTCTTGCCTACAAGTTTAGCACGAGAAGTTTAGAATGAGAAATGACCGATAAATGTCGGAAGTGCTAGCTAATTTGGATAGAATAGTACCAAATTACAAAACCAGCTACTGAAACCGAAACCGCCGCCCTTATCGAAAATTTGCTTGGATTCTTCCGGGGTAGGCTCCCTGTGGGTATTCTTCCAATGTATAACCTTGAATTTCCTATACCGATGAAAAGAGGAAGAGTTAGCCACGAACATACGAGTGGATCAAGGCCGTGAATGTTTGCGAATAATTAAATGGTTCGCACTTACTCGATGTACGGCTTCACTTCGACCATGGTGTTTAAGACATACGAGTGGATCAAGGTCCGCTCATGTAGGTCCGTTCGTACGGCTTCGAGCCACTTGACTTGCCACCAAGCCCCACGAAGATGCTAAGCTTGGGTACTTCTTCATTGTTGGCGGCATTGTAACGGAGGACCGGGTTGTGCTTTGTGGGAATGTTGGGATCATAGTGCTTAGTGGTGAAGTTTGCCACCTCCACGTTCGGGACTACCTCGGCTATGGATGCTTCGATCTTGCATTTATTGCCAGTCATTTGACGAAGCTTTTGTGTTTCTCTCTCGGGACCAAACTGCCAACGGCCCCAATTCGGGCCCCCCTTTAAGCACTCCTCCGCGAGGTGCAGGATCATGTGTTCGGATTAAAGAACCATGGAGGAAAGATCTTCTCTAGATCGCAAAGCAACACGGGTGCCTCTTCATCCAGCTTCTCAATCACTTTAGTGTCTAACTCCCTAGCACAAATCTGGTGGAAGAAAAAACTCAACCTCGCTAGCACTCGCCAAGTCTTCTCAGGGACATAGCCTCGAATCATCACCGGCATTATCCGCTCAAGCCATATGTGGTAGTCATGACTCTTCGAGTCCTTGTACTCGCAACGTTTCAATGTTCGGGCCCTCATCGAGTTGGCTGTGAACCCATCGGGGAAAAACAAGGAGTCCTTCATCCATTGGAAGACCTCCCTTTTTTGGGCCTTTGTGAGGCAGAACGGAGCGTGTGGCTTAGTCCAAGTTTTTTTGGCACCATTAGGTGGCTGCATGTTCAACTCCGGCCTACCGCACCACATTTCTTGATCAATTCGAGCCTTTATGTTATCCTTCGTCTTCTCAGTGTCCACAATCATGCTCCAAATGGCTTCACTGATATTCTTCTCGGTGTGCATTACATCAATGTTATGCGGGAGCTCGAGAAACTCAAAGTAAGGGAGCTTCCATAAGCACGGCTTGTGAGTCCATTGGTGTGTCTCCCCCCCAAGAAACCATTCCCATCAGGGCTAGGCTGAAGAGCATCTAACTCGGCCTTGATTTCCGTTCCGGTCTTCAGAATTGGCTTTGGGCCACGGACAACACGACCTTTCTTGAAACTCTTTACATCACTCATGTATGCATGCCTCCGCTCAAGGAACTGTCGAGCTTCATCAAAGCATGAATACTTGCCTCCCTTGTTTAGCCAAAAGAAAGTAACGGCCTAGCTCGCACGTGGGCAAGGCCACTTCCCATGTGTACACCACCCGCCAGAACAAAGCACGTGCTGGCAGGTCATGCAGGGACGTGTGGTACCACACATACAGATCGAAGTACTCCTTCTTTGATGCGTCATATGTTCGGATCCCGCGACCTTCCCAGCCACGAACCAAGTCATCCACCAGCGGTTCCAGGTACACATTCATGTTCTTACCGGGGTATTTGGGCCACTGGGATTATCATCGACACAAACATGTTCTCCGATCTCATGCAAACGCCGGGGGAGGTTCATGGGAATAACAAACACCGGCCAACAATTGTATACCGCAGCCGACATACCATATGGATTGAACCCATCGGTTGATATCGCAACTCGCTACGCTCCTCGGGTCACCCGCTTTCGATGGAAATTTCTTGACAGAGTTCTTCCATGCAGTACCATCCGACGGATGTATCATCTTGTCGGTGTATACTGTTTCCTTCCACAGCCCACCTCATCTGCCGGGCAGTATCCTCGGTCATGAAGAGCCGCCGGATCCTCGGTAGAACCGGAAGATAGCGGAGGATATTCTTGGCAATCGTGGTGCTCGCCTCTTCTAACCATCACCATTGCGGTCTACCTCAAAGTACCTAGAGGAATTGCATTTGATGCAATAATTTGTGTCAGCGTGCTCCTCTCTCGAATAGCATGCATCCCTTTGGACAAGCGTGTATCTGCTGAGATGACATCTTAAGGTCACTGAGCAATTTGGTCGAATAGTAGAAGTTTTGCGGCAAGAGGTGCCCTTTCGGCAGAAGGCTGCCTACGATGACCAGAAGTTCATCGAACCCATCTCTGCACAAGTTCATATGGCACTTCAAGGCCATAAGGCGAGCGATGGTATCTAGTTGGGCAACCTCTGTATTTTCATGTAGGGGTTTCTGCGAAGCAAACAGAGCCTCATAATACTCCTTTGTGTTTTCCTCCGGGTCCTCACTTGTCTCCGCATCCTGAGGTGTCTCCACCTCTACATGAGAGCTTCCAGGCACATTACCATTATCCAAGTTTTCTAAGCACCTATCAAAACCAGTGTCATATTCCCCCTAGGTTGAATCTGCCGCACCTCCTTCCTAGCACGTTTCTTTGCCTTTTCTCCATGGTAAGTCCAAATCTTGTAGGACGGTTAACGTGGGCACTACCCTTCAGGTAAACGATGTTGCCCTATCCTGTACCATCTAGTTGGAGGCCCATGAAGACACTCGGAAGCAAGGCGGGCCACTAGGACGGTGCACCAGAAGGTTCCTTGACGGGCAAGACAAGGAAGCAGTCGAACAAGGAAAGATCGGATCTAAAACTACTGTAAACCTAGTCGTATTCGGTTAGACCTCTTGAGACCTGGCCTCCTATATAAAGGCCAGGAGAGGGGCTGCCGAGGGACACGATCAATCTTAGCAATCTTAGCTAGCAAAAGCTTAGAGCTAGGTCACCTTAGCGATTAGCCATCTCGACGAGATCTCAGCCGAACTATTCGGCACCCCATTGTAACCCATTATCATCATAATCAAGAACAGACAGGCAGGACGTAAGGGTTTTACCTCATCGAGGGCCCCGAATCTGGGTAAATTGCTCTCCCCGCTTGTCTGTGAACCAATGTCTCGTGTCAGCTTGCAGGATTCCATCAACCCTAAGCCCTTATCGGAAGGCATTGACGAGGAGCACCGTCGACAATTGGCGCCGTCTGTGGGAACCCTGTCGGCACAAGATCGGACATCGGCTGAACCCGTCATGTCATCGGCAGCTTCATCAACACCGTCATCGCCTCGTCTGGGAAGCCCGATTCGTTTCGGCTCCTACGAGTTCACCCCACATAGCGATTCGTCTCGCTCGACTTTCTCCGGTCTACAAGGCAACATGGAGATGACCTTCGGGAGTGTCCACTACAATGTCAACTCAGAAGGAATTCTTCGGCTGCTGGAATCTCCCATCTCCAGGTCGACGAGTCCAAGCGCATCGTCGTCACTCGACCTTTCGGCTGTCCTGACAAGCACGTCGAGTTCGCCCGCGCCTTCGACTCCCTGTTCAGCATCCTCCATGTCGGTCGGATCCGATGATCCCGCGTCCTCGGAGCTAACCTCGTACTACTGCATGAACTACGACACCAGGCACGGGCTAGGGTCGAGCGACACGCCGTTCATCTGCAATGCCCACTATTCGTCGGGAGAGGACAGCATCGACATCATCACCCAAGGAGACACCCAAAGAGTGGCACCCCTCCAAGTTTATGTTGCTAACAGGGGAGATGGAGATCGCACCCCCCGTTCCAGCAGGCGAACTAGTTTTGAGAACAGAGCCAGCAACAACAACAGCGACCACACCATCGCAGAGGAGGAGTGGGCAGCAGCCAAGGCAGCCGTGCTTAACAACACACCACTTCCGGTGGGAACCACGGTTGGCACTCTCAATGCTTACCGTTCCATATTGGAGAAAAATCGGGAGCGCCTATCCTGATCTAGGTTGCGAGCTTTTAGCCGGTTCTCCGGTATCCTAGCAGCATGCGCGCTAACAGAAGCAAAGCCATGGGCAGCGTTGTACTCACGTAGGGTTAGGTTCAGCTCGCGCTGCGCCCGGACGATGTCCTTGCCGCTCTCGAGCACCTTCCGGCGCTGCGCCTCCCGGCTCCGCCCGAGCCGCTGCCGGGTCGATGTTCTGCGCGATGGGGGTGGCGAGGACGTTCATCGCCGCTTGGAGCGGTGTTTCCGGTGGCGCGGATGACGCTCCCGCTGCGCCTGCGTCGCGCTCCAGCGGTGGCTTGGCCGCACGGGTCGAAACCGCACGACCAGCACCTTCACCCGTAGCTTCTTTTCCTGCACCAACCACGCCGGTCATCATTACCTCGACGCTGCCGGCGGCGCGGCCAGCACAGAGCCATCTTGGCGGGTCCGGTGCCACCAGCACCGGCGAGAGGCGCTGGCGCACGGGGACGGTGCCGAAGTAGACGCGGTGGCTGCCAAACTCGATGATGCGGCCGTTCTTGGGGAAGATGCCGCCGTTGGCGAAGCAGCCCGCGTTGTCGTTGATGAAGTCCATGGCGTAGATGCGCTGCACCACGCGCGGACACCGTACGCTCGCCGGAGATCTCGAGGATGCCCGCCCGAATGTGAACTCCTTCAAGCGCCACTTCATGCCCCACGGTGGGCGCCAACCGTCGTCGTGGCGAACGAGCAGATGCCATAGGATGGCTTAGATTGGGGCCGAATGGACGCTAGAGGATTCGGGGGAGGGTTTGCGACTAGATGGGATGAACTTCCGGATGCTTTCCTCAAGAACACAACCAAAGGCCGGTATGCAAGAAGAGAGACAAGAGGAAGAACTCTTTACTAGATCGCTAGCTTCATTGATCTCAACATGGTTACAAGTTCTTGGATACAAGTTCTATCGTCTAATCTCCTCTCGGGGACACGCGCCTGTATGAGGCGTACTCCCTCTCCTTATATAGGGGAGAGGGTGGCTTACAGAACAAGGAACCCTAATGGCATCTTTGATTGGACAAACTACTTTACAAAGCTACTTTAATCACGAGATGACGCCGGAGTCTTCTTTAATCGGGGACGCCGATGTCCTCCGGCTTCTTTCAGCGTCATCTCTCTCTTTGGCGCCGGGGCTCGATAAAGCCGCTTTGCTTAGCTCATCCTTGTCTTCTTGCTCGAAGAGAATCTTTGACCAGATCCTGCCGACAGGCCCTTCTCTCCGGTATCTTCTTTACCGGGTTCCGCATACCCCTTGGGGATACCGGCTTACCTTCACTTAGCCCAAACTCTTATCTTTGCTTTCCGGTAAGAATATTAAACCGGTATCTTGATGGCTCAAACCATCCGGTTTGGCATGCCTTTGGCATACCGGGGGTTATCCCCCCAACATTAGTCCCCGAAGCTGGTATAGTCTGGCGGATTCTATCCTACAGACCCTGCCAGGTTTTCAAGTTTCTAGGATACCGGTTTAATCTCTCCGGCTTTGAGCTTGGATCCGGCATCTTTGCCCTTATTTGTCTTTTTTCTTTTTGCAAGGCATCTCCCGGCATCTCTTTTCTCCGGTATCATTCGCATTTACCATTTCCTCGGCGAAGTCGAGAATATTTCGGGCCCCGCGCCTGTCAGTGACATGCGCACTGTTAACTGGCGCGCCAGTGTCAGTTGTCAGTTCGCTTCGACTCCCGCGCGCTCATTAAATGCACCACTGCGGATCCCACTAGCCACTTTGGATCCTGTGTGTGCCCCCGTGTGGCTTCCCATTTTCTCGCGTGTACTTCCTCACCACGTGGCGGCTCGTGGTGCGAACCGTCGCGGGCCGCGAGGCGAACCGCCGTGGCCCGGCGGTTTTCGGCCCACCTCCTCTTTTCTTTATAAGGACAACTGCCCTTTCTTCTTCCTCTTCTCGCATTCCCCAACCGTCGCGCACAGTGCTCCTCGCCTCTGCGCCTTCGCCGCTCTTCGTCCGCCGTCGTTTGCTCGAGCTCCGTCGCCCGGCGAACTTACGCCGCGTTCCCGCCGGACCTCGTCGTGCGGAAATCTTCTGCAGCTCCTTCGTCGCGCCCGCTGCATTCTTGCTTCTTTGTGTCCTTCTTCGCCTCGCCGTCGATGGTGCTCGTCGGTGACTGTAGGTCCGCTCCTTCACCGGCGAACGTCTTCCCCTGCGACTGCGCCGCTCGAGGTTAGTGCCAATCTCATTTTTCTTGCCATCTGCTTGCTTTCTAGATCTTGGGTCGATGGTGTTCTTATTTCCTCTTTTTCTTTGATTTTCTTTTAACTCGTAGATCTTCGCGAGGGGTTCAACTGTGGGATTTCTGTTTTTTCGCCTCCAAACCAATGTCTGGCGAGGAATCTTCCTCTGATTCTTCTTCTTCCCTCTCCGTTAACTGGCGTAGACAATCTCCCAGCGAATCTACGGCTTCGGATCCGATGGATACCGATTCCGGCAACCAGCAGGGATCCGGCAGCCGCCAAGTGTCCGGTGGCCATCTAGAATCCGGTAGCTCTAGCCAAGCATCCGGCAGCCACCTGGAAACGAGTAGCTCTAGCGAATCATCCGGTGGAGAGCCCTCCCCCATCACTCGTGGAGCCTGGATGGGCTCCAATGTTACTGAATATGAGATCGATTGGTTATACCGGTCCCGCAGGATTCCGGAAGGAGTAACCTGCCGGCTTCCCGGTGACGAAATTGTACCGGAGCCGCAGCCCGGTGAACATGTTGTTTTTCTTGCTCATTTTGAGCGTGGCTTCGGCCTTCCTGCCTCTCCTTTTTTCCGGGAGTTCTTAGATTTCTATAAACTCCAACCTCACCACCTTCCTGGCAATGCCATCTTTTACCTTTCCTGCTACGCCACCTTCATGGAGGCCTACATCGGCATTCATCCCACTCGTGAGACGTTTGCCCGCTTCTTTGCTCTGCGGATTAATTCCGTTCAGGGCAAGGAAATTCCTAAACCCAAGCCGCCAGTGGAGTGCGGGTCTTGCATCGTCGGCTCCCGCCAAGGGAGCACTTTCTTTAAGTTCAGCGGCCTTGAGTCCTGCCGCGCTTGGCAAGGAACTTTCTTCTACGTGAAGAACAATGGCCGCGCTGATCTCATTGATCTTCCGCCGTTCCAAGTGGGGCCTCCCAGTAGAGCCAATTGGAGCTATAACCCGAAGACGGATCATGCCGAAACCAACCGGGTGGTACGCTTCATGGCCTCTTTGAAGAAGGAGACCAACATCTGCTCGGATGATATCATCCGCACCTTTATTTTGCGCCGGGTGCTTCCTTTGAAGCGTCGGGTGCATAGGATGAGCGAGATGTACGGTCCCGGCGATCCCACCAAGATCACAAGCCGTGCCCTTAGCAAGAAGGACGTCGTCCGCAAGGCTAAGCAGATCTGCCAAACTGCTATGCCGTTTGACTGGGAATGGGGCCTCCTTCCCCTCAGCACTACTAACCCTCCGACCCAAGAAGTAAGAGATTACGCAATTGGGGTTGGTTTTGCCGGTAACTTTTTGCTCTTGTTAATCCTCTTTTTTCGTGTTTCAGGCCAAGGACCGCTTCCCCCTCATCCAAGCTGAGCGGCGTGGGATTTGCGTGAAGCGCGCCCTTGACTCCTTCGACCCAGATCCCTACATTCGTTGGAAGGATCTGAAGATGGGCAAGACTCCGGCTGCGCGCCTTGGCCGGTCTCCACCAAAGCCAACCGGGTCCTCCGATGACCTGTCCATGCTTGAGGTATTTTCTTTTCCGGTTTCTTATACCTTTCTGTTATTGATTTCTTGCGAATTTTTTCTTAGCTATGTTTAACTTATAGATCCACGAGCACGCGCCGCCCCTGCGCGCCGAGGCCGGCCATGAGTTTGTGGACAAACTCATGGCCCAGGGCCAAAAGAACAAGCTGCCGGCATCTGATGCCGGTTCCAGCCAGGCCCCTCCCTCCAAGCGCTTCCGGACTGAGCCCTTGGGGGAGAAGGAAGTGGGCGTGCGCCGCTATGGGCGCAAACAGATGCCGACTGCTTCCGGGTAAGTTTCTTGTTTTCTTGCTTGCCTCTTTTTTGCCAAGTTCTTTTTCCGGTTGCTTTTCTTCAACTGTTTTTCTTTCTTTTTCTCAGCCCCGCGCTCAAGCTTGGCTCAAGGCCAACGGGCTCTGAAGGCTCTGCAAGGACCTCAACCCCTCCTCCTCGTTCAAGCCCGGCACCATCTGGTGCCGGTACACCTCTCTGCCTCCCTTTCGGGGGGCACAACAAGTTCGGGGCGTGCGGCCCCTACATCATCAGATCACCGCACGGAGGAGGATCTTTCCTCGCTCCCAGAGAAGCAGGATACCGGCGCCAGCAACATCGGCGCCGAGGAAAAAGCTGCCGGGCGGGCGGAGCCTTCGTCTCCTCCCGTCCTTGAAAAGAAGACTACTTCCGCGCCGGAAAGTTCCAACCCGGGTGACGCGCCCAGCGCTCCCCCTTCTCCACGAACCATTCTGATGCCACCGCCAGATGCTCCTCGCACCAAGCCCTCCAGGGCTGCTCCAACTGCGCCGCCGCCCAAGATCTCCAAGCTTATCAAGGGGAAGGCGACGGCCTCCGGCCGCCCCTTCCGGCGGCGGCGGCCCTGGTGCTGCACGTCTCCAAGGCCGCCGGGGATACCGCCACGAAGGCCACCGGCCCGCTTGGCCGTATCACGGAGTTCCGGCGCGGGGGCCGGGACACGGGGCATCTTCCGCCCTACGCCCGGAAGTGGAACGCCGCAGACATGACTCCGGCGACCCGCGGTTTGGGCAAGGACGGGCTGCCGGCACACGACCTCGTTGGGGACCGGTCTTCCGAGGAGCACTTCATGCGGCTTCGCAGCGCCGTGAAGGAGCTCGACAGCGCGTGGTATGATGCCACGAACAACTTGATGGTACGCTCTACTAACTCTTTTCTTTAGTTTCATGCCGGTTTCTCTCTTGTCTATCTTCCCAGTCCCCGAGTTTTGTGGTGAGAGCGCAGCTTTTAGCACAAAACTTTAACTTAAAAACTTAGCGTGAAACCGGCACTGCCGATCCCGAGTTTCGGGTTAAGAACCTTGTTCTTATCGCAAAACTTAGCTTAAAACGCGCGAAACTAGCACTGCCAGTCCCCGAGTTTCGGGTTAAGAACCTTGTTCTTAGCGCAAAACTTAGCTTAAAAACGCGCGAAACTAGCACTGCCAGTCCCCGAGTTTCGGGTTAAGAACCTTGTTCTTAGCGCAAAACTTGACTAATCTCTTGAACAGCTCACGGCTGACGCTCGGAAGGCCCTCTTTGAGGAGCTCCTATGGGAACACCGGGACCTCGCTGAGGCACATGATAAGTGCCAAGGTAAGTTTCTGTACCACCGGCATCTTTTTACCGGAAACCTTTTTTCCTTCTAACATTTATAACTTTTGCTTAACAGTGATCCCGGAAGCTTCCATTGAGGCTCTCAAGGAGCAGCTCGCTGCCGCCCAACGTACACTTTTTTCTCTCTCCTGTTAACTTGGTTTTCTTTTCATTTTAACCAGCACAATCTTGTTAACACCTTCTTTTCCGGGTTGCAGGGGAGAAGGACCAGCTCATCCGGCGGCATCAGGAGGAGCTGAGCGCCCGAAGACCAGCTACCGGGAGCTCAAGTCTCGGCTCATCCAGCTGGGGCTTGATCATGCTAAGGCCCTCAAAGCTGCCGAAGCGATGCGGCGGCCAAGATGAACGAAGCTCTTGAAGATGCCGGCAACGCCAACTCGGTGTTGCTAGCTGAGTCTGGAGGAGCTGGCCAAAGCCCGAGAGGCTGCCGAGGAGAAAGCTACGCGGCTGGAGGATGAGCAGAAGGAGTGCAACCGGCTGGTCCTGCAAACCAACACACTTGCCTACCGTAAGTCCTTTCCTTTTGCATTTTCTGACTACTGCACATAAGCCTTTTTTCTTCCGATCACATTTTCTTTTTGGTATCTTTCCTTCCGGTTGTATTTTTTTCCGGATTCCTCTCCTTAGCCTTTTTCTTTCTTTGCATAGGCCTCTTTCCGGACTCTCAGAAGTATGCTGTCAAGAAGGTTGACGAGCGCCGTACTGCCCAGGGCCAAGCGAATCTTGCCGTGCCATGGACCCCCTATGACCATTTGGTCGCGCTGAACGCGCGGGTGTCTCACATGTGCGCCATAGATCGCAACTTATCTGATATTCCTGATGTAGCTACCCAGCTCTTCAGGACTCTGTGGCCTGGCGAGGAGGTGTCGGATACTTTCTCATTGATCAGCGACCGTCTCAAGGGCGCCGGCAAGAGGATCCGCGAGTGGCAGTGTTCTGCTGCCCGCGGCTGGAGCGGACTCCGCCCTCCGCGTTGCTTGCTCCTGGTACCGGAGCTGAACACGGATGCCCTCACCGGAGTGCGCGAAGGCGCGGAAACCGATTTGGACCCGATTCTCACCGCTAAGCGGCGGGATCGCGCGTACCACATCGCGGAGTACGCCGATATGCGCACCTTCATCCCTCCCCTCTCGACGTCCAAGATTATCTCGACGAGAAGGAGGATGAAGCCGAGGAGGAGCCTCTGGGCGATGCCGGTGCTGGCGATGCCCCTCCTGAAGCCCCCGCTGCCTGATCATCCACTTGGTTGAAAACTTACCTGTGTTATGTTATGTGATCCTGCGTATCTCAAAACAATGTCCTGTTAAATTCTGCCCCGATATGCCGGGGCTTATGATGTAAAACTTTAAGTCTGCTTTTGGTTGCCGCACAACATTTTATGCCGGTAAGTTATACCGGTAGTTAATTATCTTAAGTTTGCCTTAGCATATTTGCTTCTGGTTTTGCTTTAATCTTGCATTGCAAAGATTTCCAAATTGTTTCCGCATCCAATTCGATGCATACTTGGCTCTTTTGCCTTGGCTCCGCTGCCTTCTCACGGGCGTTCTTTGGCGTATGAGCACAAGGTTCTTTCACCAAACAAGCATTTTCTTGAACTTAGAAATAACTTCGAAATTTTGCAAAAAACCGGTTTAACCGGGGTTAGTTAAATTTTCCGGATTGTTCTTTCCTGCTTTCCCTCTTCGCAGTTCATGTGCTTATCCCCTACCGGTTTATCTTGCTTGCCATGAAGCCGGGTTGCGGACAGCAGCAGAGTCGAAGACTCCGGTAGGGTTTAGCACACTACTAAACCGGAAAGAAAAAACGTTCAATAAGCAACCGGTAAACTGAAAAAATAAACAAGTTACATGCAACTTAGGTTGGGGTAGTCCCCGAGATTCATTCAAGGTTCCGACATCTTTATTCATAGCAATTAAGGTACAAAAAGGAACTTCTTACACCACAACTTCAAGAGTAGAAAGGACGCAACAGAGCTACGTTCCATGGACGCTTGCTCTCCTCTCCTGACCTGTCCGCCTTTCCTTTTTTCCACTCCTGTGCATCGATCAAGTAGTATGCATCATTGTGAAGCACTTTGCTTACAATGAAGGGACCTTCCCATGGTGGCAAGAGCTTATGCCGGCCTTCAGTGCGCTGCACTAGGCGTAGCACCGAGATCTCCTTCCGGAAAACTCTCGGGTTAACCTTCCGGCTATGATAGCGTCTGAGGTTTTGCTGGTAAATGGCTGTTCTTGCCAAAGCCAACTCTCTTGCCTCTTCTAGCAAGTCCACATCATTTTCTCTGGCCTCTTTGACCTCTTGCTTAGTATAGAGTTGTACCCTTGGTGAATCATGAATGATGTCAGTTGGTATGACCGCTTCTGCTCCATAAACCATGAAGAACGGAGTGTATCCGGTAGACCGGTTTGGAGTTGTTCTTATACTCCACAGTACTGATGGTAGCTCATCGAGCCAACGTCCCGGCGATTTTTCCACCGCATCAATGAGTCTTGGCTTGATACCGGAAAGTACCAAAGCGTTCATTCTTTCCACTTGACCATTGCCTTGTGGGTGTGCCACTGAGCACAAATCCAACCGGATGTTGTTGTCCTCACAAAACCTTTTGAACTCACCTTGAGCAAAGTTGGTTCCATTGTCAGTGATGATGCTTGTGCGGGTATCCATACCGCAAAATGACATCTTTTAAGAACTTCACCGCTGTGTGCCCATCACACTTTGCGATAGGTTTCACTTCTAGCCATTTGGTGAATTTATCCACCATAACCAAGATGTGAGTCATGCTGCTCCTTGCAGTTTTGAACGGGCCAACCATATCGAGGCACCAAACGGCAAACGGCCATGTTAATGGTATTGTTTTTAAACCGGACGCTGGGGTATGATTTTGCTTGGCGTACTTCTGGCACTCGTTGCATTTTCTTACCAAATCCTCAGCGTTTTCCAAAGCAGTGGGCCAATAAAACCCATGCCGGAATACTTTTGCTACCAGCGCCCTTGATGAAGTATGATGCCCACATTCTCCTTGGTGAATCTCCTCAAGCATTTCTTTCCCTTCTTCCGGTTCCACACATCTTTGAAGGACACCGGTAACGCTTCTCTTGTACACCTCACCATTGATGAATGTATATGCTTTGGACCTTCTTTGGATTCTCCTTGATTCATTTTCGTCATCCGGCAAGGTGCCGTTGATCAGGAATTCCTTAATAGGTTTAACCCATGACGGTGTCTCTCGAACCAAAAACACCGGTGCATCTATCTCCATGCTATCTACCAGCATTGTTTCTTCTGGTATGGGTACAGTAGTCCCCGAGCTTGCCGGAGCAGTCCCCGAGTTTACCGGTGCAGTCCCCGGGTTTCCTTCATCGATATCCATGGGTACTACATGCGATTCCGGTACGAAAATTGATTCCGATTTCGGGCTTGGTTTGATCGATGGTACTCTTAAGTGAGCTAAAGCTATTCCGGGAGGGATTGCTTGCCTAGATGAGCCCAGCTTGGACAAAGCATCCGCGGCTTCATTCTCTGCGCGCGGCACGTGGTGAAACTCACACCCTTCGAAGAATCCGGCAATCTTTTGCACGTGAAACCGGTACGAGGCCATGTTGGCATCTTTTGCATCCCAATCTCCGGAACACTGCTGTACCACAAGATCTGAATATCCATAGCAAATGATCCGGTGTGCACCGATTTCTTTTGCGACCTTAAGCCCATGGATCAAAGCTTCGTATTCAGCGACATTGTTCGATGCCCTGAAGTGTACTTGCAAAACATACCGAAGATGATCTCCTTTTGGTGAGGTGAGCACCACACCGGCACCTAGACCCTCTTTGAGTTTGGATCCATCAAAGTGCATTTTCCAGTATTCTATCCTCTGGTCTGGCGGTTTGTATTGCATCTCCGCCCAATCGATGAGGAAATCAGCCAAAGCCTGTGATTTTATGGCATCTCTTCTTTCGTACGCTGGCACATATGGTGATATTTGGATTGCCCATTTTGCAATCCTTCCGCTAGCGTCCTTGTTGCACATGATATCGGAGATTGGTGCTTCACTCACCACCTTCATAGGATGTTCTTCAAAGTAGTGCTTGAGTTTTGTGCCGGCCATGTACACGCCATAAGTCATCTTTTGGAAGTGAGGGTAGTTTTGTTTTGAGAGGGAGAGCACCTCGCTCAGGTAGTATACCGGCCTCTGGACGGTTTTTCCTTCCTCTTCTCTTTCAACCACAACCACTACGCTCACAACCCGGTTTGTTGCTGCTATGTATAATAGCATAGGCTCTCTTTCTAGAGGTGAAGCCAGTATAGGTGTTGTGGCCAGCATTGTTTTTAGTTCTTTAAACGCTGCGTCTGCCTGAGGGGTCCAGACGAACTTGTCGGATTTTTTCATTAGAGCATAGAGTGGCAGAGCTTTTTCTCCCAACCTGCTCACGAATCGGCTTAGCGATGCCAAGCTACCGGTAAACTTTTGCACATCTTTTAGCTCTCGTGGGATAGTCATTCTTTCTATTGCCCGGATTTTTACCGGATTGACTTCAATGCCCCGGCTTGAGACAAGGAAACCGAGCAGCTTGCCGGCAGGGACACCGAAAGTGCATTTTGCCGGATTAAGCTTCATCCGGAACCATCTTAGGTTATCGAATGTTTGCCGGATGTCATCGATTAAGGTGTTCTTTACCTTAGTTTTTATCATAATATCGTCTACATAGACTTGCACATTCTTTCCGATTTGATCAAACAAGCATTTTTGCATACAGCGCTGGTACGTTGCACCAGCGTTGCGCAAACCAAAGGGCATAGTGACATAGCAATAAGCCCCGTGCGGGGTAATGAACGCAGTTTTTATTTGATCTTCCTTTTTCAAGGGAATTTGGTGGAAACCGGAATACGCATCCAGGAAGGACAACAACTCACACCCAGCTGTTGAATCAATCACTTGATCGATCCGTGGCAAAGGAAAAGGGTCTCTTGGGCAAGCCTTGTTTAGGTTGGTGTAGTCTATGCACATGCGCCACACCTTTGGAGCTTTTGCCTCCAGGTTCTCATCTTTTTTCTTTTCGACCATTACCGGATTGGCCAGCCACTCTGTGTGCGTGACCTCCACAATGAATCCGGCAACAAGCAGTTTGGTTACTTCTTCTCCTATGATTTTCCTCCTATCTTCAGCGAACCGGCGCAAGGGTTGCCGCACCGGCTTGGCGTCTTTCCGGACATTCAAGGAGTGCTCAGCCAGCTCCCTCGGAACACCCACCAAGTCATCAGTTGACCAGGCAAAGATATTCCGATTCTCATGGAGGAAGCTGATGAGCGCGCTTTCCTATGCTTGATCGAGTCCGGCACCGATGCGAATGGTGCGCTCTGGGTAAGCCGGATCTAGCACAATGTCCTTTGTTTCATTTGTCGGCTTGAATGCCGGTGAGCCCAAGCTTCCACTCATTGCCGCTAAACTCAACTGTGAGGATTGAGCCAGCGCAACCGCAGTTTGCATCCTTCTCTTTTCCTCCGCGATCACCAGCGATTCCGCTAGGTTTGATCTGGCAGATGCAGTTTCCAGTGAGACTTTGTAGTTCCCCACCACAGTCAAGGGTCCACGAGGTGCCGGCATCTTCATCTTGAGGTAAGCCGTATGAGTCGTAGCCATGAAAGCTGCCAACGCTGGTCTTCCCAGCAATGCATGGTAAGGACTGTCTAGGTCCACCACCTCAAACTCAACATTTTCAACCCGGCAATTGTCACGTCCTCCAAACGCTACGTCCACCCGAACTTTTCCTACCGGAGCACAGGACAAGCCCGGAACGATTCCATGAAACGTTGTACGCGTGGGCTGAAGCATGTTTTCTGTTATGCCCAGCGTAAGCATGGTTGATGACCCACAAGTATAGGGGGTGTATCGTAGTATCTTCGATAAGTAAGAATGTCGATCCCAACGAGGAGCAGAAGGTGTTGACAAGCAGTTTCGATGAAGGATTCACTGTAAATGCTCACAGACAAGTATTCGGGGGGTTTGATGTAACGGTTGAATAAAGTACGAGTATGTAAAGTGCGAGAGTAATAATTGCAGCGAGTGGCCCAATCCTTTTTAGCACAAAGGACAAGCCGGTTTGTTTACTTATAATGACCGAACGTTCTCGAGGACACACGGGATTTTAGTCTAGTGCTTTCGCTACATACGGCTAAATAATCTTCATTGTTGTGATAAGTGTTGTGTGGGTGAACCTATGCTAATGTACCGCCCTTCCTAGGACTAATACATACTTGTGATTATACCCCTTGCAAGCATCCGCAACTACAAGAAAGTAATTAAGAATTAAATTTAACCACAGCCTTAAACTCTGAGATCCTGCGATCCCTCCTGCATCGATATACCAACGGGGTTTAGGTTTCTGTCACTCCGGCAACCCCGCAATTGGCAAACGAATACAAGATGCATTCCCCTAGGCCCATAAATGGTGAAGTGTCATGTAGTCGACGTTCACATGACACCACTAGAAGAATAACACCACAACTTAAATATCACACCATTGAATATTACTCAACCATAGTTCACTACTAACATTTAGACTTCACCCATGTCCTCAAGAACTAAACGAACTACTCACAAGACATCATACGGAACATGATCGAGAGGTGATATGATGATGAATAACAATCTGAACATAAACTTGGTTCAATGGTTTCACTCAATAGCATCAACAACAAGTAGAAATCGATACTGGGAGAGTTTCCCCTATCAAACAATCAAGATCAAACCCAAATTGCTACGGCGGTGGCGGTGTCCAGCGGTGATGACGGCGGTGATGATGGTGGAGATGATGATGATGGTGATGGCGATGATGTCCAGCTCGATGACGGTGTCGATGGCATCGATTTCCCCCTCCCGGAGGGAATTTCCCCGCAGATTCACCGCCCGCGGGAGAGCTCTTTTCTCTCTCGGTGTTCTTCGCCCCGCGAGGCGGGCTGTAACTCTTCGCGAGGTACCCTGCGTGGCTTAGGTCTTCGGGACGAAGGGTTTGGCAAAGAAAAGGAGGCGAAAAGGGTCGTGGGCCCCCGGACCATAGGCGGCGCGGCCGGGGCTCGGGCCGCGCCGCCCTAGGGTGTGGGCCCACCCTGGCTGCTCCTGGCTCCTCCTTACGGCTTCCTTCGTCATCTTGAAAAATAGGATTTTTGGTATAATTTCCTTCCGAGTTGATCTTCCGAAATATTGCGTTACGACGGTGCTTTTCCAGCGGAATCCCGGCTCCGGTGTTCGATCCTCCAATAATGATGAAACATGCAAAATAGATGAAATAACATAAGTATTGTGTCCCAATATGAAATATATCAATGAATAACGGCAAATTATGATATAAAATAGTGATGCAAATTGGACGTATCAACTCCCCCCAAGCTTAGACTTCGCTTGTCCCCAAGCGAAACGAGCTCGATAGACATGACCACATGTTTATGGAGTGAAGAGTCGATAAATAAAATACGGACAAGAAGCATCATATTCATTCACATAGGACATTATAGTAAGCAACCTCTTATAACTCATATTGAAACAAGTATAAGGTAATCACAAGTAAAGGTGCATGAGAAATCATGATTGGTGATGGCAAACTTCGTTCTTGGTCAGAGAACAATTAACAGATTATATTTATCTCATTGAGCAGCGCTCTCATGTTAGAGTTTATAAGGCACAACTTGCATACTCAATCGTAATGGTCTACTCATAATCATTGATAACTTGCAAAGCTATATTCATTCAAATAAAACTTGTACTAAACAAAGAAGAATAAAAGACATGATGTAGCAAATCACAATATAATGGTTTGATCACAACTACTCAAATGCTTGCTTGAGATGGTGGGAAATAGGTTTACCGACTCAACATAAAGTAAAAGACGAGGCCCTTCGCGAGAGGAAGCAGGGATTAAATCATGTGCTAGAGCTTTTTCAATTTTTGCAATCATATAAAGAGAATAAAAGTAACATTTTGAGAGGTGTTTGTTGTTGTCAACGACTGGTAGCGGGTACTCTAACCCCCTTGCCAGACAACCTCCTAAGAGCGGCTCCCATATTATTTTCATTTTGTGTGGCACTCCTTCCAACCTTTCTTTCACAAACCATGGCAAACCGAATCCTCGGGTGCCTGCCAACAATCTCATACCATGAAGGAGTGCCTTTTTATTTTAGCTTTATTATGATGATGACACTCCCCCCAACCTTTGCTTACACAAGCCATGGCTAACTGAATCCTTCGGGTGCCGTCCATCAATCACATACCATGGAGGAGTGTCTATTTAGTTTAATCAATTTGGGACTGGGAATCCCATTGCCAGCTCTTTTTGCAAAATTATTGGATAAGCGGGTGAAGCCACTAGTCCATTGGTGGAAGTTGCCCAACAAGATTGAAAGATAAAACACCACATACTTCCTCATGAGCTATGAAACATTGACACAAATAAGAGATACTAAGTTTTGAATTGTTTAAAGGTAGCACATGAAGTATTTACTTGGAATGGAAGAAAATACCATGTAGTAGGTAGGTATGGTGGACACAAATGGCATAGGTTTGGGTTAAGGTTTGGATGCACGAGAAGTATTCCCTCTCGGTACGAGGTCTTTGGCTAGCAAGGTTAATTAGCAAGCATAAGAGTCGAGGGAAACAAACAAATATACATGTGATAGAAACAATCATGCATCTTCCTTGTAAGTACAAACAATTTTAACTTCAGAATAATAAGCTATGAGCTAACAAGAAAGACAATGAAACATCTACATGTATTTCTCTTTTCTATTTAAACCTCAAAGTGTTGTTGCTATTGACCAATGCTAAGTTTGCCAAAACCAAATAGATTTATTCAATGCTCCCAAAGTGATACCAATACTAACAACAAGGTGAATCATATAGTAGAGATTGCAAACTAAAATAAGATGTGCAATATGTAAATGATAAGACTTCTCATTAATATTCCATAACGATAACTCACACCAAGGGATACATAGATAACCAACTAAAGGAGAGATACTTCCAAACGCAACCCATCTTATATGATAACTTCCCTACTCATGATATGATACTACTTGACAATAAAAGTAAAAGGTAGTGATAATGTGATACCGCGGCACTCCCCCAAGCTTGGAACAAACCAAGGGGATGCCAATACCGATGATGAATTACTCCTTTGGCGATGATGGTGATGAACTCCTCCCGAGCTTCTTAATAAGCTCCTTCGTCTTCAGTTTCTCAGCTTGACAATTCTGCACTAAGATTCGAAGAGATTCATTGTTATCCGAAGTTGGCGATGACGACCTTGTGACGCGAATCGAGTGGTATTCAATCATTCTTCGGAGACGGCAATTCTCCTCCTGGAGTATCTCCACTTCTCTTCGTAGAGCCCGATATTGATCACAAAACTCATCGGTAATCCGTATGACTTCTTCCATCATGGGGAAAGAGTCGAGGCTAAGAGCGGGTGGTAAAGGTCCCTGCAGGTTATGAGAAAAAGAACGTCGAGTGTCAACAGATCCCACCAAGATTTGCTTGCTTCCTCCGGCTTGCTGCTCTTGTCTTGATGGCACCTCCTTCTCTTCCTCCAAAAGCCCCTTGCCCTTGTTGTTGGAGGCCATGGTGCTTCTAAACCGAAAACAGATCCTGGCAGAAACAGCTTGAAACAAAACACGTCGAGAAAACGATATACGGACCTCCAGGGGTCCGGGGGATTATATAGCAAAATTTTTCTCGTCAAAAGGAAAGCACCAGATCGAACCAGAGTCGGAAAGGGGCGACGAGGCGGCCAAACCATAGGCCGGCGCGGGCCCAGGTCAGGCCGCGCCGCCCTATGGTGGCACCCCCTCGTGCGTCCTTTCCACTCCGTTTCGAACTCGTAATTTCTCATATTTTCCAAAAACAGCAAAAATATAGTTCGGAAAGTAAATTGCGTACTTTTCATTACCGATCATTGTTACCTATTCAAAGTCGAGTTACGGCGGATCGTCAATTTGTCCTTTGATGAAAGCTTCCGGTGTTTCCACTTGAATAATATCAACATCAACATTATAGGAATCACCTGAGATATAATGCTTGAGTCTTTGTCCATTCACCACTTGCGTAGCATTGCCTTGGAGAGAGCTAATTTTGATTGCTCCTGAACGATACACCTCCTCGACAACATATGGTCCTTCCCATTTCGAGAGTAATTTCCCTGCAAAGAATCTGAGACGAGACCGATACAATAGGACTTTATCCCCAATATTAAATTCTCTTTTGATGATCCTCCTATCATGCCATTTTTTAACTTTCTCTTTAAAGAGTTTAGCATTTTCATAAGCTTCACTTCTCCATTCATCTAGAGAACTCAATTGCATCAACCTCTTATCACCGGCAAGTTTAGGATCTTTATTTAATTCTCTAACAGCCCAATAAGCTTTGTGCTCTAGTTCTAAAGGTAAATGACAAGCTTTCCCATAAACCATTTTATAAGGTGACATTCCCATGGGATTTTTATACGCAGTTCTATAAGCCCAAAGTGCATCCTTCAATTTACTAGCCCAATTCTTTCTAGTTTTATTAACGGTCTTTCCCAAAATAGATTTAATCTCTCTATTTGATAATTCTACTTGACCACTAGTTTGAGGATGATAAGCGAGAAGCAATTCTATGATTAATACCATACTTAGCAAGAGTTTTTCTAAAACCTCCATGAATAAAATGAGAACCTCCATCAGTCATAATATATCTAGGTACTCCAAATCTAGGAAAAATAATATCTAAGAGCATTCTTAAAGAGGTCTCACCATCAGCACTTTTTGTAGGTATAGCTTCCACCCATTTAGTAACATAATCAACAGCAACAAGTATATGAGTGTTACCTTCCGAAGACGGAAAAGGTCCCATGAAGTCAAATCCCCAACAATCAAACGGTTCAATAACAAGAGTATAATTCATAGGCATTTCATTGCGTCCGGAGATATTACCAACCCTTTGGCATTCATCACAAGATAAAATAAACTTTCTCGCATCTTTGAAGAGAGTTGGCCAATAAAAACCTGATTGTAAAACCTTTTGCGCGGTTCTTTCTCCGAGCGTGATGTCCTCCATAAGCACTACCATGACATTTACTCAATATTTCTTGTTGTTCATACTCGGGAACACATCTTCGCATAATACCATCCACTCCTTCTTTATATAAGTGTGGGTCATCCCGGAAATAATGCCTCAAGTCATAAAAGAATTTCCTCCTTTGCTTGAGCTGAAAAGGTTGGAGGCAAGTACTTGGAAACAATAAAGTTAGCATAATCAGCATACCAAGGACTGTCTCGCGAGCTCACCTTTATTACAGCCAATTGTTCATTTGGAAAACTATCATTAACGAGAACGGGATCATAAGCAATATTTTCCAATCTAGACAAATTATCGGCAACGGGATTATCGGCACCTTTCCTATCTACAATATGTAGATCAAATTCTTGCAAAAGAAGTACCCATCTAATAAGCCTAGGCTTAGCATCTTTCTTTGTCATTAGGTATCTAATTGCGGCATGATCGGTATGAATAGTAACTTTTGAATCAACAATATAAGATCTAAATTTATCACAAGCAAAGACTACAGACTAATAATTCCTTTTCGGTTGTAGCATAATTTCTTTGAGCAGCATCAATAGTTTTACTAGCATAATGAATAACATTCAGTTTTTTATCTACTCGTTGTCCAAGAACAGCGCCTACAGATAAAATCACTAGCATCACACATAATTTCAAAGGGTAAGTTCCAATCAGGGGGTTCAACTATAGGAGCAGTTGTTAAGGCTTTTTTAAGAGTTTCAAAAGCTTCCTTACAATCATCATCAAAAACAAATGGTACATCTTTTTGAAGAAGATTAGTAAGAGGCTTTGAAATCTTGGAGAAATCTTTAATAAATCTTCTATAAAACCCAGCATGACCAAGAACACTACGAATACCTTTTACATCCCTTGGATAGGGCATCTTCTCAATTGCTTCAACTTTAGCTCTATCAACTTCGATACCTCTCTCAGAAATTTTATGTCCCAATACAATTCCTTCATTAACCATAAAGTGGCATTTCTCCCAATTAAGAACAAGGTTAGTTTCTTCACATCTCTGCAAAACTTTATCAAGGTTTCGCAAGCAACTATCAAAAGAATTCCCATAGACGGAAAAATCATCCATGAATACCTCTACAATACTTTCACAAAAACCATGAAAAATAGCAGACATGCATCTTTGAAAAGTAGCGAGGAGCATTACATAAACCAAAAGGCATACGTCTATAAGCATAAGTTCCATAGGGACAAGTAAAAGTGGTTTTCTCTTGATCTTTAGCTTTAACGGCAATTTGTGAAAACCCGAATAGCCATCAAGAAAGCAAAAATGAGTATTTTTAGACAATCTTTCTAGCATTTGATCAATAAATGGTAAAGGGTAATGATCTTTCTTAGTAACTTTATTAACTTTTCGAAAATCAATGCACATTCTATACCCTACAACTATTCTTTGAGGAATGAGCTCATCATTATCATTAGGCACAACAGTCATACCTCCTTTCTTGGGAACGCAATGCACAGGACTAACCCATCTACTATCAGCAATAGGATATATAATACCAGCTTCAAGAAGTCGTAATACCTCATTCCTTACCACTTCCTTCATCTTTGGAATTAGACGACGCTGAGGTTCAACAACAGGCTTTGCATCATCTTCCATATTAATAGCATGTTGGCATATAGACGGAGAAATCCCCTTCAAATCATCAAGAGTGTAGCCAATAGCGCCTCGATGCTTCTTCAATATTTCCAATAACCTTTCTTCCTCAATCTCCGAAAGCTTAGAACTAATAATAACGGGATATATTTTCTTATCATCAATATGAGCATATTTAAGATTATCGGGTAAAGGCTTTAAATCAAAAACAGGGATCTTCCTTTGGTGGCGGTGTTGTACCCAAATCTTCCACCTAGGTAAATCATGCTTGAGAATAGGTTGGCGAAGAAAAATTTCCTCAAGCTCATCTCTTTCTTTCCTAAAAATTTCGCTCTCGCTATCCTCCAAATGTTGCTTGCAAAGGATTATTAGGAACAAGAACAATAGATGCACATTGCTCCATTTTAAAATCATTACTAGGCAAATCAGCTTTATAAGGAGTTTTAGTAAATTTAGAGAAGTTAAACTCATAAGATTCACCAGCGAATTTAGTCAAAATTTTCTCTTTCTTGCAATCTATAATAGCTCCACAAGTATTTAGAAAAGGTCTACCAAAAATAATAGGACAATAATCACTAGCAGATGAAACCAAGTACCAAAAAGTCAGCAGGATATTTAATCTTACCGCATAAAACTTCCACATCTCGAACAATACCAATTGGAGAAATAGTTTCTCTATTAGCCAGCTGAATAACCACATCAATATCTTCAAGTTCACAAGAATCAATTTCGTGCATAATCTCCGTGTAAAGCTCATACGGAATAGCACTAACACTTGCACCAATATCACATAATCCATAATAACAATGATCACCAATTTTAACGAGATATCATAGGAACACTAGCTTGTTTGGGTTTATTAGGATGTGAAACAATATTAGAAGCATCTTCACAGAAAATAATATGACCATCCTCCACATTTTCGAGTCACAAGATCTTTAACTATTGCAACGACGAGAGTTCAACTTTTATTTGTTCTTCGGGGTTCTACAGGTTTCTTTTCACTTTTATGAACCGCACTATTTATAACAGAGTACTCTTTCATTTTAGCAGGGAAAGGAGTTTTTTCAATATAAGCTTCAGGAATAACACGATCAGTAGTTTCAACTACAACGCATTTATTAATAGATGAATCAATTTTATCTTTATACGGTTCATGATACTTATCAAAATTCTTCTTTGGCAATTCATAATGAGAGGCAAAAGCTTTATAAAGATTTACAGCAACTTGAGAATCAAGACCATATATAGCACTCATATTACGAAATTTATCGAGTATCCATAAAAGCTTCAATGCATTTATAATCATAAATTATACCGATTCTCTATCCTTGTCGTTCTCCCAACCTTCGGTATTTTCTTGGATCCGATCAAGAAGGTCCCTTTTAAACTCTTCTTTGTTGCGTGTAAATGATCCAGTAACAAGAAGTATCCAGCAAGGTCTTGTCTTGAAAAGAAAGTCTTGCATAGAAATTATCAATAATAACATTACCGAGAAGCTCATGAATGGGGCATTTGAGCATTAAAGACTTCAATCTCCCCCAAGCTTGGGCGATGCTCTCTCCATCATGAGGCCAAAATTATATATGCGATTCCGATCCTTATGAATTTCACTTGGAGGATAGAACTTAGAATAAAACCGGGGCACAATATCATTCCATTCAAGAGAATCCCCATTATCCAAGTAATTTATACCAATGCGCCGCCTTACCGGGACAGCAACAAAGAGAATAGTTTCTTCCTCACTTCATCCATAGCAATACCCGCACATTTGAATAACCCGCATAATTCATGCAAAAACAGTAAATGATCACCAGGATGGACAGTTCCATCCCCTTCATAGCGGTTATCCATAACACGTTCAATAATTTTCATAGGTATTTTATATGGTATCACTTCCTCACCTAGCGCCTCATCCACTACCGTTGCAGTAGTAGTAGATTTCCCAAATAGAAATTGAAGAGAAGATCTCTCCATAATGACTTATAGCAGCGAGCGTGAAATAAAATCAGCACAACGAGTAAAGGTTTTCCTTACCAATTCCACTTACCAATAGCGCTTCACTCCCCGGCAACGAGCGCCGGAAAATAGTCTTGATGACCCACAAGTATAGGGGGTGTATCGTAGTATCTTCGATAAGTAAGAATGTCGATCCCAACGAGGAGCAGAAGGTGTTGACAAGCAGTTTCGATGAAGGATTCACCTGTAAATGCTCACGAGACAAGTATTCGGGGGTTTGATGTAACAGTTGAATAAAGTACGAGTATGTAAAGTGCGAGAGTAATAATTGCAGCGAGTGGCCCAATCCTTTTTAGCACAAAGGACAAGCCGGTTTGTTTACTTATAATGACCGAACGTTCTCGAGGACACACGGGATTTTAGTCTAGTGCTTTCGCTACATACGGCTAAATAATCTTCATTGTTGTGATAAGTGTTGTGTGGGTGAACCTATGCTAATGTACCGCCCTTCCTAGGACTAATACATACTTGTGATTATACCCCTTGCAAGCATCCGCAACTACAAGAAAGTAATTAAGAATTAAATCTAACCACAGCCTTAAACTCTGAGATCCTGCGATCCCTCCTGCATCGATATACCAACGGGGGTTTAGGTTTCTGTCACTCCGGCAACCCCGCAATTGGTAAACGAATACAAGATGCATTCCCCTAGGCCCATAAATGGTGAAGTGTCATGTAGTCGACGTTCACATGACACCACTAGAAGAATAACACCACAACTTAAATATCACACCATTGAATATTACTCAACCATAGTTCACTACTAACATTTAGACTTCACCCATGTCCTCAAGAACTAAACGAACTACTCACAAGACATCATACGGAACATGATCAGAGGTGATATGATGATGAATAACAATCTGAACATAAACTTGGTTCAATGGTTTCACTCAATAGCATCAACAACAAGTAGAAATCGATACCGGGAGAGTTTCCCTATCAAACAATCAAGATCAAACCCAAATTGCTACGGCGGTGGCGGTGTCCAGCGGTGATGACGGCAGTGATGATGGTGGAGATGATGATGATGGTGATGGCGATGATGTCCAGCTCGATGACGGTGTCGATGGCGTCGATTTCCCCCTCCCGGAGGGAATTTCCCCGGCGGATTCCTGCCCGCCGGAGAGCTCTTTTCTCTCTGGTGTTCTCCGCCCCGCAGAGGCGGCTGTAACTCTTCGCGAGGTACCCTCTATGGCTTAGGTCTTCGGGACGAAGGGTTTGGCGAAGAAAAGGAGGCGAAAAGGGCCGTGGGCCCCCCAGACCATAGGCCGGCGCGGCCAGGGCCTGGGCCGCGCCGCCCTAGGGTGTGGGCCCACCCCGGCTGCTCCCGGCTCCTCCTTCCGGCTTCCTTCGTCATCTTGAAAAATAGGATTTTTGGTATAATTTCCTTCCGAGTTGATCTTCCGAAATATTGCGTTACGACGGTGCTTTTTCCAGGCAGAATCCTGGCTCCGGTGTTCGATCCTCCAATAATGATGAAACATGCAAAATAGATGAAATAACATAAGTATTGTGTCCCAATATGAAATATATCAATGAATAACAGCAAATTATGATATAAAATAGTGATGCAAATTGGACGTATCAATGGTGTGCTTGTACATGATGTTTATGCTGCTGCCGTTGTCTATCAGCACCTTGCTGAATTTTACTCGAGTTTGCGGCCCTTTCATGATTGGGTCCACAACAAGAGCATATCCGCCCGGATTCGGCATGATCTTGGGGTGATCCTTAAATGACCAGGTAATTTCCTGATCTGACCACAGCATGTATCTGGGAACTGCCGGCATCACGGCATTTACCTCCATGGAGCGGCGGTGCACACTTTGCATGTCTGTTGGCTCAGTGACAAAGACAACACAGCACATATGCGGGCCCTCGTAAACATTCCGGCCTAAAGGTGCCGGTGGAGGTGGTTGATCATCATTTTGCTCCACCCGGTTAACTTGCTGGTATTGTTGCCTATTTGGCTGCTGCTGTACCGGTAAAGCATTTGCTCCGGTGAGTGGTGGTGGTGGTGGTAGTTGTTGCTGACGCAGCATATCTTGTGATGGCGGCAATACCGTTGAGCACCCTTGTGCTTGCGCTTCCTTCACTGCTCCCTTTTGCATCAAGTACTTAGTCCACGAACAATCCTTTGTCAGGTGGTTTGACGGGTGATCCGGGTTCGGCGTGTGCCACCGGCAAGGTTGATCCATGGTGGCTTCCATGGTGTATTTTACGGGTTCCTGCCAATTCTTTTTCTGGCCCCAGGGTTTCTTTTCGACCCACTGCTTTTTTGGACCTGCCCATGGCTGCGATCCGGTTTTTTGCCTTTGGCTGCCGCCGGCATCATAATTTTCTTGCACGGCAGCAACGTGCTGCGGAGCGTACCTTCGATCCGGGAAATCTTCCCTTCTCTTGTTGTTCCGGTTGTCCCGGTATTGTTCCTGTCGCTGCTCCGGCTCAGCTTGTTCTGCTGGTTGCAATGGGTCTCCCAATGCATAGCTATCCGCCACACGTATCATTTCTGCCAAGGTTGCTGGCATGCTTCTCTGCAGCTTTTGCCACAGTGGTGATCCTTTCCGGCATCCTTGACTGAACCAAGCAATTGCTTGTGCTTCAATCACTCCTTCACACGTGTTTCTTGTTGAGTTCACCGGGTAAGATAATCTCTGTCTGTCTCACCGGCACGTTGCTGGCATAAAGCGAGCTGCTGGGGCCGGTTTGGCCTCTTGTAAGTGCTACTGAAGTTGTTCACGAAGGCTTCCTCAAAGTCCAGCCATCCGTTGATGCTTCCTGCCGGCAAGTTGTTAAGCCAAATCCGTGCAGGGCCTACCAGGTAGGACGGTATGATTCTCACCGCCCAACGCCGGTTTACTCCACCACCAGCTACATAAACAGTCGTGACATAGTCCGCCGACCAATCTTCCGGCTTGGTCGTGCCATCATACGTTTTTGTGTCTCGAGGCAGCCGGAAATTGCGTACCGGTGGCTCCTCTCCCATGATCCGTGGGCCAAAACATTTTGGGCCAGGAGGACCCTCGGATTCGATCATTTCGAAAGATGTACTCTGTCCAGCCTGTGCCTCGCATCCTGGTCCAGCGGACATCTTTCCCCGAGCGATCTCCCAAGGGGTTCCGGTAGACTCTTGTTCGCTCTACCTCGGAATCTCCCTCTCCGTATCTTTCCGGTTCCGCGGCTCTTGCCTGCCGGTACCTTGGTGGTGGCATCTCCTCATACGCTGCCCTTGCAGCTCGATAATTTTGCCCGGTCTCATGTCTACCGGCATGATTGTTTCCGGCATAGCCTCCTCTGGCGTAGCCTCGTTCTGCCCCTTGGCTTTTTCTACCGGCATCATGTTGCCCGGCTTGTTGTTTTCCGGCAAGAACCGGATCATACACAGTCATCTGCTGTGCGTTCATCTCTTTTTCTCTTCTTCTGTCCGGATGGGGGACGATGCCTGCCCATGGGACTTGCTTCCGGCATTCTTTGTTGAACGCGCGGATTTTGAGGCCGCAGCCTTGTTCAGCTTAGCCAGTTGCTCAGCATTCTGCTGCTCAATGGTTTCTAGCAGCTCTCTAACACGCTCTTGCTATTTTGCCAAAGCATCTCCGGAAAGCGATTCACACAGCTCTACTGCAGCTTTAGCAGCTTTTATAGTTTTATCCGGGCTGCTGTACTTAGGTTTTTCCACGATGCTAACAGATGCAGAGGTACTTTTGCCGGCAAGAACTTCTTTGCGCAAATCCTGATCTAGGTTGCGAGCTTTTAGCCGGTTCTCCGGTATCCTAGCAGCATGCGCGCTAACAGAAGCAAAGCCATGGGCAGCGTTGTACTCACGTAGGGTTAGGTTCAGCTCGCGCTGCGCCCGGACGATGTCCTTGCCGCTCTCGAGCACCTTCTGGCGCTGCGCCTCCAGCTCTGCCTGAGCCGCTGCCGGGTCGATGTTCTGCGCGATGGGGGTGGCGAGGACGTTCATCGCCGCTTGGAGCGGTGTTTCCGGTGGCGCGGATGACGCTCCCGCTGCGCCTGCGTCGCGCTCCAGCGGTGGCTTGGTCGCACGGGTCGAAACCGCACGACCAACACCTTCACCCGCAGCTTCTTTTCCTGCACCAACCACGCCGGTCATCATTACCTCGACGCTGCCGGCGGCGCGGCCAGCACAGAGCCATCTTGGCGGGTCCGGTGCCACCAGCACCGGCGAGAGGCGCTGGCGCACAGGGACGGTGCCGAAGTAGACGCGGTGGCTGCCAAACTCGATGATGCGGCCGTTCTTGGGGAAGATGCCGCCGTTGGCGAAGCAGCCCGCGTTGTCGTTGATGAAGTCCATGGCGTAGATGCGCTGCACGAGCGCGGACACCGTACGCTCGCTGAAGATCTCGAGGATGCCCGCCCGAATGTGAACTCCTTCAAGCGCCACTTCATGCCCCACGGTGGGCGCCAACTGTCGTCGTGGCGAACGAGCAGATGCCATAGGATGGCTTAGATTGGGGCCGAATGGACGCTAGAGGATTCGGGGGAGGGTTTGCGACTAGATGGGATGAACTTCCGGATGCTTTCCTCAAGAACACAACCAAAGGCCGGTATGCAAGAAGAGAGACAAGAGGAAGAACTCTTTACTAGATCGCTAGCTTCATTGATCTCAACATGGTTACAAGTTCTTGGATACAAGTTCTATCGTCTAATCTCCTCTGGGGGACACGCGCTCGTATGAGGCGTACTCCCTCTCCTTATATAGGGGAGAGGGTGGCTTACGTAACAAGGAACCCTAATGGCATCTTTGACTTGGACAAACTACTTTACAAAGCTACTTTAATCACAGATGACGCCAGAGTTTTCTTTAATCGTGGACGCCGACGTCCTCCGGCTTCTTTCAGCGTCATCTCTCTCTTTGGCGCCGTGGCTCGATTAAAGCCGCTTTGCTTAGCTCATCCTTGTCTTCTTGCTCTGAAGAGAATCTTTGACCAGTCCTGCCGACAGGCCCTTCTCTCCGGTATCTTCTTTACCGGGTTCCGGCATACCTCCTTGGGGATACCGGCTTACCTTCACTTAGCCCAAACTCTTATCTTTGCTTTCCGGTAAGAATATTAAACCGGTATCTTGATGGCTCAAACCATCCGGTTTGGCATGCCTTTGGCATACCGGGGGTTATCCCCCCAACAGCTGCATATCTCATCAATCAGCGCCCTGAAGGTTCCATGGCTCAAGCCCACCGAGGTGCCCTAGAAAGTCTCGCGATATTGGGAGACAATCTGGTCCCAATAAAGGACAAGACTACGTTGCAAGCAAGTGGCTCAAAACACCACGCGAGAGACACTCGGGATGAAATTACTCAGAGTAGGATCGACAAAGCAAGGCGGCGACGTGCCGCCAGAGAGGAATTCGACAGTGATTCTTTGGATGAGACCCAGGAGAACGACGGCGAGCTTAGGGGAGCCGATTGTTTAAGCTACAAAATTTGGGAGGCGATGCCACCCAAGAAGTTCAAACCCACCCCTACCGACGCCGCCAAGTACGATGGGCAGCAGGAGCCGAGATCCTGGATAGAGGATTATCTGCAGACAGTGATTCTGCAAAAAGGGAACCAGATAGCAGCAATGCAGTGCCTGCAGCTTTACCTAAAGGACTCAGCACGAGCCTGGCTAAGAGGTCTGCCGAAGGGTTCCATCAAGTCATGGGATGACCTAGTAGAAGCCTTCATTGCCAACTTCCAAGCAACCTACAAAAGGCCCGTCGGGATTGAAGAGCTACGGCATTGTCAGCAAAAACAGAAGGAGTCGATGCGCGCATACATCGGGAGATTCACCAAGCTCCTGAACGCTGCGGAACACGTATCTGTCGACAGAGCAATCGACTCCTTCAGTGATGGCATCCGACATGAAAGCTATATAGATGAACTTGGACGCAAGAAGCCGAAAACCATAACCAAGTTAATGGAAATCGCCAACAGCTGGGCCGATGGCGAAGACAACGTTCGAAAGCCACGACAGCGCAGCGACGACGAAGAAGATGACCAGCCGAAGCATGATTCGGGTGGTCGAAGGGATCGCAACAAGAGAAGGAAGAACCGCAGCTATGATGACAACAACTTGGTGGCTGCAGGCTACTCTGATCGGCAGGATGATCGGTACGATGACAAAGCGAGATGATCGACAGGACGGTAATCGGAACAACTCGGGAACCGTGGCAACTATAAACCACGACAACGAGAGAACCCCCGAACTACCCTACGCTGAGCGGATCAACGCCCCTGCTACCTGCATTCATATACCGATTCCAAGGATGGTAAAATAAAGTCTAGCCACCTGCTCGGGGACCGTCGGCAGTTCATCGATATGCATAAACTCATCCGACGAGCGAGGCCGGCAACAGCTACCACCACCACCACCACCACCCCCACCGCAACACCAGGTCCAGCAAGCTCAACCTCATCAACCCAACGAGGCATTTCCACCACCACGTGGGCAGATGAGTATGATCCACAGGACAGGCGTTTCAAGGAGAGAAATGAAGAAGCTCACCCGAGAAATCAACCCGGCGAAAGCATCATGGCGAACATCCCCGAGTATGTCGAGTGGTCGTCTCGAACATCACGTTCAGCCGAGCGGATCACCCGATGACTATACCAAAACCAGGACACGCTGCCCTAGTGGTCGAAGCACGGATAGGAGGGTTCAAGATGAGCAAAGTCTTCATGGACGGAGGAAGTGGACTCAACCTGATATTCCTTGACACAATCCAAAGTATGGGGATCACCATGAGAATGCTAGAAGAATCAGACACCCGCTTCCATGGGATCCTCCCTACTTCACCAGCGTACTCTATTGGCAAAGCGTACTTGAACGTCGTCTTCGGCAAACCCGACAATTTCAGGAAGGAGAAGATCGAGTTCGAAGTCGTGAACTGGGAGTCGCAGTATCACGCTATACTCGGGAGACCAGCTTATGCCAAGTTCATGGCTGTACCGCACTACGCATACCTCAAGCTGAAAATGCCTGGGAACAATGGACAAACATTACAGTCCATGGAAGTTTCTCACGCTCGGACAATTGTGATCGGGACTTTCAGAGGATTGCTGCTAAGTTTGGCCTGAGGCAGGAAATTGCTGACCTTCCGCCGAAGACCTCGTCACGCAGTATTAAGGAAGAAGAACGCGTTAGAGGGGCAAAGAAGAAGTCTGACGACCCCGCTCTTGAAGCTTTGGCAGTACAAACTTCGGCAGCCCAAGTTTCGGCAGCAAAAACTTCGGCAGTTGACGATGCAGAAGATATAGGAGGCAGCAAGACACTGACAATCACTGCCCAAACCCCTGGCGAAATCAACAACGTTGCAGCAACCACTAGCATGGTGAAGAAGTCAGAAAATGCTGACGAAGATGAGAAGAACCCCTTCCTTGATTAAGCACTTCCTTAGCCTTTAAATTTTTTCCCTTTACTTTACACAGGGCCTCCATTTTTCGCCCTCTAGTTTCGTATTTACCATATTAATAAGAACTTAAGTTTCAATTCCTTGTTGAGAATTGCAGTAATTTAAAGCATCTATGACCGCGCCACCGTGAACCTTGCTTACAAGCAACGGTACAACGCAACGCGCGGCAGAAGATCGCGCCCCAAGGGAAAAGCCTCTACGAGTGCTGCAAAGAAAAACAAGGACATTAATCCTTCCCTCTGCTTCAGATGCCTCTACGAGTGTCGTACAAAGCAAGAGTTTGGAAAATATAAACGCAACTCACGTTCGATATTTTACTTATGGAAATATCAAGGAACAACGGGCTCATCGGCAGAATCATTGCACCCGAAATATTTGGGAGTGACTGTCGAAACTTACAATCGGTTGAAAGCAAAGTTGCGCATACAACAGGTTTAGCAAAACCTGCAACACGAGCTGATCACTCATAATGATTTGCTGACCAACTAGTATACATACATCTAACGGGCAATTAAGATTTGCTCCTTCAAAAATTTGCCAACGGCATCAACATGGTAAAAGTACATATTCATGTATTTACCAAATAAAAAGTTTCGGCTTAACAATCCTAACACTTGGATGGACTAGCCAAAGCAATTTATTTTACAAAAACAATTTTAAACCCTGATATCACCCTTGCGGAGTTTCCCTTTCTTCAGGTACCTTTGACTCCTCCTCAAGCCTATCGACAATTATATTGGCGGGCAATAATACCTTCGGGTACAGTGCTTCCAAATCACCAGTTGCGTTGGCAATAGACAGCAAACTTGCTGAGGGATAACGAGCAAGCACAAGGGCAAGCGTACACCTGGCCCCTGCAAAAACTTGAGCTCGCACTAAGTCCCGAACCTTCTTGGCGTTTCCAAACTCGGACATCAAAGTCAAAAGCGTAGGGGAATTGCGTTTAAAGGGAACATCGTCTTCCAAACCACCCTCATGGCTTTGTAGCACTTGTCAAAGAATTGGTGGACTTGTTGGACTCGATCTTGAAATTTCGCGACAGCCGAAGCCTTCGAGTGTTCCCGCCAGAAAATCTCTTCGGATGAGGATAGCTGGGTTAGAGCATGCACTCGCTCGTGTATCCGCTTGTTCTCTTCCGCACGGTTCAAAGCTATGACTGGCAAAGGAATCAATAAAGAATCAGACAAGGCGTTGTTGAGAAAAGGGCAAAGGAATCAGGAAGCTTACAGTTCAAACTCTCGGTAGCTTTATGCAGCTCAGTAAGAGCGTACCGCTCCACGTCGGCTGCAATCTCGCTCTTCTTATTGACAATAGCAGCTAAGGCATAAGTGCTGCGCAGGTCCTTTTCCATCTGCGTAATCCGATCCTTCATACGCTGGATCCGATCACCTTGAGGAAGAGCACCCGAAGAGTCATCAACAAATGAGGGCACCGGGAAGACCTGCAGGAAACGCCGTTACAAAGGATGATGGATATAGTACAGCTGAGCATCCGAAGTAACTCCCATCGGGAGAAGTACAAGAAGAAATATCATAACAAAAGTGTGCTAACAACATTGCTAGCATGGAGTTTATTACAAGCATAAGTTTTGCAGCAGAACAATGTTTCACATCAGCTCAAGCATAAGTTTGTTACAAAAATCAAGGAGCTTGGGTCTGAGTCGATAAACTGGGTCCAGCCGACGACTTCCTTGATGAAACCAGTTCAAGGAGCTGGCGAGCACAAGTAAGGGCAGACGCTTTAAAGGCGCTTAAGTCAACAAGCTGCCCGTCTTGCTCTTTCGGCAGCTCCTTAGTCATCTCTTCGATATCACCCTTAAAGCCGTAACCCATCATAAGCTGGAAGGCAAGGACGGCATCATAAGTGCGCGATGTATGCTTGAATACCTCGATAACCTCCTTGGTGTCAACCGCGAAGGCATCAATCAGCTGCCCCAGGGTCTTGTCCTGCTTGGTCTTGGGGAAAAACATCAAGTGCATCCGCGCCAGGGCACCCTTTCCCTTTACAAGAAGCTCCCGCGTAAGCTGGTGAGAGGCAAGAGTCGTCGACATAGCATTTGCCGGAGAATTGTTTGGAACTCTGTCCAGAGCATCAGCAGGTATGTTCGCCGCTTCTGCAGGGGAAAGAAAGAAAAAAAATATGTTGGCAAAAGGATCGAATCCATAAGTGCATCAATCGACAAAGGTGTACGAAAAAGATTACCAAGTAAAGCCAAGGAAGACTGACGAAGGAGTTCATCCTTTTCGGCTGCCTGAGCTTCAGCAGCCAGACTGGATGCTTCCTCCTCCTTCAGCTTCTCCTTCAGCTTGCCCAGTTCCTCCTTCAAAGAGTCGACCTCTTGGCGAGCCTCAGCAGCTATCTTGACTGCGCCATCCAATTTCGAGGAGGAAGATTTGACTTCCTTTTGTAGCCGAGCCTTGTCAGCTTCCAGAGAAGTGAATTGGGAGGCGAAGGCCTCCAAAGAGGAAATAACGCCTCGCAGGTCCTTAAGAAAGAAGAATGATTTACCAAAAATTGTTAAACAAAGCACGCTCCAAGAAATTTGCATCACAATCAGAAAAGGACTTACAGAGGGAGGAGTCACGGCGGCAGCAGTTGGAGGCACATCTTTCCCCTTGGAAAAGCAAGAAGCTGTCGATGCTTGAGCCACAGGGGCTGCCTTAGGAGCCGAAGCTTCGGAAGCCACTACGACCGGCGGGGCAGCGTCAGATTTGGCTTTTTTAGACGGAGGCTCGATAAAGCCTTCGTCGCTGCAACGATGAATGATTGACAATGGTTATAAAAGGAGTATGAAAAATAAAAGGGCAAAATGTAACTTCAGAAAAGAAACTTCTTACATGTCGAAGAGATCATCTTCATCGGCAAAGCCACCGGTTGATCTCTTCGCAGGTGAAGCCCTGGCCTCCTCCGCAGCTGCATTAACATAGGCATCACGATCAGCGTCGTCATTATGCACTGATCCATCTGCGTCGCGAGCATCATCGGCTGAGGAAGGAAGGTCGGTGTGAGAAACTTCAAAATCTATCGGACCATTATATTCGTCCTCTGGGCCTGTGTGCTCGACAGTGTGAAAATCTACGGGGATTGAGGAGCCTCTCCCCTCAGAAGTATCACCCGGCGAATCATGCATATTTCCAGAAACTATGGGGATATGTCAAAGAAAATAACAAGTAAGAACAATGGTAATTATGTCGGCTAAGTAAAAGCAGCATAATGGGAACGTGAAGAAAGAAAAATACCTTTGATGATGGATGGTCAGCGTCAAGGGGAGCATAAGAAGAAATCAATGGAATCGAATCTTCCTGGCTAAAGGAAGTAAGGCGATGGACTTCGTCAAGCAACTCCTTTTCCGACAGATCGGCAGCATTAATCATGGTTTCGTCCTTTGGACCTGAGTACAACCACATCGGGTGAACTCTGGCCATGACTGGTTGAACTCGGCGTTTCAAGAATACCGCTGCCACCTCTGGGCCGATCATAGTTTGGCCGCCAGCCTCTTTGATTCGGAGGAATTTGGCAAATAGTTCTTCGGCTGTTACTCTTTCGTCGGGTGAGAGAATATTCTTCCAGGAATTCTTGGGCTTGGCTTCGGAGACATCGGCAAAGCAAGGAAGCTGAGATTTGGGTGACAGGGAGTCCTTGATGTAAAACCATTTCAGCCTCCACCCTTGCACGGATTCTCTCATTGGGAAATTGAAGTAATTGACCTCCGAACGGGCTACAAACCCCACTCCTCCGGTGACAAAGTATCCATTACTCATTGCTCGTATCTCTTCACATAGAAGATCTTTTTCCACAGCCCGAAATGAGGTTCGATACCCGAAACGCCTCGCAAAGGGTGATGAACACAAGCAACGTGGAGGATTGAGTAGGGGTAAGTTGCCATAGTTGAATTTCAGTACGTTCGCAAGAGATGGAGGAGGAATTCATGAGTGGGAAGCGAAAGGCCTCGATATAGGAAAGATAAGAACATCACGGTAAAGCCAGCAGGGGGATCAGGCCGAGAAATCGCACCTGGAAAGATCATGTTTCCCTCGTCAGAAGATATTAATCCCAGTCTTCGGGATCTCTTCTCATCACGCTTGGTGACGGTTGATGCTACCCAATCTCCGGGCTTGACCATTGAACTCGACGGCGCTGGCGGCGCCGGAGCTGGGGGAGGAGCGTTCGAAGCGCTCCCCTTCGGAAGAGAAGAGGAGGACTTGGCGGCGGCGCCTCCGCTGGTGGAGCTGGCGGTGGCGGCAGGATTCTTCTTCTTCACCATTGTGAGATCTGATGAAGATTGGAAAAGCAGTGGTGGCGGCGCAGCAACGGCAAAGGAAGGAAGAAGGGGAAGAATGAGAAGATGCTACGGAAAACATGGAGAAGATTAGGGATTTCTCGCCCTTTGGAGATTTTGAGGAGAAGTTAAGAGCTGTGTAGGCACGTATCGTTGCTACCGGTTCCTTTAATGGATCTTTTCAATTAAAGATTGCAGAAATCGAGGAGACGCCTTGGTGACTGTGCGAAAAGGGCCAGACAAAGAAATAATAGGCCCAGCCGGATACGTCCTGTCAGTCAGAATCAAGGTCTCAGTATAGCGTCATCAGTGACGTCATGAAAAAAAGCTAGAAGCATTCGAAGGAAAAATGAAAAGTTATCGGATGAAGGACTTGAGTCTACGCACGGATTGCAAGCATCCGTACCTAGACTCGGGGGCTACTCCCATCGGGAACGCGTGACGCGCACCCGATAGAAGTTTTTTGCACTCCAGGATCATGCCCGGGGACTTGATTCTGTGTAGGGTAACGCTGTTTTGCCATCGGCAGTTAACCAACAAAAGTTGGGCACGTTACTCTTTATCCCTTGCATAAAGAAAATATATCGGATGACCTATAAAGGTTTGCAGAAAAAACTTTGGCAGAACGAAATATTCGAGTGGTACAACTTGAGTCTACGCACGGATTGCAAGCATCCGTACCTAGACTCGGATCAGAGGTGGGCCGCGATCAAGATTGGGCTTGAAGAATATACATGGAAGAAATACGTGAACCGGCCTTATACACGAAGTTTGGGCAGTTTGCCCTTGTATCTGTAAATATAGTAGGATACGTGTCGGTTAGTTAGAGTTTGGCTCGTGCACGGTTGGGATTATTCCCACGTTAGAAAGTCTACGGACTATAAATATGTATCTAGGGTTATCAAGAAAAACAACAATCACGTTCATCACAAACCAATCTTGGCGCATCACCGACCCCTTGTTTCGAGGGTTTCTTCCGGGTAAGCATCATGCTGCCTAGATCGCATCTTGCGATCTAGGCAGTATACGTTTATTCATTGTCCATGCGTTGCTCGTACTGAAGCCTTTTTGATGGCGAGCAACGTAGTTATCATAGATGTGTTAGGGTTAGCATTGTTCTACCGTGCTACATGCTTCCGTCCATGCAACCCTTAGACGTCTAGCCGTCCTTACACCTTTCTTAGGTGTAAGGGCGGCACCTTGCTTGATCATTGTTTAGTAGATCCGATCCGTTATGATTGCTCCTTGATTCCTCAAGGATTAGTTTAATATCTACATAGTTAGGCCTTACAAACGGGTTGAATGATCCAGTAGCGCGTAGGGTGTAGTTTGCTAACCCTAGACAGGATGTTCCGGGGATCAACTTAATGTTGGTTTTTAGGCCTTGTCTAGGGTCGGTTTATTATCACCGTGCGTGGCTGCCAGGCTCAATCACGAGTAGGATGTTCCGATTATGTGGTGAAAACCCTAAATCGTCGTAGGTCGTTTTAGCTACATATTGATCAAGCAGGACCACCATGTGATCGTAGACCTCATACGAACCATGGGTGGATCGGCTCATTGAGCCGATTCACAGGACAACCTGAGAGCCGATCGAGGCTCGTATTTAATGTTTACGTGTATGCCATGCAGGAAACTTAGCGAAGCAAATCCATCACCTTCCTGATCAGGTATAGATCAGGTGGCACGCCCTTGCACCAGCATCGGGACGTGTGTACCAGGAGCTTTGCGGGCCGTCGCTCGGAGGGACCAGGGCTAGCCGCAGCCCTAAGGTTGTTCCCGGCTCTTCGTGTTGCCAGCCGTAGATCGCCGGTGGGTTTCGGACGCCAACACATTCTGGCACGCCCGGTGGGACAGTCTTCGACATCAACTGCATCGCCATCTACATCTGAGATGGCGGAAGGTACTCCGATCACGTACGAGGATCTGCCCGAGGAGCTCAAGAAGAAGTATGACGATGTCAAAGCTATCCTCGAAGCCGACCTCATCGGCTCTTTTCACGAGACCCGCTCGCACGGCATCGGGTGGAGAGGGTTCACACCCGAGGCGCGCTCGATGGAGTGGACCTGTCTACCCCTTCGAAGAACGCACCGAGGTCCTTGCGTCGGGAGATCAATTTCATGGTAGCTCATTCGCTACACCGCCATTACGAGAGCCTGGTGAACACTTTGGAGCGTGTCGCCCTTCGGGTGCTCCATGAAATCTTGAGGCATCAGTACTCTCCGTCAGGACCTGCTCTAGGGACTCACCAAGGAGAGCTGCCACTCCAGAGCCGACCACCGTTGCCGTTCGCGCTGGCAGCACCAGAGGTGCCGAGTACACCGGCATTCGTCGTCTACAAGATCGGTGGTGATCCTAGCGACTACCAGTTCTTGTACGAGGCGCCTAAGGAGATCCCTCACGGATACACGTGCACATACGTGCCAGACAGCAGTAACTGGGCACTCACGAACCAGGCTGCAACAGCAGGGACTTTCGGAACAGCAGGAGGAGCCTCTGGATCAGATCTTGAGAAGCAGACGTGGCTAACTAAGTATGCCACCCCGACGAACGTCCAGAGCTCAACTCCTGCAGCTAGCTCAGATCTTGAGAAGCAAGCGTGGCTAGCTAAGTATGCCACGCCAGCCGAATCTTCGTAGCTCCACTCCTGCAGCTAGCACTGCGGATCAGATCAACACGATCTTGAGAGACCAGTTCGGCATGGTGCCGAAAAGGAGGGCAATCGGCTATTCCAAGCCGTACCCCAAAGACTACGATTTGATCCCACTACCACCCAAATATCGGCTCCCTGAATTCTCCAAGTTTAGTGGGTCAGATGGCTCCAGCTCTATCGAGCATGTAAGCCGATATTTGGTGCAGCTGGGCACGATCTCAGCTGCAGATGCACTACGCGTGAGGTTCTTTGCACAGTCCCTCACAGGATCGGTTTTTGGGTGGTACACATCACTGCCACCAGACTCGATCCGGACTTGGAAGCAGTTGGAAGAACAGTTCCACATGCAGTATCACTCAGAGGCTTCCGAGGCTAGCATTGCCGATCTAGCCCAAGTACGTCAGAAGCGCGGGGAAACAGTGTCAGAGTACATCTAGCGCTTCAGGACCGTTAGGAACCGATGTTATTCGGCTCGTTTGACTGAAAAAGAAGCAGTTGAGTTGGCAGTGGTGGGTCTCGCATCACCTATCAAGGATATGGCTTCCCAAGCAGACTACCCTTCACTGACGCACATGGTTCAGAAGCTGTCATTATATGAACAGCGCCACCTAGAGCTGTACCAGGACAAATTCAAGCGTGCTGTAGTCCTGGTTGAAACAGGGGAAGATGAAGGGTCTGCGGGAGATCAAGAGCTAGCAGTGGCTGAGTGGACTCGGGGGGCAACCCCCGTGTCCTGCAAATGGGTTAAGCCACAAGGTCCGCCCAGAGGGTTTGATTTTGACGTAACGAAAGCTGAGCAAATTTTTGACCTCTTACTTAAGGAGAAACAGCTGAAGTTACCCGAAGGCCTCAAAATCCCCACGGTACAGGAGCTGAACGGAAAGCCATACTGCAAATGGCATGACACGTTCTCCCATACCACCAACGACTGCAGGGTGTGGCGTCAGCAGATCCAAATGGCGATAGAACAAGGACGTCTAATTTTCAACCAATACGCCATGAAAGTCGACACACACCCCTTCCCCGCCGTTAACACGGTGGAATACGCTTACCCCGAAGGGTGCCAGTCAGGTTTCTCGTTAAGCATTAACATGGTCGAGCCTGGGCACTACTCTGGTAAGGACAAAGGCGAGAGCAGCCGCTCTCGTAGCAAGGACAAAGAGGAAGCCGCTCCACGCGATCGGCTCCGGCATGATGGCAAGCGCTACATCACAGAGGGAGAAGTGAGGAATGTCCGATATCAACGACCTCTCTCTGATCATCTCCTCAACAAATATGTAAGTCAGTACGACCAACGCCGGCGGTACAACAGCGACGATGAAAGGGATCGTCTAGCTAGCAGGGACGCCAGGAGACATCGTCGGCATGATCGCGATGAGGAGAGATACGAGCGCCGTGCCAAGGAAAGGTCAAGAGAACAAGACGACGTGGACAAGCACCGGGACCTGTCCTTTCTTCAAACACCGTTGGGATTCGAGAATGAGCCGATTGCCTACAATCGGCAACCGCCAGAATGTAGACGAAGAAGAAGGGTGCAACAGGACGTGTCGGTGTTCAAACGTCTTGGGCCTCTCCCATCTAGGAACAAGCAAGCTGAGTCCTCTCGGGAAGAAGACCTCGAGGAGTTGGAAGATGACTATGAAGAAGAAGAGGACAAGTACCACCGGCCAAGGTGGTGCCCTGATGGACTCAGCCGTTCCCAAAAGCGTAGGGTTCAGCGACTGCGTGGCTTGGAGGAAGCCGAAAGGTTGTACCTGCACACGTTAAGGAAGGCGCGGCCCGATCTGGCCGCGAAAATTCAACGAACCCTAGACGAAGAGGGTCGACCACAAAAGATGGAGTGGCGCCCCAAGCAAAGGAAAGCCGATGATGAGACATCGGCTAGTACAAACATGGTGTTCATCCTTCCAGCGGAGTTTTGTGCTCCGAGATTAGACGAAGCACCCGTGGCACAACTTGATCGCGGCCCACGGCCGGTTATCTTTGAGAAGCCACGTGAAAGAAGCTACGGACACCTGAAGGCCACGTACTTACGAGGTTATATCAATGGGCAGCTCGTCAATAGGATGCTTGGTGGACACCGGAGCGGCAGTCAACATCATGCCATACTCCATGCTACGTCGGTTGGGACGCTCTAGCTCGGATCTGATCAAGACCAACGTTACACTGAGCGATTTCAACGGCCAAGCATCTGATGCACAAGGTGTTCTGAACGTGGATCTAACAGTAGGGAGGAAAACCATCCCTACGACGTTCTTCATTGTCGATAGCAAGAGCACTTACGCTGTCCTGCTAGGGAGAGATTGGATCCACGCCAACTGTTGCATTCCATCTACGATGCACCAATGCTTAATACAGTGGGATGGAGATGAAGTAGAAGTCATCCATGCAGACGATACAGCCAAGGTTTCAACGGCTGGCATGAACGTTTGGGAGACTGAAGGCCAAGAGCCACTCTCAGGCATCACTTTGGATGACTGCGAGTACATCGACGTGTCAAAAAACGGGGTGAGGTTGGTCTTATCCACTGGCCTGACCGTGTAACAGGAGCAAAGTCTATGAACGTACATGGGAAGGCCGATCCTTGTGATCGGCCCCAAAAAATAAAAAGTAATGATCTTGTCTCAACCATGTCACGTAGTCATAGTGAGGCACGAACAAGATGTAAACCTCTTCTGAGCAATGCAATCAAGATGGGGGCCGATTCCAGCAATCAGCCCATATTATCCTCGCTATACGTTTCACCTGTGTTCAGCGCCGATCTAACAGGCGACGGAAAGCTAGGGTATGGGTTTACATCGGCTTGTGAGCTCGAGGAAATCGGCATTGGTCGTGTCTGCAGAGCCGATGTCTAGGTATAGTTCTATGGATAACTGCAGAGCCGATATCTGCAGTAACCTACCAGATTCGGCTCGGGGGGCACATAATCAGATAGGCATATGCTACGAACATGTGCGATACATGGGCAGTGAAATGTGAGGGACCGATAGAAAAATCGGCCAGTAAAAAAAAATTTAGAGGCATACAAGTACAGCCGATGCAAAGACATCGACTTCAGAATAAAAAGCCGATGCATAGTCATCGACTTTAGAGGCACAAGTTCAGCAAAACATTTGACAGTTTACACAGAAAGGCTCTACTGAAGAAACGCGTTGAGGGCGTGAAGAGCGTCAGCACGGATACGATCCACCTCGGCGATCTCAGCCTCGTCGTCCTCGTCTTTGCCCGTCACCAACTGACTGCTCAGGGCACGGATTTCAGCCAGATCGGTCTTCAGATCGGCTGTGAGACCCTTTGCTTCCTCTTGAGATCGGGCAATAAGGGCTTCCTTGTCTTGAATAAGCTGCTTGGTCACTCTGACCCTCTCTTCAAGGTTCTCCAGTTCCTTACGCAGGGTCTCGAGCTCGGCATTATTGGCAGAAGTGTCAGTTCTGGCGTCTAAAGCAGCCTTTTTCTCGTTGAGCCGTTGACACTTGTCCGCAATATCGGCCCTCAATGGAAGCTGGGCGTGGCGAAGATTGATTCTTTGACGAGCTGATTGCACCCTTGACTTGAAGACCGACGAGCGTCACGGCTGGCCAAAGCTTCACTTGCGAGTGTCACGAGGAGATGGGGCTGGATATCTTCGAGGATGCCCTTGACTTCTTCGGGATTCTCAACCGGGGTCTCAGCCGAGGAGGAGAGCAAAGCCTTGAGACGCTGGAGTGGACCATGGACCGTGCTAGGACTTGGCTCTTCCCCTGCCTTGGAGGTAGCTGGCTCGATGGATTCAGGGTCAAACGTCAGCAAGCTTGAAAGGTCGCAACCCTGACACAACAAGCAAGAACAGCATCAGTATACAGCAAAGAAAGGGATAGAGCCAAGGAAGTGGAGTGTACCTCCCCCAAGGTGGGAGGAACAGCCGATGTCGTAACGATCGGCTTTTCCGTGGGCTTGGCTAGGTTAGCCACTTGATCAGCCCCGCGCGTTGAGGTTGCCAGGTCTAGCGTGGCGGATGGCATCAGTACCTCTTCAACGGCCTCACTGGAGGTCTCATTAATCTGCAAAAGAAATGGTGAGCCGATCCAAGTAGAAATGGGACAGCATGAAATGTGAACCAATGAGGTAATTACATTTGAAACCTCTTGGCTTGGCGAGGAAACTTGGGGGTCTTTGCGAGCCCTTTTGACGCATCGACGCTTCACGCGTGACCCTGTTTTGATCGGAGCCTGGGGAGCAGTAGGCTCGGGAGTCGACCTTTTCTTAGAAGCCGGCGCTGGCGAGGCCGTCTGGCTCTGTGTGGTAGACCTCTCGGAATTGCCCAAGCTCGAATCCCTCTGGCTGGACTCTGCTTCCCCGCTGGAGTTCTCTTCGGTGGAAGTCTGTAGAAAGAAGTACAAGCATGTTGCTAAAGACTGGGAAGGCAGATAAATATGGTCAAGGCACCAGTCAACTTACGTGCAAGCTTTCTTGGGCAGGAGCTTTGCGCTTCAGGGTCTTTCTAGCAGCCACCTTCCTCACTGCCGTCCTCGCCTGAGTTGAGGCTCGGGGGGCAACTGGCCCCGAAGATGCTTTACTCTTGGGAGCCGATTTCGGTGAAATCGGCTGACTCTGCATTATGACTTTCTTCAGGGGTGGCGAGCTCTAGCAGAAGAGGACCACTGGGGCCGGAGGAAGGAATTCGAAGGGGGAGCCATCTTCTTGCGTGGGCTCTGGGCCATCTTGTTGCTGCCAGGAGATAGAGTCAGGTTACAGACAATTACCATGAGCCATTGCAAGAAGTTTATAAGTAATGGTACCTGGTCTGCAGGAACGTCATACTCGGCATCAAGTTGTCTCAGCAACGGTCCTAGAGCTCTCCTGAAGGCATGGGTCTTCCACATGGACCACCAAGTCTCAAAACCATCGGTAGTGAAGGTGAAACGGAGGTTGTGGGGAATTGGAACGGCCAGAGCATCAAAGAAGGTATAGCACCTTTGGCCAGTGAGGATGTCAGGCAGTTCAGCTCTGCTTGTTGTCAGGTGGTGTAGGAAGAAGTGTGGAGGCACCTGCCCGAGACCAAGCTGTCGGGCTACTACTACTACCGGTTGGTAAGACTCATAACCAGGCTTGATGATCCGGTTTGAGGTACTCATGCCAACTGGGAGAAAGCAAGGACGAACCATGATAGAGTACAAATGCCGGGTGCTAGCGTCATCGGCAAAGTTATCCAATCGGAAGGAGACTGGGTTCTCAAAGTTCTCCGATTCAGTATAAGGAAAGAACAAGGGGTTGTCCAAGCCTTGGAAGAAAATCTTGAACCACCCTGCTGCTTCCTTAGGGATCAGCCTGCTGTGCACGGGAGACCATACAAAGCTTGGCCATAGCTGGTGCATCGGATCTCTTTTCCATTAGCATCTGGGAAGGTGCAGGTGGCCAAAGGTGGGAAGTCTGGGATCTGGTTCTGAAAGTACAGCTGAGCCCATAACTGAATAAACCACCAGGGGCCTCCAGTTTTAACTGTCTTTTGAGAGAACAGTTTGACAGACATCAGTTGAAGAGATCGATAGACCTCTCCAAGAAACAGTTTGCCAAGGCCAAGTTGGGTGCCTTTGGCAAGTTCATAGGCCAGGGAAAGGTAATTCTTGGTTGGGGCGAGTGATGGGCCACAGAATATGAAGTGCTCCAACCAGAAGTTCAGGAAGGCTGTGTGTTCTCTCTCTGTCACAGGGCCTTTGGTTTTCATATAACGATTGAGGTAGGCACCCCAGCTGGTACACTCTTTTTTAGAGGAAAGGGTGAAAGGAACTTTCGGCAGCTTAAATGCAGAAGGGCTTGGGGATGCAATGTCTAGGCCTGTGATCATGGCCACGTCCAGCAGAGTTGGTGTCATAGGGCCATGGCCAAACATGAAGCAGTTCGGTGCATCGGACCAGAAGTAGCCGATGGTTTTCAGAATATTTTCATTCTTTTCAAGGGGAGACAATGATAATGACAAGGCATCGGCTATCCCTATGGCTTCCCAGGTGGCATAGTGGGTTTTGGACACTCTATTGTACCATGCCACCCAACCCTCAGGAGGATTAGGCCGGGCTCGCGAGCAGGTCGGCCCAGGAAGACAAATCTAAGTTCTGGTTCACGAAGGGGATTCTGTTAGCCTCGCATGAAATTAAGAGAGCGGGACTCCCGGAAGAACGGGGACCGAGGCACATAGAATTTGCGAGAGAAGGATGTGGTAGCAGGTTGTCTGAAACCTAAAATTAATAACGGAAAAGAACATTAATTCAGGTGTTTGCTATTAATCCTAACGTTGGTTCAAATGGCGAGAGGCGATTAAGGATTACCTTCAGACCGGAGACCATGGCATTGGTATTGGATGATTCCGCCATTGGATGCGCTGTGGAGTTGGGGCGACGCGGTCGAGATCTGAGATGCGGGTGGCCGTGAGTTGGAACTGCTCGGGCGGTGATTTGGGGATCTGAGTTTGCTTTCTCAGACAAAGGTCGCAGGTTACCGTTTGGAGGGGCAACTGGGTTGGCCTTGCTCGTGTTTTATGGTAGAGGCCGATGCGATGCCATCGGCTCTTTTTTGGGGGGTTGTTTGACTTTGACTATCGGCAAAAGAAAAAAAAATTGATTGGGAACACTTCTTCATTAATAAAAGGGGATCCTTACAATGAAGAGCCGATTGCTCAAGAAGGGCCGATTGCTCAGGAACTACTAATCCTACACTACTAATCCTCGCTGGCTTCGTCGTCGGCATCGTAGCTGCCGTCGGCGCTGCTTCCGGAGAATTCCTCGTCGCTGCTACCCCAGCCCTCGGCCGGAGCTTCTTCCTCCTCATCATCATCATCGTCCTCGCTGTCCGCCCAAGCGCGGAAGCGTTTCGCCGGCGGATACCCGATGGAGGAAGAGGAGTCATCCTCCTCCTCTTCCTCCTGTTCCTCTTCTTCTTCTTCTTCTTCCTCTGCCTTGTCGGGAGAGGTGGGGTTCGGCCAGGAGTGGAGGTCGTCCTCGCTCTCACTCTCCAGCTCCCCTTCGATGAGGAACTGGAGGTCGTCTTCCCCATCGGTTAGGGGCAGGTCGCCATCTGACCCGACAAGGGCCTCGGGTGGGCCATCTGGCACAAAGTCAAAGTCCCACTCCTGCTCACTCGAGGAAGAAGATTGGAAAGAAAGGCCTGATGAGACGGAGGAAGAGGAAGACATTGCTACAGGGAAAGAGGGTTTTTTGGTGCCGATAGCTAGAACAGAGGAGGGGGATGAAGAGGCGAATCGTTCGGCACGGTTAAATAAGGGGGAACATAGTGGAAATTTAATGCCATTACAGTTTCCGAGGAAGTGATGCTAAAGCTATCAAATCTTGCAGAGAAGTTGAGAAGGCGAGGCATCATGATGAAGAATACTGCGACGGTTCTGCTCTGCCACGACATGACCCGACGAAGAAAAAGCAGGGTGATTTTGGAATTATCAATTCCAAAACCAGGGGGCATGTGTTATCACCAGAATTTGACCGGATCAGAGGTGGGCCGCGATCAAGATTGGGCTTGAAGAATATACATGGAAGATATACGTGAACCGGCCTTATACACGAAGTTTGGGCAGTTTGCCCTTGTATCTGTAAATATAGTAGGATACGTGTCGGTTAGTTAGAGTTTGGCTCGTGCACGGTTGGGATTATTCCCACGTTAGAAAGTCTACGGACTATAAATATGTATCTAGGGTTATCAAGAAAAACAACAATCACGTTCATCACAAACCAATCTTGGCGCATCGCCGACCCCTTGTTTCGAGGGTTTCTTCCGGGTAAGCATCATGCTGCCTAGATCGCATCTTGCGATCTAGGCGATATACGTTTATTCGTTGTCCATGCGTTGCTCGTACTGAAGCCTTTTTGATGGCGAGCAACGTAGTTATCATAGATGTGTTAGGGTTAGCATTGTTCTACCGTGCTACATGCTTCCGTCCATGCAACCCTTAGACGTCTAGCCGTCCTTACACCTTTCTTAGGTGTAAGGGCGGCACCTTGCTTGATCATTGTTTAGTAGATCCGATCCGTTATGATTGCTCCTTGATTCCTCAAGGATTAGTTTAATATCTACATAGTTAGGCCTTACAAACGGGTTGAATGATCCAGTAGCGCGTAGGGTGTAGTTTGCTAACCCTAGACAGGATGTTCCGGGGATCAACTTAATGTTGGTTTTTAGGCCTTGTCTAGGGTCGGTTTATTATCACCGTGCGTGGCTGCCAGGCTCAATCACGAGTAGGATGTTCCGATTATGTGGTGAAAACCCTAAATCGTCGTAGGTCGTTTTAGCTACATATTGATCAAGCAGGACCACCATGTGATCGTAGACCTCATACGAACCATGGGTGGATCGGCTCATTGAGCCGATTCACGGAGACAACTCGAGAGCCGATCGAGGCTCGTATTTAATGTTTACGTGTATGCCATGCAGGAAACTTAGCGAAGCAAATCCATCACCTTCCTGATCAGGTATAGATCAGGTGGCACGCCCTTGCACCCGCATCGGGACGTGTGTACCGAGAGCTTTGCGGGCCGTCGCTCGGAGGGACCAGGGCCAGCCGCAGCCCTAAGGTTGTTCCCGGCTCTTCGTGTTGCCAGCCGTAGCTCGCCGGTGGGTTTCGGACGCCAACACGCACTTACTACAAGGGCACCAAACTCTTATAGGTCTGCTAGGGATGGCAAACGTCCTATTCACAAACTGGTCGGTCTTTTCTCCCCATTCATCAGTATAGTTCCACCGGCGATTACGCCATCGTACATCCAGCCACGATTATCCATCCTCTAATCGAGCAACAAAACGAGACGAACATAGCATTTATATATCAAATAGGAAATAAATGCATCATATCTTTTTTTACGCGTGCATCAACACTGAAACTCTACTAGGTGGGCTCCTAGCAGCCGCCGGATCCGTAGATTGAGTACGTTCTCCCAGCTCTACCCCGATCCGAGACAGAATTTCGGCAGCACCTCCCCGCTGCTCTCCCGATACACGTCTCGGCAAAAAGCCGAGAGGGTGTGCATCCGGAGAACAACGGGGAGGCACTACCGAAATCCTGTCTCGGATCGGGGTAGAGCACGGAGAACGTACCCAACTACGCATCTGCCGGCTGTCACGATAAATGCCGTAAGAGTTACGGTTCATAATATGCGAGACCACTAATGCATATTTATCCGCGTAACCCTTACGGTCGGGAAGAGACGCCTAGGTATCGCGACAGACTTGGTGATCTAGACACAAAGAAAACCCTAGGTACAAGAGAGGCGAACGGATTCTCACCCTCGAAGCGTGATCGACTGCCGGTGAAGAAGACCAACGACCCTCTGAGAGAATCGCCGAAGAAGATCCTGAATGCCCCGTCAAACACCCCCGCAACGCCGCCCCTCATGTCCACCTCGAAGCATCGTCTGCATAATGAGAAAATAAAATAGTCATGCAAGTGAATAAGAATTTTTTACAATAGTGGTATAACATTATTACTTCACCATAAAAAATTCCTTCCGGCACATTATCTTGTTTTTGCCATATGGGCCTAGTTTTAACATATCTGTATCATAAACACCTTTTTCAAAACTAAATTACTATTTCTAATTTATACTAAACACTAAAACCTTATACTAAACTAAAATCCTATTTCTAATTCATACTAAACTAAAATCCTATTTCTAATTTATACTACATTACATTAACTAAATCCTATACTACACTAAAATCAACACTAAATCCTACATTGCAATCTACACTAGCTAATCTCTTACCTACATGTGGTGGCGGATGGAGCTGAAGCGGGTGGTGGCGGTCGGAGCTGAGGTGGGTGGTGGCGGGTGGTGGTGGCCGGGGGCGAGCAGCACGAGCAGGGGCGGCAGCCCCGGGTGGTGGTGGCAGCTCGACGGGGACAGGGGAAGCAGGGACCAGGGGCTACCGAGCTCGGGCGCGTGGCGCCAATGGCATGGAGGCGGCCGGCCTGGTGGTGGATGGGAGGAGGGGCCGGATGCAGCAGGTGCGAGGAGGGGGCCGGATGCGCGCGGCACGGAGGCGGCCTGGTGGTGGACAGCGGAGGCGGCCTGGTGGTAGGCGCGCGAGGCGGAGCTCGCGAGGCAGAGGCGTGGGTGGGGCGCGCAGCGGACGGCGGCGGCGGCGGCGGTCGAGTGGGAAGAGGACGATAGGTGGGGGGTGGAGATGTGCGTTCTGGTCGGGACGCGCGTGACCTTGTTTTGCCTTATCGGCAACGTCGCCGTGCACCCCTCTTTGCCGTGCGGCAAACGGCCTTTGCCGTGCGGTGGGGCCTTTGCCGTGCGCAAAGGGCCCTTTGCCGTGCGGTGAGGCCTTTGCCGTGCGCAAAGGACCCTTTGCCGTGCGGCAGGTCTCTTTGTTGTGCGACCTTGCACGGCAAAGGCTTTTTTACCATTTTGATTGTCATAAATTGCATGCAGCGCACACAATTCAATCGATGCCAAACCCAATAACAAATGCAAAATGAAAAGTTACCACGTTCAACTTTGTTTATGCCACTAAATATGTTTATTCCAACCTGGCTCGTATGAATTCAAGGGTAAGGTCAAGGGCCTTTCGGTTGTCCTTTTGATTTCAGAAAACGGGATATGGAGACAAGGTGCTACTATTCATCCATTTGAAGAAATGGAGTACAACAACATTTATTTGATTTCAGAGTTCTTTGGAAATGCAAAAAAATGTGATTCAAGCACACCCTCGATCCTAAACCCTAGACCCTAGCTCTAACCCTACGCCGAACAA
>NC_061510.1:401017168-401051614 GCF_022539505.1 Lolium rigidum | reverse complement strand
TGAATTGACAACTCCGCTGTTAAGGCTTCCAAGTGTTCTTTGTCTCCCCTTGTGTCGAATCAATAAATTGGGTTATACTACCCGCGAAGACTGCTGCGATCCCCTATACTTGTGGGTCATCAGCGGTCTATGTACTTTGTCGTAATGCCCAATTAAATCTCACAATACTCATCATGTCATGTATGTGCATTGTCATGCCCTCTCTATTTGTCAATTGCCCAACTGTAATTTGTTCACCCAACATGCTATTTATCTTATGGGAGAGACACCACTAGTGAACTGTGGACCCCGGTACATTCTTTTAATCGAATACAATCTACTGCAATACTTGTCTACTATTCTCTGCAAACAATCATCATTCACACTATACATCTAATCCTTTGTTACAGCAAGCCGGTGATATTGGCAACCTCACTGTTTCGTTGGGGCAAAGTACTTTGGTTGTGTTGTGCAGGTTCCACGTTGGCGCCGGAATCCCTGGTGTTGCGCCGCACTACATCTCGCCGCCATCAACCTTCAACGTGCTTCTTGGCTCCTACTGGTTCGATAAATCTTGGTTTCTTACTGAGGGAAAACTTGCCGCTGTACGCATCACACCTTCCTCTTGGGGTTCCCAACGGACGCGTGCTGTACGCGTATCAGTGCACAATCAAAATTTACATGTTCAGAGGTGACACAATCATTCTTAACACTTCTGGACATTGCACAAAGCTACTGAAAGTCAATGAAATCGAAAAAATCCATCAAACATAGCAAAACAGGCAATGCGAAATAAAAGGCAGAATCTGTCAAAACAGAACAGTTCGTAAAGACGAATTTTATTGAGGCACCAGACTTGCTCAAATGAAAATGCTCAAATTGAATGAACGTTGCGTACATATCTGAGGATCACTCAAGTAAATTGGCATAATTTTACTGAGTTACCTACGAAGAATTAGGCCCAGATTCGTGACAGCAAAGAAATCTATTTCCGCGCGAGTAATCCAAATCTAGTATGAACCTTACTATCAACGACTTTACTTGGCACAACGAGTGCACAAAACTAAGATAAGGAGAGGTTGCTACAGTAGTAACAACTTCCAAGACTCAAATATAAAATAAAAGTACTGTAATAAAAACATGGGTTGTCTCCCATAAGCGCTTTTCTTTAACGCCTTTCAGCTAGGCGCAGAAAGTGTATATCAAGTGTTATCAAAAGATGGAGCATCTACATCGGGGTGTGAAGTTTTCTCAACCATGCATAGTATTTTGGATACATAAGTTTCAGCGGCTCCCTTTTCATTAGTCTTGGGCTTGCTACTCTCATCAAACAAATTTTCAGGAACAAGCCAAGCATAGTTATTTTCTAGTGCCTCATGCATTGCTAGGAGCTTACATGGTATTGGTGCTTTAATCTCCCCACCATTATTAACATTATTAGTATACTTAATTCTATCCATATCCATCTTTTCAAGTGTTCTTTTAAAATCGGTGGTCATACCAAGCCTTTCATGCTTACTAAAAACTTTTCTAGCCTCTTTAGCTATATCCTCAAATTCTCGCACTAGGACTTTTAGAACAAAATCTCTCTTCTCTCCCCTCTCCATATCAGAAAGTGTAAGGAACATGTGTTGTATCATGGGGTTGAGACTAATAAATCTAGCTTCCATCATGCGTACCAAACAAACAGAGGCATCTTCATAAGTAGGGACAGCTTTTGCAAGAGGTATATCTTTAAGATCTTCATGCATACTAACGTGGGTGAAAAATTCTTCTATATTATCTCTTCCAATTATAGACCCTTGTCCCACCGGTATATCTTTTACAGTAAAATTAAAAGGAAACATGATGAAATAAGTAAATGCAAGTAACTAATTTTTTTTTTTTGTGTTTTTGATATGGCAAACAAGATAGCAAATAAAGTAAAACTAGCAACTAATTTTTTTGTATTTTGATTTAGTGCAGCAAACAAAGTAGTAAATAAAACAAAGCAAGACAAAAACAAAGTAAAGAGATTGGGATGTGGAGACTCCCCTTGCAGCGTGTCTTGATCTCCCCGGCAACAACGCCAGAAAACAGTCTTGATACGCGTACATCACGCGTCCGTTGGGAACCCCAAGAGGAAGGTGTGATGCGTACAGCGGCAAGTTTTCCCTCAGTAAGAAACCAAGGTTTATCGAACCAGTAGGAGCCAAGAAGCACGTTGAAGGTTGATGGCGGCGAGATGTAGTGCGGCGCAACACCAGGGATTCCGGCGCCAACGTGGAACCTGCACAACACAACCAAAGTACTTTGCCCCAACAAAACAGTGAGGTTGTCAATCTCACCGGCTTGCTGTAACAAAGGATTAGATGTATAGTGTGGATGATGATTATTTGCAGAGAACAGTAGAACGAGTATTGCAGTAGATTGTATTCGATGTAAAAGAATGGACCGGGGTCCACAGTTCACTAGAGTTGCCTCTCCCATAAGATAAATAGCATGTTGGGTGAACAAATTACAGTTGGACAATTGACAAATAGAGAGGGCATGACAATGCACATACATGATATGATGAATATTGTGAGATTTAATTGGGCATTACGACAAAGTACATAGACCGCTATCCAGCATGCATCTATGCCTAAAAAGTCCACCTTCGAGGTTATCATCCGAACCCCTTCCGGTATTAAGTTGCAAACAACAGACAATTGCATTAAGTATGGTGCGTAATGTAATCAATAACTACATCATCGGACATAGCATCAATGTTTTATCCCTAGTGGCAATGACACATCCACAACCTTAGAACTTTCGTCATTCGTCCCGCATTTAATGGAGGCATGAACCCACTATCGAGCATAAATACTCCCTCTTGGAGTTAAGAGTAAAAACTTGGCCAGAGCCTCTACTAATAACGGAGAGCATGCAAGATCATAAACAACACATAGGTAATAGATTGATAATCAACATAACATAGTATTCTCTATCCATCGGATCCCAATAAACACAACATATAGCATTACAGATAGATGATCTTGATCATGTTAGGCAGCTCACAAGACCCGACAATGAAGCATAATGAGGAGAAGACAACCATCTAGCTACTGCTATGGACCCATAGTCCAGGGGTGAACTACTCACTCATCACTCCGGAGGCGACCATGGCGGTGTAGAGTCCTCCGGGAGATGATTCCCCTCTCCGGCAGGGTGCCGGAGGTGATCTCCTGAATCCCCCGAGATGGGATTGGCGGCGGCGGCGTCTCTGGAAGGTTTTCCGTATCGTGGCTCTCGGTACTGGCTGTTTCGCAACGAAGACTATATGTAGGCGGAAGGGCAGGTCAGGGGGCGACGCGAGGGGCCCACACACCAGGCCGGCGCGGGGCCCCCTGGGCCGCGCCGCCCTAGTGTGGCGGCGCCCCGTGGCCCCACTTCGTCTTCCCTTCGGTCTTCTGGAAGCTTCGTGTGAAAATAGGCCCCTGGGCGTTGATTTCGTCCAATTCGAGAATATTTCCTTACTAGGATTTACGAAACCAAAAACGCGAGAAAACAACAAGCTGGCTCTTCGGCATCTCGTTAATAGGTTAGTGCCGGAAAATGCATAAATATGACATAAAGTATGCATAAAACATGTAGATATCATCAATAATGTGGCATGGAACATAAGAAATTATCGATACGTCGGAGACGTATCAATCATGTACCTGCACTACACTGAGGAGTTGGACACTCTTACCGCTGAGCAGGTAACCGATCACTCTTTTGCAATCCGAGTTCATAAATTCTACTGGCATGTTATAAATTCTGAAATATTTGTATGCTGCAGGTGGATTGGGAGCCATATGATACCTACTACCATATTGGCGCGGGGATGCCTGACCTCAACCCCAAGTGCCTTGAGGAGGCGCGGTTCCGCGTATGCGCTGCCCACTCATATGCATGTGGCTTGTTGAATACCACCAGCCGCACAGAGTGATGAGACAGTTTGGGCTGTATCAGGAGTGCCCACCTCAGTGGCAAGACACGGACCACACGCTTCATAGGTAAACTTCTAGAATCATGCTCCGGAAGATTCTTGATTGAAGAGGTAGAATCTAACTTCTTGATTCTTGCAGGCTTGATAGGCAGCGGCAGAGGAAGATCACAAATTGGCATGTCCATCATAGCGCCCACGTCACAGCGTTCCAACACTGTTTGGAAGCGATACGGAATGCTGGTCATGTGGAGATTGTGCCTCACGACTTGGCCGCTTTCAACAACTATCTCCAATGGTTTCATCAAAGCACGCGTATCGAGTTAGTGAAACCCGCGTATGATGACGACATCTTGGACGACCCCATTGAGTTTGATGAGGTTGCGCAAAGCCAACACGACATCTATGCTCGCAAAGGGAGATCAACTTCTATTGCTTCCGAGCTGAACTTCGTGGTAATGTATTCTCTCATTAGCTAGTACATCATCTACATTGGCATTTGCTCGCTTAAATTGTGTATAATATGTTTGTCACAGCGGTCTGAGATCCAAAAAATAGCTGAGGAATGCGAGGTTGTTTGGGATCAGAGCCTTAGAGATGAAAAGCTTGTCGGACCGTTGCGGTATTTCATTAAGGTATGATCACCAACTTTGAATGTAAGCTATTATGTTCTGGTGGCTTTGTAACCATGACTTCCATGACGCAGAACACTGCACGAAAGATGCGGCGGTTAGCCAACTTGCTAGGTTGCCGCGACGCCGAAATCGCTACATCATCTTCTGAAGAGGCGGAGGTATGAACTATTTTGTTCTTTGTCAAACATGTGCTTACTAATTTCAACTTTTTTAATCTCATATGTTCATGTTTGTAAAGATTCCTGACGATGACACCATTCTGAGCCAAAGCATTAGTCGAGGCAAGAAGCAAGCCACACGGTCTGCTTACCAGTTGAAGCCAAGGGGCAAGGCTCCAAACCGATACACTCCGGACGATTATGTCAACCGAGGAAAGAAGGTTGTCATTGAGGAGGATGAGGCGCCGCCGCGGAGATTATCATTAAGGAGGATGAGGAACGATGAGCCGTTATCTTCAGAGGAGGAGGAGAAGCAGGAGCAGGAGCAGGAGGAGCAGCAGCAACAAGAGCCACGACAGCGACGAAAAGGTTGGCCGTCCGGAAGCAGTCCGTGAGGAGGGGACGTCGCGGAGGATAGATGCATTTGCTATGTGTTGTTGCGAACTCTATGTCATTTCGAACCATGTCTATTGTTGCTACGTGTTGTTTGAATCTATGTGCTATGATGTGAGCTATGATGTGTGTATGAAATTGCTGTTGAAAGTGCTATTGTTGTATTGAAAACTGTTGAAATAAGGTACAAAATTTCATGGATTAGCAAAAGTTATTGTGTGGCGCCGACGTCATGGGCGCCACACTTCACAATGTGGCGCCGACGACACGGGCGCCACACAATGCAAGTTATATGTCGAAAACATCCAGGGGCTCCGGAAGTTTAGTCCTTAGCCGTTTTGGCGAGGCTGTTTGTGTGGCGCCCGTGGCACTGGCGCCACACCTCACTGTGTGGCGCCCATGGCGTTGGCGCCACACATACAGCCTCGCCAAAACGGCTAAGTCCCAAGAGAATTGTCTTACAGTTTGTTTTGGCCAATTATAAGTGGATGTGTGGCGCCGATGGGAGCGGCGCCACACATCCTGCCACGTCAGACTCGAGCACACATCAGCGTCGACCGCGCCACGCCGGATGAGCGAGTGGCGCCGCGGGCACGGGCGCCACACAGGCCGGTATGGCGCCGGTGGGAGGGGCGCCACACAAAAGGGTTAGATGGGTGAAATAGTTTCGCCGGAGGGTCAGTTTGTGCTATAGTTGCAACAAAGAGTTATTGCTGTGTAAATCGCCTCGTAAATCATAAATGTGGGCTCCGCTAGGCGACATGGAAGGAGCAATAAATGGATAGGCATGACAACTTTGTGGTGGTTGTGGTGATAGTACATTTTTGTTCATGGCTCACTACTAGGCATGGCAACATCATTCTTACTTAGAGGAACATCAAGTAAGAGGCTTGATGATTCGTAAGACGGAGGAGTGGAGGTTTTTGTACATGACACAAAATGTTATTACATGATTGTATAGACGTGCATCGCACGTGCACATTTACAGTCCACGAGAAAAAGCAAAAGAAAAAGTCTACGCACATAAAAATCCTCACTTTTTTTTTTGCAAACCTGAACACACGGCTGGCACATGTGACGGGAGGGAGGGCCCAAACCGCGTTAGGAGAATCCAGCCCGTCGCTGCCAAGGCCACCACCGTCATAGAGAGGGCCCGTGCGCCGCACGCGGTTGCGGTTGCGGGCCGGCCAAGTCAGAAAAGGGCAAAGCAGCAGATATTTTGGGTGCCCTCCTTCCTACCCTAGGTGCACCCTTCCCTTCCTCCTCCCGGCATCCGCAGCTTTTGTTGCTTTCCCGTTCCTTCTTCCTTCGTCTCCCTACGATCTTCCTCCCCCGCTTCTCTAGGGTTTCTCCCACCAACCCCCACGGCCGACTCGAATCCGCTCCATCTCGCTCGCGTCAGGTGAGCTCCCCTCCCCTCCCCGATCCCCATCCCACCTCGCGCCGATCTGGATTCGCTCGATCCAAATCCGCCGCTCCGTGTTCTTCTATCCGCGAGCGCGTTTGAGCCGACCCGTGGCGCTAGTGCCGCTTGTTGTGTTCGGTGTTTCGAGCTAGCTGGCTCGCGGTTCATTAGCCGCCGAGTCGCTTGCGCGGTGGAATCGTTATAGATTCCTAGGTTATTTCTGCCAGGGAGTAGCGGTTAGTTGCGGGGTAGCGTTTTCCCCTAGCGAGGGTTTATAGTTCCGCTTAATTAATCCTAGTGCGGCCGGTTCTCCCCCTTCTGGCGCTCGATCTAGAAGCTCTGCCAGATCTCGCCCCATTGCACGCTGCATTTTCCCGCTGGATACAAGGTTCCAGGCATGCTAATTGCTTGTTTTCCTACTTTCCCTTCTGCATCTAGGCGAGATCTGCTACTGTACGTCTAGCGTGGTTCATCTCCCTAAGTAGATCTACAATTACTACGGCGCAGCTTGTACTCGTTTTGTTCTGATTGAGGGACATGTCAGGTTTTGCTGCTGAGTAACACTCGTTAACTTGTGCTACATTGATTGATTCCCGTCTGCTAAAACATGGACCTCAACGGTTGTCTAACGGAGGACCCCAACCTAGTTGAACCATGAACGGTTCAGTTTAGGTTACATGTTATAGTTTGTTCTTGCTTTGAAGCTAAAATTTCACTCCAATCTGTATTATGCTGTTTATATGTAGGGTCTGCCCTGCATTGTATGTCTTGCAACAATAACAGCCTGTCTGATAAACCAATTTAGCCACTTAGTTTAATCTGATATGCATACTAAAGCTTCGTTAGGTTTTGCCCATGGTTCTACGCCTAAAGCATCCGCTTAATCGCTGCTTAGGCGTCAAAGCAGCCTTAAACTTTGACTTGTGCACTTCTCATTTTGATTCTGCATTATTATTATTAACGGATGATGGTATATGCATTGTGCTCCACTTTTATTTCTCCTGATTTGTGTTGTATCTCTGGAATTTCATTCACAGGTTTTAGCGTTCAGCAGTAGCATCTTCATCAAAGGTTTTGTGCAAAATTATGCGATCTTCATGGGCTGATTCAGTTGCGAACGCCGAGGAATCGGCGCCCGCGACTGTTGCTGCTCCCGCGACTGTTGCCAACCACCAGAACTCGCGCCCCACTCGCAGCTCTTACGTCCCTCCACACCTCCGTGGTCGCTCGCCAGATAGCCTAGCGCCAGCTCCAGCACCAGCTGGAATTCAGCCTTCTGGACCTGTGCCACCTACTGGTGGCTACGCAGCCGCTGTTGGTGGCACACGGTGGGCTGCACCTCCTGGCGCTGTTAGCAGTGGTGTAGGCGTTACCCGCCAGCCTGGTGGTGGTGGACGTGGTGCTGGTGGCGGCGGCGCTGGTTGGAACTCCCGCCCTGGTTGGGGGGACCGCAGGGACCGCGAACCAAACCCTTTTGGCGATAGTGAGCCAGTTCCTGCCGTGGCAGCAGATGTTGACTTCGAGGCTCAGGCCAACACAGGCATCAACTTTGATGCCTATGAGGACATTCCTGTGGAGACAAGTGGCCATGATGTGCCTACACCGGTTAACACCTTTGCAGAGATTGATTTGGGCGATGCTCTGAATGAGAACATAAGGAGGTGCAAGTATGTGAAGCCTACGCCAGTACAGCGGCATGCCATTCCCATTGTCATTGGAGGCAGGGATCTGATGGCCTGTGCCCAGACTGGTTCAGGGAAGACGGCTGCCTTTTGTTTCCCAATCATTAGTGGGATCATGAAGTCAAGGCCACCACAGAGGCCAAGAGGCTCCAGGACTGCATATCCTCTTGCACTGATATTATCTCCTACACGTGAGCTATCAGTCCAAGTAGGTCACCACTCTGAATATTTGGTTTGCTCTTGTTTATTTTGTTGTAGTTTCTTATATTATACCTCTTGTGCCTCAGATTCATGAAGAAGCAAAGAAATTTGCATATCAGACTGGTGTTAAGGCCTGTGTTGCATATGGTGGAGCACCAATACATCAACAGGTATTTTTGGTGTTACAATTTTCTTTTGCAGTTTTGATACGATTTTACTAATTAAATTAATGACCTTCTTTTATTTCTGGTGTACTTCATGGTCTTTGATATACTGTGTTACGCTATTTGCAATACCAAAGTCCTGTCATACTTTTTATGATGATGGTACCTGCATGCATTTTTTGTGTCTGGGTTCTACGAATTCAAAGCAATGCATAGGTTTAAAAAACGGGTTGTTCTAGATTGTTATGATCATGAATGAAAAACTAACAAGTGTTATTTGTTGGTTCTCCGATGGTTGTGCGCGTGCTGCTGAGGGAAATTATTCATTATTGATTGTATGAAAAGTTTTCGATTGCATAGAACTTGCTACATAACTCTGGTTGGTTTTCTCTAAGAAAGAACAGTTGCAACATGATGTCGATGTTTAGTATGTTGGTCGTGAACATGGTTACTTACTGATAAGGCTGTCTAAGTACTAACTTGATGATCGATTGTGATAGCAATAAAGCTTCTTGCATTTTATGTTTGTCTTTAACTGTGTTCACAAAAGCTTGGGAGAAAAACTCTTCCTTATTTAATAATTTGACCAGCTTGAAACTTACTTGTAATGCTGTTGGCTCTGTTATGTCTTCTCTTTAATGGATGGTTATTGCCCATATCTTATTTTTATTTCACAGTAACCCTTTTAACATGACATCCGCTGCTGCTTTTTGAGTACATTGTTTTTCTGTTATTGTAGTTGAGGGAATTGGAAAGAGGTGTTGACATACTTGTGGCAACTCCTGGTCGGTTGATGGATCTGCTGGAGAGGGCTAGAGTATCACTTCAAATGGTGAATTACTTAGCTCTTGATGAAGCTGACCGAATGCTCGATATGGGGTTTGAGCCACAGATACGTAAAATTGTTGAGCAGATGGACATGCCCCCTCGTGGTGTGAGACAGACAATGCTGTTTAGTGCTACTTTTCCCAAAGAGATACAGGTTTGGATTTTCTTTAGCTCCACATGGTAATAATGAAATACAAGTTGAAATATCATCAGCATTTGTGCCATGATTATTCTGTTGGCTGTCTAGCATTGGCTTCTCTCTTGTCTCCCTGCCATAAAAATGAAGTGATGTACACGTTGAAATATCATCAGCATTTGTGCCATTGTTGTTCTGTTGTTATTGTATCAATGTCTTTTGGCTCCCTACTGTAAAAATGAACTATATGTTTGAATTGGTCAGACAAATTGCAGTCATTAACATTTGTGTTTATTAGTTTGCATTCAATGGTGAATGGTATAATATAAATTATCTTGCTTAGCTGTCAATTCTGTTTTTTTATTCATATGCTAAGAAGATATTTTGCTATTATTCGTTTGGTGGGATATGTATTTATCTCAGATGGCAGGGAAAAACATAATCTGTTAGGTTGTTTGTGGTAGCAATTCATGCCTACTGTTTTCTTAGTCATGTTTTATTTTTCTGCAGCGTCTGGCTTCAGATTTCCTTGCAGACTACATCTTCCTTGCTGTTGGAAGAGTTGGTTCCAGTACTGATTTGATTGCTCAAAGGGTAGAGTTTGTCCTTGAAGCTGATAAAAGAAGTTACCTCATGGACCTTATCCATGCACAGAAAGCCAATGCTGTTCCTGGGAAGGTGACCTACATTATTTTGATGCTATTAGTTTCATTACCTTCTTTAACTGGACGAAGGCTTTGTTTGGCATAGCAATGTATTACCACGATAACTTCATTTGTAAGCAAAACATGCAAAGTATCCTGTTATTGCAATCCAAGACATACGAGTAACTAATGTGAAATGGTTTATCGACGGATAACAGCATTTACCTAATGTGATTTGCCAAACAGATAATAATAGATTCTTGCATATCTCTTGGCTCCATCTTAAAACCCCGAGAAAGCTGTACTGCAACTGCAAGCTAATGGGATATGGTGTCATAATTCGTGCGACTATTGTTTAGTTCCAATCCTCGATAAATTATGAACTTGGTGTAGTAATTCATCCAAATATTGTTCCATTAACCTTTGTTTTTACCTTGTTTGCAGCAATCTCTTACCTTGGTTTTTGTGGAGACAAAGAGGGGAGCAGATGCTCTGGAGAACTGGCTGTATACAAACGGGTTCCCTGCTACAAGTATTCATGGAGATCGTACGCAGCAGGTACTTCCATAGCTGCCCCCTACCTGTTCACATTATAGGTGATGTCAGTTTGTGTTGTTGTAATAATTTTTTATTTCCTGAATATACATGTTTACATTATAGGGGAAGTATTTACATGATCAAAAAATATGCTCTGCATTTGTATCTGATTTAAACCTCCAATTGATGATTTATCTTTTTTAAAATGATAATACATTGTTATCGGTATTGCCATCTAAATATTGTTTCTCTTTGTTTTTTTACTCGTCCAGACTGAGCACGTTTGGGGATTGTCTTTTTGCCTGCCACATACTAACATATATATGTATTTCTATGTCACATAGGCGTTTGATTGGATATCACAATTTTCTTTGTGCTTCTTGTCTTATTCAGGAAAGAGAATATGCCCTGAGATCCTTCAAGAGTGGAGCAACTCCCATCCTCGTTGCAACTGATGTTGCTGCTCGTGGACTTGACATACCAGATGTTGCCCACGTCATCAATTTTGACCTACCAAATGACATAGATGACTACGTTCATCGCATTGGGAGAACTGGGCGAGCTGGGAAGTCTGGTGTGGCAACTGCATTTTTCAACGAGGGCAACATGTCAATTGCCAGGTCATTATGTGAATTGATGCAAGAAGCTAACCAGGAGGTTCCTCAATGGCTTGAGCGCTATGGTGCCCGTGCATCGTTTGGAGGTGGTGGTGGCAGAAACCGCAGATCAGGTGGTGGAGGCGGGGCTCGATTTGGTGGCCGTGACTTCCGTCGGGACTCCAGGGGTGGTGGTGGCGGCGGTGGAGGCTATGGCGGCGGCGGTGGAGGCTATGGTGGCGGCGGTGGAGGCTACGGTGGTGGTGGAGGTGGAGGCTACGGTGGTGGTGCATCTAGTTCCTGGGACTGATAGCATCTCCTGGTTACCGTAAGAATTGAAATGAGATGATCATCGTATTCTATTGACTTAGCTGAAAACAGTTATTGGGATTTGTAGTCACTGGTGGGTATGGTCTGGAAAATGCCCCCATTTACCTTATTTGTGGCTGGTTGTCACAGCACTTGTGTTTCCTGTGTACCTGGTTATTTTGTTCACTGGCATGAAGTCTAGGTGGGCTAATTTTCTTTGCTGCGTTACTGGTTCAGTGGTTCTTTCTGTAGTTCTGGATGATGTGTCTGTTGGGTCGCTGGAGTTCTTTGATGTGCTTCTAGATGATTCTATGTGGGCACTAGTGATGTTGTTTTTCTGCTCTTTGGCTCAGATCGTATTTACAGATTGTATGAATGGATTACTAGCAGCTGCATTACTTCAACATCAAATGAAATTTGCCATTTATTATATCTGGTTAACCATATGCGGTATTGCCTGTGTTTCTTGTCCACCATGATGGTGAATATATTTCCGGGTGATGAAGTCTCAATAAGGGGCCTTTGAGGAAATATTTTCCTATCCCGATGTTTGTGGTGCCACCATCGTGGTGGCTCGAAGCTTGGAAGCTGTGGATTTCAAGATTGAGAACGAAGTGCTTGTGCCAAAAATTGCGATTATTCAGAGATCAAAATCTGTTTATACCTTGAAGCATCTGATCAATGGGGGAGCTAATTTCCTTGTTGAGCAGGAATTTATTTCAATCTATTGCCGCCCAAGTTTTTATTTGCATTATGATGTGCATGGTGAATATGAGTCTGTGTTGTTCGGGTTGATCTGCCAGCGGTGGATGACAACACTTCCGTCGGGAGAGCCAGCTGTGGGGCATCAACTGGTATAGAGTGCGTAGGTCATTGGAGACTACAATTGCGGCACTTGGATCTGAGTTGTTGGCGGATGGGCACCATTTGGCTCCTCTTGTAGTCTTCAGCGGCTTCGCTCTTCACAAATGTGATCTTTGTTAATATCTTTATGTATTCGCCTCACGCGCTTCCAGATGTTCTACAGGGACAATCTTTTAAGGGCAGCTGGACAATTGGTATATGAGTCCATTAATAGCTGAAACTAACGACGGATTACCTGGGCAAGAGAAACAGGCTCAAGAAGGGCTTCAATGGTGCCATTTCAAGGTATGTTGGCTTACCGACTGATTTCGTAGGGCTTCATCATGTTGGCGTGGGAATTCAACGTGCAAGATGGAAGCTCAAGGAGATATTTCAGAGAGCTGAATGTCTGAAAATTGATTTAAATAATACTGCTATGGTCACAGGGACGGAGGGAAGGGGGGACGAGCGGGGGCGACGCCCCCCCCAACGAATCGCTAGTCCCTTGAAAACGAGTAGCCAGATCGCTAATTTTCCGTCGATTCCGTCTAGGGATGTAAACGGATCGGATCGGATCGGATATTGCTCTTACCATATCCTTTACCATATTTTTGTAACGGATTCGGATCGGAGCGGATAATGATCGGATGCGGATTCGGATACGGATTATATCGGATTACGGATATGGAGCGGATTCGGACCGGACTCGGATCGGAAACGGATTATTAAGAAAATATACGCATAAAAAATTAAAAGTATGCTTTTCTATGTAAAATATGCTTGTAATTATAGAATATAGCTAAATGTACACACTATTTCGTACAACAAAGCAATTTATGTACTAATAGCATACATATTTTGACCGATGAACTAACTATATTGTCTAAATATTTAGGGTTGGGCTAATTTTCTCGGATTATCCTCTTTGTAGACCTCGGATAATCCGCAAAAAATGGCGGATAATCCGTATCCAGCTCGGATAGTATCAATACCATATCCTCTACCATATCCGCGGATATCCGCTTGATCACTATCCGCATCCGTATCCATATCCGGCGGATTTCTAAAAATGCATACCATATCCTCAAAAACGGATATGGAAGCGGATTCGGAGCGGAAATTATCCGTACCATTTACATCCCTAATTCCGTCTACTTCGCCCCCCCTGAGCTGGCAATTCTCGTTAAACAGCCTCATTCCTGCCTAAGCCCATCACGTGAAACAAGTAAAAGAATAATTAGGCCCAACCAATTATTAGAGCCAAGAGCCCATGAAGGAGAAGCTGATCAGCGTTAGGTGCTAGCATGCACGCACGACCAGGCGATCGTTTCCTACTTTCATTACGGAACTTGACGCGCCGAGCCGCCGACGCCTCGCCTGTTGCGTCCGGCCTCCTTGCCGTCCGCCACGGACAGTTCACAAACTTCGAAACCAGACGCCGGCGGCCGCACAGCATGAGCGACGAGGGGGAATCAAGGAAGGAATAAAGGTGTCTACTCCCGTCTCTGATCTACTAGATTTGTTTAACCGTCTCTAGCTAGTCTCCTAGATTTGATATTCTCTTTAATTTTTGGCTTATCCCTGTACACTAGCTAGATAAATTAGTGATTCTGTATTGTTGGCGTGTGTATTGCTCTTGCGTAGACATGAAGAGGAAAAGAGCTGTAATTTAGAATTTTTTCAAGCCAATTGGTTCAAGCTCGAAGCCACACGAACAAGTAGACGATGTGCAAGCAGCCGAGGACAACAATAGGCATTCCGGAGCTAGAACAAGTGACTATTATAACCACTGAGTATGGTCGAGACCCTGGTAGACGTGCAAATTTTAATTATCTAGACTTGTTAAATTTTACTGTGTTGCCAGAGCAAAAAAAGTTTAATTTTGATGCTTATACTTTTCGCCCCCCCTATCTTTCATTCCTGGCTCCGTCCCTGTATGGTCAAAAGTCAATTTGATGACGAGTCAATTTGAATGACTAGTCAATTTGTTCTTATGCATAAAATCCATGGACTGTGATGTTTTTGGTTTCACAAAGAAATACAGGCGGTGGTCAAATATTTGATTCGGGAAAAAAATCAGTAAAGCGAATAAAATAATCTGTTTAATAAAAACACAAGTTTGGATCTATGGATTGTAAAGCTATTTAGCTTTGGTTCAACGACTCAGCGCATGATAAGCACAAACTGATCTGAATTTAGAAGGAGGGAGAGATTGGTTTGCATGATTATTTCTGTACCACTATGCAGTGTATCAATTTTGAGCTGGACCTAGGGCATCAATTCTAACGGAAAATCAGCAGGATTCATGGTGAACAATAACTGCAGCTGCATCCACGTGGACCACGTTGTCTATAAACATCACGTTGTCCTGTAGAGACCGACCTTTCCGAAGGGAAGTCGGCTCCCGTTCGTTTAACACGTGGCATCGCAAACCCCACACGCTGTACGTCTTCCGCGAATCAGTAGTTTTGCCCGTGCACATGCATGCAGTTCAGTTCTAGCGCAACTATGCATGCATCCGTTTCGATTCTAGTACGCACACGTGTATTGTTTAGATTGAACTACAAACTACTACACTGTAATATAAGTACGAGTACGCTTACATGCAAATCCGATTAAATCGACGTACATATACAGTTACATAGAAATACGAGCACAATTACGAATAACACACGAGTACATTTTGCATGCAAATCCGAGTACATCGAAATACGAGTGCAACTCACTGAACGCCCAAATACAGTTGTGCTCAAAGCACGAGTACAGTCACACGCTGCCGGTCCGCTCCGCATCCGGTGACCTTGGGGCCTTGGAGGTGTGGCGGACCGCAACCTCTCGCCGGCGGGAAGGTTTCAGTTCTTCGTTTAGTTTGTTCTCGGTGTATTCTTCGGGATGGTGAGGCGGCGGCTACTTCTCGAAGTCGAATAAGGTCCTCCCGTCCTATCCTCGCTCCGGTGGTGCATCTAGCGTCGGCGGAGGGCGTGTGGGAGTTGTGTGTCCGGCGGATCTCCGAGATCCGAGTCGTCTCTCGTGTTCGATTGTGTGGTTTCAGGTCAGTCTCTTCCGATCTACGGTTGTCATCATTGGCGATGGTTGCTGCTCTGGTGCGTTGGTCCTTTGGGGCTTTAGCACGACGATTTCCAGTCTGTCTACTACAACAAGCTCTACTACGACAAGCTTTGCCTGACTCCGGTGATGGAGGGGCGAGGACGGCGGCGCGCCTTCGGCTCGTGCTAGTCGTCGCTAGGTGGTCGAATGACCTTTTTGTAATTTTTATTACTTTTAGGCATCTTTGTACTACTGTTGATGATTATTAATAGATCGGTGGAATTTTCGCAAAAAAAAAGTACAACCATACTAGCATTGGAAGTACGGAAAAGTATTTCGAAACCTATCAACATGAGATCTAGTTTAAAGATCCCGAAGAGAGGATCTCAAAAGTGAAAACAAATCGTAATTTGGATTCTCAAGATATTTCATTTTAAAAAACGAACCTAGAAAATAAATGAAAAAGCTGACACAACCCAGCCCCCTCTATCTTCTCTCTTCCCTCATCCCAATCTTGATTTTTCTTGCGACACATGGCGAGCAGGAACACCACTTTGTAGGGATTTTCTGACATCACAATGTGTCACTCGTCGCGAGCGGACCTAGTTATCTTCCCTTAGCAGGTTGAACTTTTTCTAACGATTTCGTGTCCCGTCTTGTAAAATAAAGCTGACCCGTGATATTTTGTGGGCCGTGACGCAGCAAAAAGGAAGCTGTTTTCAGCCCAAGGAAGTTTGCGTAGGAGAAGAATGCAGAGAACGAGAAGCCGGCTAATCTCTGCCATTCTAGTACTAGTGTTTTAATTTATTCTCAAAAATAAATAAATAGTACTAGTGTTTTAATTACTTCTTTTAAAATCCTCGTAGTCTCACCTTGTCCTATGTACTAACACGTGTATCTACCGTATCTTACCGGTTCAGAGCTAATGGTGATCTCACGATGTAGTGATGCCGGGGAGAGGTTTGATGGGAAGGGCATGAGGTGTGCACCCTCCACGTTGTTGAATTTGGAGCCAAAATACCGACGGAGAAGTTCTCTCCTCGCTCGATTGCGGACACGAAAATGGTTGATTTTTAAGACGCGTCCATTTGCGTCCGGATGTGTTTTCACCGGGCCGACCCATATTATTTTTTCAACATATTTTTGATTCAGGTTAAATGCATAATGTACATATGAAAAAAAGAAGGAGGAACAAGGCCCTAGACTACTTGCCCACGGAGCGGTTTACGGCCCGACCCCATCGTTGCCTCTCTCCCTCCTCATCAGCTTCTCCGCCGCCCGTCGCTCCATCCGCCGTGCGATCACCCGAGCTTGGTGGGCTGCCGCGTCCTCCAGTAGCACTGCCGCGACGCCTCGTTAGCGGCACCATCAACCTTCTTGAGCGTCTTGAAGGACTCGACTAAAGCCCTCTACTCCGCCGCCTTCTCCTTCGGGCCAGACCCGTTCCAGTCCCACTCGAAGTCGTCGTCATCGGACTCGTCCACTGCGGCCGCCGCCTTCCTGCGGCGTTTCTGCTTCGCGTCGAACGCCGCATGGGCCGCCCGCTCCTCCCCTACTTCCTGCTTCGCGTCGAACGCTGTGTGGGCCGCTCGCTCTTCCTCTGCCTCCTGCTCCACGCTATCTTTGTTCTCCTCGTCGGAGCTGTCGGCCGGGGGAGGTGGAGTTGGAGGTGGAGGCGCAGTAGCCTGGCCGCGTCCGGTGTTGCTCATGGCAAAGGTGGAGGACTTGTGGGGAGTGGCGCTACGGTGGAGGTTGTGTAGTGGCTAGGATTTGTGCGGAGGAGATGAGATGGGATAGCCGAGCACGCGCCCCTGTTTATATACGCCGGAGGCAGCCGAGGGGCGTGGCATCACCATTAAGTTCGTTGGAAGTGGTGGGTGGCAGCTGCTCGGTAGGCGAGGCATTGCCATTATTGTGGTGCAGACTGCCGAAGCGATGCCTCGACGCCATTACTGGGCCCGACGAAACATCCTCCCATACATGAGCGGTTAGGCGATGCGACCGCGCATCATCCGCGGAGACGCATCCGAGGCGCATATTTGGATCGCATTTGCGTCTCCGCGGACATCCGGTCACTATGCGTCGGTCCGCCGGGTCTGGTTTCCATACACATTTTTCTACCGCGCGGTCACAAACGTTCTCTCCGCGAAAGTCTGTTTGCATCGCCCCCTGAGATGCCCTAAGAGAAAGAAAAGTGAGGATGAAAGATCTCAGCTTTTGCGTTTTTAACATTTTTTTTTCAAAACAAATAGCTAGAGAATTGTTCGTCTAAATTACGTAACGTTTTTATTTTTGAACACCTCGCGTCGAAATCTTCAAAACTAAATCCATGTTAATAGGTTTTGTGATTTTTTTTGCACTTCGATAACTACAATGGATGTACTTTGATTTTAGTGCACGTGTACTCAGGTCTCGGAGTAGTTGTACTTCACACTTTGTCATTTGATTTGTACTCTACTTGTACATTTATACTTTTGTGAATTTTAACTTTTTTTTTTGTAGAAATACAGTACAAACGCAGACGCTCACATACACGCGCATACACTCACCCCTATGAACGCACACATGCACACCCTACCCCTATGAGCATCTCCAGAAGACTGAGCCAACGGATTGGATATTGAAATTGACAAAGTCACCACAGGCGCCTTGCTATCGACGGAAACGTCGCCTCTCACTAAATAAATAGACACACAGATGTCAAACTGAGGTTTGACACTTGGATATGCTGTTGTGTACTCTGGAGTACAGTCGTGTTGCACTTGGAAGTACGCCTGCGGTGATCTGGAAAGCACTGTCTGTGTTGCACTTGGAAGTACGACACACTGTATTCTGGAAGTATACTTCGTGTTGCACTTACAACTACACTATTCTTGAGAGTACGACCTCCATGCATGAACTTGAATAGGCCTCCGTGCATTTTGGAAATAAACCCATTACACACGGATGTACACCCGACCTGCTCTGCAACCCATGCTATACTTGGAAGTACATCGCGAGCTGCACCATGGAAGTACACGCTAGGCTCTATACCTCGGAAGTACGCCCATACACGGAAGTACACTCATGCGCAGGAAACCTCCGCGCTGCACCAATGGGCCTTTGCGAAAGTCAACCTTTTACTAGTGGTACCCTAATAGTACGAGCTCGTCTTTTGCATTGGAGGAGGGACAAAAGGAAGAACCTTTTGAATCAGAGAGGATCTCACCTCTAGTCTCCCCTAATAGGTCTGGCTGTTGGGTTCTGTTGTTAGGTCTCCCAGCTCCTTCTTTTCTAGGTCAACTCCCGCACGGGCTTGAGCCAGTAAACGGTTCAACACTCCCCCTAAAAATGGGTGGTAGGTGTCTATTAACCCCATTCATTACATGACAAGTTACACTCTTTTATTGCCGGTCCATTTGTTAAGCAATCTGCAATGTGCTGCCTAGAGCTAACATGAGTAAGGCTGAAGATCCCAGCATGAAGTTTTCCCTTAATGAAGAAGCGATAAATTTCCACATGTTTTTTCCTATCATGGTGAACTATTCACAACACTTCCAGCTGACTGATTTTCACACCAGACCATCGAGGGTCCCTTCCTTAAAAGTTTAAGTTCACCCATAGCATCTCACTCACCCTTGAGATAAAGCTCTATACTCAGCTTGTGCTATTGATCTAGACACAAATGTTCGTTTCATGCTGCTCCATGACACCGAATTTCCTTCCACAAACACACAATTAGCCCATCGTTGATCTTCTATCATCTTGATAACACGCCCAATCAAAATCACTATAGCTATCCATCTCAAGATGTCCACTCTTTGCAAATCACAACCTCCTTTCCCGAAGTCCCCTTCAAACATCTCAGGATTTTGTGCCCTATATCAAGGTTCCCACTACTTCGTTCATAAATATATGTACTCACCACGCCCACGACTTCGACCTCTCCTCCATTCCCAAGAACTCCGACATTTGCCTCATGGCAAGAAGTTCTAAGGTGATTGCTCCCCCCTCTCTCTAGCATGTTGGATGAGAATGATGATACTAAAGAAGAAGATGTAATCATCGGCTTATTTAAAGTAAAGTTCTCTCTTCGTGGTGATGCTCTTGCTAAGTTTGATTTATTAATGGAGACCGTTGCTTCACGTGATGAGACCATTGAGGAATTGACATCTCATATTGAAAATGCGAAGTGGAGATTCAATCTCCTAAAGCAAGAGCTAAGCAACGTGATGCATAGAATGAAGCTGATTCGCCAGGATTGGAGAAGCAGGTGAAGAAAGAGGAGGCGGGATGGAGACTGAAGGAGGCATAGAAGGCCCGCCACCGCCGGCAGGCAGCTGCGAGGGCGAGTGCACGGAGGAGGCGCTGACGTGGAAACCCTAGTCCCCCCTGGTGTCTCCCAAGCGAGGATGACACGGGGGCGTGCGATTGCCGGCTGTTTTCATGGGCTATAGCCTATCCATTGTGGGCCAGAGACATTATCCAAGTCACCGTGTTCAGGAGAACTCGTCGTTTCCATTTTTTGCTGGCATCGGGAAATACTGAAGAAGCTAGGATGTTTCTGAGAAACCCAGCTATATACTACGAAAGAAAGCAAAGTCTAATTAACTGGTGTTGTCTACTATAATTTGGCCATTATAAAGTCATCGACAGTTTAGTAAACCTGGTCATTGTCAAATTATTATTTTTTGTTTCCCCGCAAAAAGAAAAGACCGCTGGGCATAAGATTCAAGCCATTGGCACCGTAAGCCTGACTTCGTTCTAGTGACAGGATGAGAGCATCCAGTCTATTATTTTGCACTAGGAGCTAATTCGACGGCTAGTAGCTTGCTTGCTTGGGTGTCTTTGCCGTAACCGGATCCTCTACCGTCTTTGCCACCTCAGTCTACGCACATGAACATGTGTTACTACAAACTGACATGTCAGCTTGTAGATTGTCAACTGTTCTATTTTTCTTTGCAATCCAAGTACTAGTATTATTCTTGCTGGGCTAAAAAATCATAAAAAAGTACTGCTCTTCATGTTGTGTTGGTCACTATCCCATGCGCCTCACTTTGTGCTTTGCTAGTAGCAATAGGTAAAATCAAGGTCGTTAGATGAAGCTAATTAAGCTGCAAAGCGGGCAGCAGCTACTGGCGTCACTGCCAACTCAGGCCACAACTGGGAAACGGTCCCTCCTCTCTGATCATCAGAAGATCTTCCATGTCCCCAGGGGTATGAATTTCAAAGCGCATTTGCAAAGCGAAACTTGCTCAGGATAGACCTTTCAGTTTCAGATGCTTGTCTAGCACCCAGGCAGATGTTCCTTTGCTCCTTCAGAGATGTATTCTCAGGCTTCAGTGATGCGATGAACACAAGTTTAAACGAAAATCCGTATGTTCAGAAAAAAGAAGTAGTTGGCCACACGCTCCTGATCAGTGGTTGGTCATAGACTCATAGTAGTACAAGCTGCAAGTCAGTCAGGTGAGATGAGCCAACCTGAATACACACATATACCTGATCGACTCGATCAAGGGCGACTATAGTTATCGCTTTATCTTATTTTATTATGCACGCACGTGGCCAAGAGAGCCACTCACTCACCAGCATGTTTCCACTTTAGACTTGACCTGGTCAATTCCACATCCCCAAAAGGCCAAAGCTAAAAACAATTTCTTATACTACCATCTAACAAAAATCTCTTGTACTATTCAAACTTGGCGCCTATGTAATGTCGTGCCTCTTTTCGACCAAAGCAAAACTATTTACAACAACTAATTTTGACTAGATTTAAATCCCAGCATTTGGCGCTCAAAAAGACGTACACAACTCACCCTCATTCTTAACCCGGTGGGTGACTGAATCCACTAGTCTAAGCGCAAATTCAAACCAAAACATTCGGCGATTTGAAAACTTGTACACACCATGCTCTTGCCAACCTGAGGTTCGAAAAAACAAAATCTCACTCCGCTGTCGGTTTCTCCAATTTCGTCATGAAGAAGCTAGTCTAGCTGAATTGTGCCGCCGGGCCAGCAGTAAGCTACAGGGAAGAAGAAAAAACACAAATGATGATCGATCCATCATCTTCAATCCATGGCCAATTCTCTTCTTCTCGACCGTGCATTGGAAGTTCTCAGGCCACCAGCAGAACTTCCCTTGCCGACTGATCGTGATTGCGGGAGTGCTGACTTGAGAATCAGATAGAGTTGTGGCTCCAACACCAAGAAGCAGAGCTTTCCTCGGAGGCGCCGAGCAGCTCTTCGAGGTACTCCGAGCCGAGGTCCTCCAGCTCCATCACGCCCTCCGGCCGCCGCGCGGCCTTGGGCTTCCGGCTCGCCGCCGCACCTGCGGGCCGCCTTCGCATAGAATGGCGCCGCTTGAGCGCCAGCACGGGTGACAAACCGTCGGCGCGCCCGCACACGTCGTCACCGGCGCAGTCCAGCGACCGCCGGACCTGCTCCGCGGGGAAGTTGAGCACGGCTGCGCCGCCCCGCATCGCGAAGGCCGCCTGGTCGTACGCCAGCGCCGCCTCCTCCGGGCTGTCGAAGGTGCCCAGCCAAACCCGCACGCCGTTCCGCGTCGAGTCTCGGATCTCCGCCGCGAACTTGCCCCACGGCCGCTTCCGCACGCCGCGGAACGCGCGCCCGCCGCCGACGTCTCCCTCCGTGTCGACGGCCTCTCGCTTCACCGGTGCCGTCGTGCTCGTGGAGGGCACAGCTACTGCATCCTGCGCGGAGTGTGAGAGCATGTCGAGGAGGAGCATCTCGTCAGCGTCGTTTGTGTCGAACGGGAGCAGAGGCGGGGTGGCCGGGGCACGATGCCACGGCGCGGAGTCGACGGAGCCGGTGGAGGAGCCCGGTGACTGGAGGGGAAATGCTCGTTGCTGCGTGGTCATGGCGCGGCGGGCCAAGAAGTTGACGACGCCAGTGGTGAGGAGGCGCGGTGACGACAACGAAGAAGTAGCGGTGCTGCTAGGATGATCAGACATGGCGTTTGCTCGAGTTGAAGCAGTTAGAGGCATGTCAGTTTTTATAGTGGTGGCGCCAGGTTATTTGTTGGGAACAAGAGGGCAGAACTGGAATTATGAAGAGATGCTCTGTTTCTTTGGTTGACACTGAAAAGGTGCTCTGCTTTGTGGCTTCCTTTAACTGTTTTTGGATGCCTTTCCTAGTTGCTTCGTTGGGACTGGTAATTCTGATGGCTATGCGCTCTTCTGTTTATGTGGATGCTATATCACTTATTGATGTGAATCCAGTTTTGTAGGTTCCCATTGTTATAATTGTGACAGAAACCAAAGATAGTTCTAAAAAAGAGATCCACAAAGTCATCAAAGCATCTCCACCGGCGCATCCCAAATAGTTGCCGGTACTGCTGTATGGGAGGCGCCGACAGTGCATCCTCTATTTGGGAACGCTGTTCCCACACCGGTGCCTCCCATACAGCGGCCCCAAAAACATTTTTTTCCTTTTACAATATTTTAAAACAACATACTATATTCAATAATTCATACAATCACACAAATAATACTAAAATTATTCATGCAATCAAACAAATAGTACTTAAATTATTCATACAATCAATCAATCAATCAAACGGAAATTAAATTATTCATAGAACCAAACAAATAGAAATAAAAATCATGCACTGTTGGCGGCTCCTCTCCTCGTCCACAAATGCGCAGCTAGATCCGCCTTAAGTTGTGCATGGACATCTGCATCTCGAATTTCATTGTGCATATGAAGAAAAGCGGCAAATTCTCGGGGTACATGCTCTACCTCAGCAAGTGACCCTTGATAATCAAATGGTTGATCATCCTGCATAGGTTCTGTTGGAGATATGCCCAAGAGGCAATAATAAAAGTGGTTATTATATATCTTTATGTTTATGATAAATGTTTATATACCATGCTATAATTGTATTAACCGAAACATTGATACATGTGTGATATGTAAACAACAAAGAGTCCCTAGTATGCCTCTTAACTAGCTTGTTGATTAATGGATGATTAGTTTCATAATCATGAACATTAGATGTTATTAATAACAAGGTTATATCATTATATGAATGATGTAATGGACACACCCAATTAAGCGTAGCATAAGATCACGTCATTAAGTTATTTGCTATAAGCTTTCGATACATAGTTACCTAGTCCTTATGACCATGAGATCATGTAAATCACTTATACGGAAAGGTACTTTGATTACATCAAACACCACCTGCGTAAATGGGTGGTTATAAAGGTGAGATTAAGTATCCGGAAAGTATGAGTTGAGGCATATGGATCAACGAGTGGGATTTGTCCATCCCGACGATGGATAGATATACTCGGGCCCTCTCGGTGGAATGTCGTCTAATGTATTGCAAGCATATGAATAAGTTCATAAGAGACCACATACCACGGTACGAGTAAAAGAGTACTTGTCGGAGACGAGGTTGAACAAGGTACGAGTGATACCGATGATCAAACCTCGGACAAGTAAAATATCGCGTGACAAAGGGAATTGGTATCGTATGTGAATGGTTCATTCGATCACTAAATTCATCGTTGAATATGTGGGAGCCATTATGGATCTCCAGATCCCGCTATTGGTTATTGGTCGGAGAGAGTACTCAAACATGTCCACATAGTTCGCGAACCGTAGGGTGACACACTTAAGGTTTGTTGTTGAAATGGTAGAACTTGAATATGGAATGGAGTTCGAAGTATTGTTCGAAGTCCCGGATGGGATCCCGGACATCACGAGAAGTTCCGGCATGGTCCGGAGAATAAGATTCATATATAGGAAGTCATTTTATAAGATTTAAAATAATCCGGAAGATTTTATGGAAGGTTCTAGAAGGTTCTAGAAAAGTCCGGAAGAAATCAATTTGGAAGGCGGAGTCCCGAAGGGACTCCACCTCCCATGGCCGGCCAACCTGTGGTGACCCTGCATACCACTGCATGTTGTAGTATGCCAGTCGTTGATATAACATTCACGAAGTACCATTCCGCAAATATTACATCCCTCAGAGTAGTACAATAGAACATAGCAGGTCCATAACTCATTCATTTATTATTACAAGCATAATACACATATTGTCTCGGAGCTCCTCTTGGGTCCTAAGAGGGATACTCCTGGGTTCGAGGCGAACCCATCTTAACTTACAATATAGAAGTTTCACTAAGTTATACATTTATTCTCTCGAGCAGCTAAGTACTAAGAGTTCGCACTGCTCGGCTACTACTACTACTACTCGGTGCTTCTAGGCTTGATCTCCTCCGGAAGCCTCCCCGGTTCCGTAGACTATAAGGTAGTCTACGCCTTCAACACCTCCAGAGAGGTCTGGTTCTTCATAGCCGATGATCTCGGCTCCTTCGAGGTTGTCGTAGTCCTCCTCCGGACGGTTCGGACAATCTAAGCAAGGGATTTAAGAGTGGGATGAGTACGAGCGTACTCAACAAGTTCATTATAGATAAGAGGTGTTTAATGCACTAGCTACGATATTAGACCAGAAAGTCTAATACCAATGCAGGTTTTGGTAAACATTTCTTCAAGAGGTTGCTTTTATTTCAAAGAGCTATGTCCGTCGGCCTTCACCGGTTTACTAGAACTTCATGGAGCTCCTTTCCGGCCGCGTTCGTAGCTTCCATATCCCGGAACAGGGAGTGACAGGTCACGGTTCTTTACACTCTGCAGAGGTGTGTTGCTTTACCCATAAGAGATCTTAACCTTGGTGCCAACGGGCAGCTTTCCCGTCCACACTTCCTTCGGTGTGAGGCCCGGTATAAGGTCTAGCCAATCATGTTCCTCCGCTACCTCGAACACCCACCCTTTGTTGCATGCCCCGACCCTGGGTCCTCGCCGGTCCCATTATTCCCATAGATTTCAGGGTGGACCCCGACCACGACGACAGTCTGGGATCGAACCAAACTCCTTCGCCGGTAGCTGCAACCCGTCCTAGACTGCAATACCGTGGGGACTTAGGACTCCCCAGCCTCACCATCTTGCTCCATCGGGCGACAAGTGTACTACGGACAATGCCGTGGGGACTTAGGACTCCCCAGCCTCACCAGCTTGCCCCCTTGGATTACAAGTGTACTACGGTAAAGCGCGTCCGTTGATGAACGAGAGGTGGAAACACTTTTGACTACTCCGTCCCACTCTGGATCTTATGGTTAACACGGTTATTACGGCACAAGAATCACTTGCGACATTTGTTGTTTAATCCTAGATGGATAAAACCCCTTGCAATGGAACCTCCACCATATCAACACAATCCATGGTTCCATTGCCAACCACATAGTCATATTCATAGTTATGAAAATAGTGGTTTTGGTTTTTATGCAATAGTGATAACCATAGTACTTTGCAAGTAATTTGATAGAAATACTCAAATGACATGAGCAAGTGATTAACTTGCCTGAACACTGCAAAGTTTTGCAGTTGGATGGTGTGGACTGACCCTTGTCCTCTGTTTCTGAAAAATAGCATCATTGTCCGATAAGGGCAATGGTTAAAGAAGCAATTATGCATGATTCCAGTTTTAGGGTTTGTTACCCCCTTCCGATGTCATTATTATTTCATGTAAGAGGTTAATACTAAGATGGATTTGGAGATACTCTATTTAGGGTAAATACAACCTTGAAATGTTGTCAAGGTGTTTTTAAAGTCCAAATGCATTAATGGACTTATTTTCATTATTGAAAATAATATGTGTGATTTAAATGATTATTTAAGTCATCAAATTAAGACTTATTCTTAGTTGTCTTCAAAAATTCCCTTTGACATTTTATTTAGATAGAGAATTTTATGCTGGTCAATTTTCATATTTTTAATTATTTTTTTAGAGCTTTTAAATATTTCTTATGTAATTTCAAAGTTTTCTGTATTTAAGTGATTTTGTGAAATGACCATAATGCCCCTGGGCCCACCTGTCAGGGTGGCCCAGCGGGTTAGGTCGCACCCGAGCCACCCTTTCGGCTCGGTCGGCCCACTCGCTCTTCCTCTCCTCTTCGCGCCGAAACCCTAACTCCCCCTCGACTCTCTGGCGATGCCGTGGTCGCCGCCGCCTTCGCCGAGATTTTCCGGCCATCTCCGGGCAGCTCCGGCGACGAGATGCGGCGGATCTGGACCGCCTCACGACGGCGCACCAGATCCACCGGCTAGATCTGCTCTCCGTCTCCTGCTTCGCTCGCCTCCGTCGCGTTCGCCCGCACGGCCATGAGGTTGCGCGGTGATGCGCCGCTCATCGGCGACTCTGGCGCCGTGACGCCGCCCTGGGCGTTGCCGTGGTGGTGATTGGGCGCTCGCGCTCGGCGACGGCAGGCCTGGTCGCGGCTTGGCGCTGCCGTGGTTGGCCCGTGCCGCCATGGCACGCTGTGGTGCTCCGCCCAGGTACGTGCGCCTCCATCCTCTTCCTTGCTTCTTCCTTCACTGTCCTGCTCTACCACTTGAGCTTGCTGTGCATGCGTTTATGCTACTGTTGCACGTCTGGCTAGCTGCTGCTCTTGCTCTGCTGCCATGGCCTAAGCTGTGCTGCTGCTGTTCTTGCTATTGGCCCTACTGGCCTTGGCCAGTGTTGCCCAGGCCATGCTAGTGCTTGCTATTCTATCTGAATTCCTGTTCTGTGCCTCTATTCTAGTTGCTATACTTTCCAGAAGTCAAATGTGATCATGTGTGATACCCTGGCTTGATTACAGTGTGCAATTTCTTGCAAATTTGCAAGTGCCAGAGCCATTGTGGCTTATTCTGGTGCTCAGATTTATGATTGTGCTCAATTGAGCATTACTGTGGGCTTAATCCTGGAGAAGTTACCGTGCGTGCGCCAGGAAAAGCGGAGGACGCGTGTCCCCCACTTGCACGACGTGTCAATATGGTGCGTAATTTGGGCCCGCAAGGCAGCGGGTGAAGACTTCTCGTGATTTCAGAATTGCAATCGTGGCTATCGTCAGCAGTAACGTCACTTTAGCAGGAGAAAAATTCGACTCAACAGCTTCATAAAAAAGGCGACAGGGAAAAAATATTGGAGAGCCTTTGATCAAATACAAGTTTTTGATCAAATGCTCGGGGGCTACTTTGAAAAAAATGAAAAGATCAAGAAAGACAAAATAGAAATGGCGTGAGCCTATGATCAAATACAAATATTTGCTCATAGCCTCGGGGGCTACTCCCATCGGGAGCGCTGTTCGCGCACCCGAGAGATTTGAAAACTTCGGGAGAGAAAGAAAATATAGCAGCATAAGGCGTGGAGCCTACACCCAAGCACAAGTCCTTGGCTGTAGCCTCGGGGGCTACTCCCATCGGGAACGCTGTCCGCGTGCCCGATGAAATTATAAAAAAGAGAGAGAAGAAGAAAGATAGAAGAATAAGAGAGTATATTTCGAGTTATAAGTAACTCTACATATACTCCCATTGGGAGAGCAATATAAGTCATCCGTTGACTCAATAAAATGTGCCATTCCAACAGCCGAATAAGCACTCGACAATATATTCTCAGAACGCCAAAGTTGCGAACAATTTTTGAATGCCGCAAAATTTTGCGAAGGTAAGACCCCAGATCCATTCTGTGTGGCGTGGCGCCGTCTCTGACGTCGGTTTGCTACTTTTATCCGTATCAACATATACGAAGAAAAATCCTAACGGACGGGTTAGGTACCCGATAAATATGATTGGGACTCGACAGAATGGTAAGACCTTAAGCGGCACCTGTCAAAGTTTACACCAGTATCCCGAGATCATGTCGAGGGACGTGATCTTGAAGTAGGTTTTTGCGGATTGCCACTAGAGCAGTTAACTAGTACCTGATCCGTCAGATGAACTAGCCCCAACTACCATTATCCCTGTACAATATAGAAATTCATGTGAAGAAATATAGAGAAGTTTTAAGTTATCGAGTAAAAATAAACAGTGGAGATTTTCCCTGACTCTACGATTCAAGTAAAATCTCGGGGGCTACTGACATAGGCATCCCCAATGGGCCTGCCGAAGATAGTACCTGGGGTTTACTGAAGGCCCACTACTCGAAGAATAAGAAGATTCGGAAGCCCAAGATATTGTTAAGGAAAGTTAGAGTTGTAATAGGAAGCATTACTTGTAATCTTGCGGGATGAGTTAGAAACCTTCCCGGACTGCGTAACTTGTACAATACGAATCCCTCGGCTCCACCTCCTATATAAGGGGGAGTCGAGGGACAAAGAAAGCATCGAATCATTGTCTCTCAAACCCTAGTTTTCATAATCGTCGAGTAATTTTCGGCTGAAACCTTCGAGATCTACTTGCCCTCTACTTCCAACTAAACCCTAGTCTACAACCCGTAGGCATTGACAAGTTGATACTTTGTCAGCTGTTGTGACCCTAGCAGACTTTGTCTGCTAGAAATGGTTGCTCCTACCTCTATTGGATGCTTCTGTGCACTAATCCTGGTAGTCTTTCATAGGCTGCTAGGTTATTTGATGTTGAAATCATACTGGACAGATAACTGTCCAATATTCCGATGGCTTTGCTAGCTGTGTGTTGCTAGGTGAATCTGGGTGGCTAGATAGGGATTAGTTCCTTGCTTGGATTTCCCTGGTTATGTCACTTTTAATTCGTTGGCTTAATCAGTGTTCCCTTGGATACATTCCTAATAGTTCTACCCTTATTTTGCTTGCATCATATGGCTGGTAGCCAAATGATGATACAAACAGGGTACTCACACCCTTTTGCTTGTGTGTGATTGATGCATATGCTTATTTATGAGCAAGACAGATGCTTGCTCATGATTCTTTGGGTATACCTCACTCCAGCTCCTAGAATGAGTTGTTGGTGTAGAGGATTTCTTCTGATTTGGATTTATGATCTTTCCCTGCTCCTCCTGGCTTGCTGATGATGCTTGGTTAATTCTGGTGGTTGGGGATTAGGTGAAACAGCTCTAGCTGTTCACCTGTTCTTGGTGTTCTTGAGTTGTTCTTGCTAGTTCTTGGTTTCTGGTGGACTTACCCAGCTGCTTTGTCGATGAATGAGCTAGGGTTTACTGTCGAAAAGGTTTTATATGTCTGGCCCTTGCTTCTCTGGTCGACAGCTCCACCATTTCACTTTGGTGACTCACTGTGTGGGTGTGCTGCATGCACACAGCCTTGTGAGCAGGCTGTGTGTGTGTAACCTGATACTATGCACTTGGCTTGGAACTTGGTGGTGAGATGGATCAGCTCGGCAGCCTTGTTCATATCCTCTCACTTCTCATTTTTCTTTCTAATCTGCCAAGTGGCATTGCCACTTGGCATAATGTGGTGTTGGTTTTGTTTATGTGCAGGGATCAAGCAATTGATCAAGATGAACATGGAGATCATCAAGTCCAAGATCAGATGATAATTACCTTGTAGTATTTAAGATAGAATCATAACCTGTATCTTTCTTTTATTTTCATTTTCTATATTTTCCAATTTGTGTAATGTGTTGTAATGTATCACAATTCAATTATGGATATTGTAATTGACAATGTATTATGTGTGATTATCAATAAAGCTCCCATTTTCCTTAATGAGCTTTATCTAAGTGTTATATTATTTATATTCTTGATTACTTATAATATTTATTGAATTAACTCAAGTTTGAATTATGGGATTTCCATTTGAGGTTTGAATTTGAAATTCAAATTCAAATTTGGTTTGAATTCAATGATGCAACTCAATTTTGAATTCAATCATGCAACTTAAGATTGTAATGCAATATCTCTTCTCTCTTCTCAAAACCCTAATTTAGATAAGTAGGAACAAGTTCATCGCACTCTCGAAACCCTAACCTTGTAGGATGTCGAGAGAGAAACCTGTCCCCCTTCGATGCAGTTTTGTTTTAAAAGCGCGAAATTTCCCCGGAATTTACGATGCAATGCACGTCCCTTTCTAAAATCTACCCCTCGATCGTCTCTAAACCTGGGACATTACAGCCTTTCCCCCTTAAAGAAAACTTCGTCCTGAAGTTGTGGTTGTAATACCTGAAGAGTTCGGGGTATGTTTTCCTCAGGTCTTCTTCCTTTTCCCAGGTGGCTTCCCTCTCGGGATGATGCTTCCATTGTATCTTGCAGTACTTTATAGCTCTATTCCTGAGTTGTTTCCAGTTCTCCTCGAGAATCTTCGCTGGCTTCTCGATGTAAGTCAAATCTAGTTGTAACTCGAGCTCTTCATGTGATACTGGCTCATCTGGGGTCTTCAAACACTTTCTGAGTTGCGACACATGGAATACGTTGTGAACCTGAGATAACCTTCCCGGTAGTTCCAATTCAAAGGCTAACCCACGATTTTGACTCAGAATCTTGAAAGGTCCGATGTACCTAGGGCTTAACTTTCCCTTTACTCCAAATCTCTGAAGTCCTTTCATCGGGCTCACCTTGAGATATACCATGTCTCCAACTTGTGGCTCCCATGTCCTTCGCTTCTGATCGGCATAACTCTTCTGTCGGCTTTGGGCGATCTTGAGCCTATCTCTTATAATGTCAATAATTTGTTGCTTTTCCTTGACATAATCAGGATTGAACTCTTTGCTTGCTCCAGACTTCATACCGACATATGGGTGATCTACACTTCCTTCCATACTGAGCTTCGAACGGTGCCATCTTGATGCTGCTTTGATAGCTATTATTGTATGAAAACTTCTGCTAGTGGCAAGTGCTCCTCCCATGATCCTCCGAAGTCTAGGGCACAAGCCCTAAGCATATCCTCTAGGATCTGATTAGTTCTCTCCGTTTGTCCACCTGTCTGAGGATGATAGGCGGTACTATAGTCCAACTTGGATCCCAAAGCTTTGTGTAGTTGCTTCCAAAATGCTGACGTGAACATGGATCCTTGATACGTCTCCAACGTATCGATAATTTCTTGTGTTCCATGCCACATTATTGATGTTATCTACATGTTTTATGCACACTTTATGTCATATTCGTGCATTTTCTGGAACTAACCTATTAACAAGATGCCGAAGTGCCGATTCTTGTTTTCATCGCTGTTTTTGGTTTCAGAAATCCTAGTAAAGAAATATTCTCGGAATTGGACGAAATAAAAGCCCAGAGGCCTATTTTCTCACGAAGCTTCCGAAGTCCGAAGGAGAGACGAAGAGGGGCCACGGGGGCGCCAAACCCTAGGCGGCGCGGCCCCCCTTGGCCGCGCCGGCCTGTGGTGTGGGCCCCCGTGCCGCCTCTTGACCTGCCCTTCCGCCTACAAATAGCCTCCGTGACGAAACCCCCGGTACCGAGAGCCACGATACGGAAAACATTGCCGAGACGCCGTCGCCGCCGATCCCATCTCGGGGGATCCCGGAGATCGCCTCCGGCACCCTGCCGGAGAGGGAATCATCTCCCGGAGGACTCTACACCGCCATGGTCGCCTCCGGAGTGATGAGTGAGTAGTCTACCCCTGGACTATGGGTCCATAGCGGTAGCTAGATGGTTGTCTTCTCCCCATTGTGCTATCATTGTCGGATCTTGTGAGCTGCCTATCATGATCAAGATCATCTATATGTAATTCTATATGTTGCGTTTGTTGGGATCCGATGAATAGAGAATACTTGTTATGTTGATTATCAAAGCTATGCTTATGTGTTGTTTATGATCTTGCATGCTCTCCGTTATTAGTAGATGCTGCTGGCCAAGTAGATGCTTTTAACTCCAAGAGGGAGTACTTATGCTCGATAGTGGGTTCATGCTCGCATTGACACACGGGACGATGTGATGAAAGTTCTAAGGTTGTGTTGTGCTTGTTGCCACTAGGGATAAAACATTGATGCTATGTCTAAGGATGTAGTTGTTGATTACATTACGCACCATACTTAATGCAATTGTCCGTTGCTTTGCAACTTAATGCTGGAGGGGTTCGGATGATAACTTTGAAGGTGGACTTTTTAGGCATAGATGCGGTTGGATGGCGGTCTATGTACTTTGTCGTAATGCCCAATTAAATCTCACTATACTCATCATGATATGTATGTGCATGGTCATGCTCTCTTTATTTGTCAATTGCCCAACTGTAATTTGTTCACCCAACATGCTTGTTCGTCTTATGGGAGAGACACCTCTAGTGAGCTGTGGACCCCGGTCCAATTCTCTTTCTTGAAATACAATCTACTGCAATACTTGTTTCTACTTGTTTTCTCTGCAAACAATCATCTTCCACACAATACGGTTAATCCTTTGTTACAGCAAGCCGGTGAGATTGACAACCTCACTTGTTTCGTTGGGGCAAAGTAGCTTGGTTGTGTTGTGCGGGTTCCACGTTGGCGCCGGAATCTCCGGTGTTGCGCCGCACTACATCCCGCCGCCATCAACCTTCAACGTGCTTCTTGGCTCCTCCTGGTTCGATAAACCTTGGTTTCTTTACGAGGGAAAACTTGCTGCTGTGCTCATCATACCTTCCTCTTGGGGTTGCCCAACGAACGTGTGAAATACACGCCATCAAGCATATTTTCACGGCGCCGTTGCCGGGAGATCAAGACACGCTGCAAGGGAGTCTCCACTTCTCAATCTCTTTACTTTGTTTTTGTCTTGCTTTATTTTATTTACTACTTTGTTTGCTGCACTAAATCAAAATACAAAAAAATTAGTTGCTAGTTTTACTTTATTTGCTATCTTGTTTGCTATATCGAAAACACAAAAAAATTAGGTTACTTGCATTTACTTTACTCATCATGTTTCCTTTTAATTTTACCACAAAGAACATACCGGTAGGACGTGGGTCTATAGTTGGGAGGAACAATATAGAAGAATTTTTCACCCATGTTAGTACCATTGAAGAATTTGAAGATAGACACTTGGTAGACCTTGCCCCCACTTATGAAATTGCTGCTGCTTGCTTTAGTTCGCTTGTTGGAAACTAAATTTGTTAATCTCAATCCTATAATCCAACACATGTTTCTTACACTTGGTGATATGGAAGAGGGGGAAAAGAAAGATTTTGTTTTAGAAACCCTTCTTAGAGAATTTGGTGGTCTAGCAAGAGAAGCTAGAAAGGTGTTTGCTAAATTTAATATGCTTGGTTCTCCTACTAATTTTGTTAGTCTCCTTGAAAAGATGGATATGGATAGAATAAGATACACTAATAATATTGATGATGGAGGGGAGATCAAAGCACCAATACCATGTAAGCTCCTAGCTATGAATGATGCACTAGAAAATAACTATGCTTGGCTTGTTCCTGAAAATTTGTTTGATGAGAGTAGCACACCTAAGACTAATGAAAAGGGAGATGCTAAAACTTATGTATCTAATATAATATGCCTAGTTGATAAAACTCCACACCTCGCTGAGAATGCACCACCCTTCGATAATACTTGATACACACTTTACGCGCCTAGCTGAAAGGCGTTAAAGAAAGCGCTTATGGGAGACAACCCATGTTTTTACCTACAGTACTTTGTTTTTATTTTGTGTCTTGGAAGTTGTTTACTACTGTAGCAACCTCTCCTTATCTTAGTTTTGAGTTTTGTTGTGCCAAGTTAAGCCGTTGATAGAAAAGTAAGTACTAGATTTGGATTACTGCGCAGTTCCAGATTTCTTTGCTGTCACGAATCTGAGCCCACTGCCCTGCAGGAAGCTCAGAAAATTATGCCAATTTACGTGCATGATCCTCAGATATGTACGCAACTTTCATTCAATTTGAGCATTTTCATTTGAGCAAGTCTGGTGCCATTTTAAAATTCGTCAATACGAACTGTTCTGTTTTGACAGATTCTGCCTTTTATTTCGCATTGCCTCTTTCGCTATGTTGGATGAATTTCTTTGATCCACTAATGTCCAGTAGCATTATGCAATGTCCAGAAGTGTTAAGAATGAGTGTGTCACCTCTGAATATGTCAATTTATATTGTGCACTAACCCTCTAATGAGTTGTTTCGAGTTTGGTGTGGAGGAAGTTTTCAAGGATCAAGAGAGGAGTATGATGCAACATGATCAAGGAGAGTGAAAAGCTCTAAGCTTGGGGATGCACCGGCGGTTCACCCCTGCATATATCAAGAAGACTCAAGCGTCTAAG
>NC_061510.1:400866993-401017068 GCF_022539505.1 Lolium rigidum | reverse complement strand
TTCATGGATTGAAGTTGTTGGCGAAGTTCTTGCAAATCTTGCGAGAAGTGCTTACCCGAAGAACTTTCGATAAGGTTATCCTCGACGAATGTTTTCTTCGAGGAAGCAGGAGAAGTATCGGCAGGATGAGGATTCGCAGAGTAGTTATCAAAAATCAACTGGAAAAGAAAATTTCAACATCAAATGATCGCACAAGATAGAATTCCATTGATCTTCAGTAAATTTTCACAGATATTACAAGAGGAGTTCTTCAAAAGGACTACTACGACTATTGTCGCCAAAGCTACTGTGGCGACAACATCTAACGAAACAGAAAATAAAGAAATAAAAAGATAGGGCATTCAACTAGACCTCCGGCTTCGACGAGCTAGGAGTTGAAGTTGGCTTGATTCCAAGATAGGCAAGGATTTTCTTCGTGTTGGGCTTTGCAGCCCTGATCAGTGCTCGCCACTTCGTGGTCTCCATCTCTTGTGTGTCGCCCACTTTCGTCCAGTCGATAGTTTGCTGGCTGTCAGCAACCAAGGCGACAGTGCTTTCGACAAAGCAATCTTCATATTTTCTTGGCGCATCTTCGGTCCAAGATCTTCGGTGGATTGAAGTCCTTGGCAAGAGCAAGGAAAGTCTTGGGTTCCGTTTTCTTCGGGAAGAAGTAAGGGAACAGCAGTGACAATCCTGCTTCGGCCTGTTCAATGCCTTCACGAGTTTCTATTCCATGAAATTCAAGGACAGAGAGTGCGTCGAGAAGAGGATCGTTGTCGGGATCTTCAAGCTCAAATTCTTGGTTTGTTTTCCCTGTCGAGGAAAATATATGTTGGTCGACAAGCAAGTAAAGAAAAGCAAGTCCAAAGAAGGCAAAATAGATCAAAAAAAAAAAATTACTGACAAAGCGCCGATTCTGCGAGTGCAAGCGCTTGAGGATCGTTTTTTCACGAGCAGCTTGCACGGCTTTATGCTCGCTCAAAGAAGTTTCGGCATCATGAAGCCTTTTCTGCAGATCTTCGACACCAGCAGCTTCTGCCTTGGCCTTATCAGCCTCTGCTTTAGCTTTGCCAGCATCAAGTTCGGCCTTCTTGCGAGCCGCCTCACTTTGCTCTAATTTCTGAGCAAGCGTGTCGGCAAGTTTGTTGGCCTCCGCAAGTTTTTCTGCCAAAATAGTTAAAAATAATCAAAATTGCGATAAAACAGGAGCAAGAAGTCAGGAACAAAGGCAAGCAAGGAGTCAATACCTTCGGTCTTGCTGGCATACTCGCGGTACCCAACGAATTGGGCACCGATGAGAATAAGTTCTTTGATCATAGGCTGTCAAAGAAGGATAAAGAAAGAGAGCGTCAGTATGGAAAAAACATGATGGCACAAAGAAGCAAACAGGGAAAATATAGACAATGACAGCAAGAAATTAAGGACTTACATCATCCAAAAGAGGACTCGAGGAGCTACCCAATTGTAGGGCAGGCTCCGTGATTGTTTCAACCCTTGTCCTTTTTGGTGAAGGGACAAGGGGGCTTGCAGGAAGAGTAGGAGCGTCGATGTTTTGTTGAGGAGGCGAAGATTCTTCTCCTTCAACTTGCACCTCAGAAACAACTAGAGTATGCGACGTACTCGTTCGAGCAGTCGCATCAAAAGCTGGTATTTCTTCCTCGTCACCACTACGATTAAATGGCGGCAGCATAAAAAGCAAGATAGATAAAAATCTTCGTGTAGCAAAATAGGGAGAAATAAAAGGTGACTTACGAGCTGATGAGGGCTTCAAGGTATGGATCAAAAGCTGCCTTCTGACGTGAAGGAGCAGCTTCTTCGGCTTTGGAGGTGCCGGAATCTTCGACATCAGCCCTTTTCCTTTTGTTCTTTGGAGAAATAGCAGGAGGAGGAGACCTGTCGCGATGCGGTAGCTTCAGAGGCAGCCTCCTTTTCAGAAGATCCCGCAGATTTTTGAGAATCTGCGGGTTCATTCTCAAAAGAAGGGGCATCTTGGTTGTCATCGCTGACAACAGCCCGTTCGTCGACTTCTCCACCTTCAGGAAGGGGAGGAAGCGAGACAAGGTTTGGATGGTTCTATACAAAAATAAGGGGAGGTGTCAATAAAAGAGTTACGTAAAGGATGGCACAGCAATAACAAATCAGTCGACAAAGGTTACCTTGGGAAGCGCATTGGTGGCGCTATATGGTTTTATGCGACACGAAGAAGGGACAGGATCTTTCTTGCTAAGGGAGGAGATTTTTCGGACAAGTTTCTCTAAGTCCTTGACCTCTAAATCCACCGACAAGCGATCCGCATCCTTGTCGCCAGCATACTTCCAGAGAGGGTATTTGCGAGCCTGAAGAGGCTGCACTCTGATTCTAAGGAAATTCGCCGTGATTTGGATACCTGACAGCTCTTTGCCGCGAGTGTTTTGCAACTCGTGGATGCGAGTCATCAGTGCCTCTGTCGATATTTTTTCTTCCTCGGTAGCCTCTGCATCCCAGGAGCAGCGGCGATAGATTTTTTCGGCACCGTCAAAAGGAGGAATATTGTCTTTAGCACATCCATGGTTCTCCTCACGGATGTACAGCCACTTTTTGCGCCACCCTTGAACTGAGTCAGGGAATTTGACGTCAAAATACTCGACTTCGGGGCGAACGCAGATAACAACGCCGCCTATATTATAGGTGACATTGGGAGAGCCATTGCGGCGACAAAAGAAAATGCGCTTCCATAGCGCCCAGTTAGGCTGGACGCCAAGGAAGGCTTCGCAGAGGGTGATGAAAATGGAAATGTGGAGGATAGAATTGGGCGTGAGGTGGTGAAGTTGCAGACCATAAACAAAAAGCAATCCTCGAAGGAAAGGATGAATGGGGGCAGAAAGGCCGCGGATGAGATGGTCGATAAAACTAACCCGATACTCCATCGGAGGGGTTGGGTAGCTTTCTTCGCTGGGGAAGCACAGCGCCTTGGGCTTCTTGCTGATCCCCAATTTCTTCAGGAGGTTGATGTCTTGGGTGGAGATTTTGGATCTCTCCCACTCGGCACTTCCCAGATCCACAGAAGCCATCGTCGATTCCGGCGTGCTGTGTCTGGTCAATCTACGCGGTGGCATTAACAATGGCGCAGGAATGCAGTCTGGGAGAAGATGAGCTCAGGGAGTTGTGGGGCGCAAGAGGAGTTTTGGCGGAGGAGAGCAGGAGGACGGCGCGAGCGGAGGTGCTCGAGGAAGAAGAAGGAGATCTTATATAGAGGTGTGGCCAAGCGGCGTACCGTTGGATGGAAAAAGTGTGCGGCAGATGATGAACACGTGGAACAAGGGTAAAAAAAGTAATTTAATCCTGGAGAAGTTACAGTGCGTGCGCCAGGAAAAGCGGAGGACGCGTGTCCCCCACTTGCACGACGTGTCAATATGGTGCGTAATTTGGGCCCGCAAGGCAGCGGGTGAAGACTTCTCGCGATTTCAGAATCGCAATCGTGGCTATCGTCAGTAGTAACGTCACTTTAGCAGGAGAAAAATTCGACTCAACAGCTTCATAAAAAAGGCGACAGGGAAAAAATATTGGAGAGCCTTTGATCAAATACAAGTTTTTGATCAAATGCTCGGGGGCTACTTTGAAAAAAATGAAAAGATCAAGAAAGACAAAATAGAAATGGCGTGAGCCTATGATCAAATACAAATATTTGCTCATAGCCTCGGGGGCTACTCCCATCGGGAGCGCTGTTCGCGCACCCGAGAGATTTGAAAACTTCGGGAGAGAAAGAAAATATAGCAGCATAAGGCGTGGAGCCTACACCCAAGCACAAGTCCTTGGCTGTAGCCTCGGGGGCTACTCCCATCGGGAACGCTGTCCGCGTGCCCGATGAAATTATAAAAAAGAGAGAGAGGAAGAAAGATAGAAGAATAAGAGAGTATATTTCGAGTTATAAGTAACTCTACATATACTCCCATCGGGAGAGCAATATAAGTCATCCGTTGACTCAATAAAATGTGCCATTCCAACAGCCGAATAAGCACTCGACAATATATTCTCGGAACGCCAAAGTTGCGAACAATTTCCGAATGCCGCAAAATTTTGCGAAGGTAAGACCCTAGATCCGTTACGTGTGGCGTGGCGCCGTCTCTGACGTCGGTTTGCTACTTTTATCCGTATCAACAGATACGAAGAAAAATCCTAACGGACGCGTTAGGTACCCGATAAATATGACTGGGACTCGACAGAATGGTAAGACCTTAAGCGGCACCTGTCGAAGTTTACACTAGTATCCCGAGATCATGTCCAGGGACGTGATCTTGAAGTAGGTTTTTGCGGATTGCCACTAGAGCAGTTAACTAGTACCTGATCTGTCAGATGAACTAGCCCCAACTACCATTATCTGTGTACAATATAGAAATTCATGTGAAGAAATATAGAGAAGTTTTAAGTTATCGAGTAAAAATAAACAGTGGAGATTTTCCCTGACTCTACGATTCAAGCAAAATCTCGGGGGCTACTGACATAGGCATCCCCAATGGGCCTGCCGAAGATAGTATCCGGGGTTTACTGAAGGCCCACTACTCGAAGAATAAGAAGATTCGGAAGCCCAAGATATTGTTAAGGAAAGTTAGAGTTGTAATAGGAAGCATTACTTGTAATCTTGCGGGATGAGTTAGAAACCTTCCCGGACTCTGTAACTTGTACAATACGAATCCCTCGGCTCCACCTCCTATATAAGGGGGAGTCGAGGGACAAAGAAAGCATCGAATCATTGTCTCTCAAACCCTAGTTTTCATAATCGTCGAGTAATTTTCGGCTGAAACCTTCGAGATCTACTTGCCCTCTACTTCCAACTAAACCCTAGTCTACAACCCGTAGGCATTGACAAGTTGATACTTTGTCGACTTGTTGTGACCCTAGCATACTTTGTCTGCTAGAAATGGTTGCTCCTACCTCTATTGGATGCTTCTGTGCACTAATCCTGGTAGTCTTTCATAGGCTGCTAGGTTATTTGATGTTGAAATCATACTGGACAGATAACTGTCCAATATTCTGATGGCTTTGCTAGCTGTGTGTTGCTAGGTGAATCTGGGTGGCTAGATAGGGATTAGTTCCTTGCTGGATTTCCCTGGTTATGTCACTTTTAATTCTGTTGGCTTAATCAGTGTTCCCTTGGATACATTCCTAATAGTTCTACCCTTATTTTGCTTGCATCATATGGCTGGTAGCCAAATGATGATACAAACAGGGTACTCACACCCTTTTGCTTGTGTGTGATTGATGCATATGCTTATTTATGAGCAAGACAGATGCTTGCTCATGATTCTTTGGGTATACCTCACTCCAGCTCCTAGAATGAGTTGTTGGTGTAGAGGATTTCTTCTGATTTGGATTTATGATCTTGCCCTGCTCCTCCTGGCTTGCTGATGATGCTTGGTTAATTCTGGTGGTTGGGGATTAGGTGAAACAGCTCTAGCTGTTCACCTGTTCTTGGTGTTCTTGAGCTGTTCTTGCTAGTTCTTGGTTTCTGGTGGACTTACCCAGCTGCTTTATCGATGAATGAGCTAGGGTTTACTGTCGAAAAGGTTTTATATGCCTGGCTCTTGCTTCTCTGGTCGACAGCTCCACCATTTCACTTTGGTGACTCACTGTGTGGGTGTGCTGCATGCACACAGCCTTGTGAGCAGGCTGTGTGTGTGTGTAACCTGATACTATGCACTTGGCTTGGAACTTGGTGGTGAGATGGATCAGCTCGGCAGCCTTGTTCATATCCTCTCACTTCTCTTTTTTTTTCTAATCTGCCAAGTGGCATTGCCACTTGGCATAATGTGGTGTTGGTTTTGTTTATGTGCAGGGATCAAGCAATTGATCAAGATGAACATGGAGATCATCAAGTCCAAGATCAGATGATAATTACCTTGTAGTATCTAGGATAGAATCATAACTTGTATCTTTCTTTTATTTTCATTTTCTATCTTTTCCAATTTGTGTAATGTGTTGTAATATATCATATTTCTATTCTGGATATTGTAAATGACATTGTATTATGTGTGATTATCAATAAAGCTCAAGTTTTCCTTAATGATCTTTATATAAGTGTTATATTATTTATATTCTTGATTACTTATAATATTTATTGAATTAACTCAAGTTTGAATTATGGGATTTCCATTTGAGGTTTGAATTTGAAATTCAAATTCAAATTTGGTTTGAATTCAATGATGCAACTCAATTTTGAATTCATTCATGCAACTTAAGATTGTAATGCAATATCTCTTCTCTCTTCTCAAAACCCTAATTTAGATAAGTAGGAACAAGTTCATCGCACTCTCGAAACCCTAACCCTGTAGGATGTCGAGAGAGAAACCTGTTCCCCTTCGATGCAGTTTTGTTTTAAAAGCGCGAAATTTCCCCGGAATTTACGATGCAATGCACATCCCTTTCTAAAATCTACCCCTCGATCGTCTCTAAACCTGGGACATTACACAACCCTAGTGGGGGAGTCCAAGGTGGACTCCACCTAAGGGGGCCGGCCACCCCCCCACATGGAAGGGGGGAATCCCACCTCAAGTGGGAGTCCCACCTTGGGTAGGTTTCCCTACTACATGGAAGGTTCTTGTGTTGGGGTCTTATTCGAAGACTTGTAGTCCAACACTTGGGGATCCACCTATATAATGAGGGGCATAGGGGAGGGGGCCGGCCACCCCAAGACCACAAGGTGGCCACACCCTTAAGTGGCCGGCGCCCCCCTCTCCCAAACCCTAGCCGCCCCTCTCTCCTCCACCTCTCCCGCGCGCTTAGCGAAGCTCCGCCGGAGTTCTCCACCACCACCGCCACCACGCCGTCGTACTGCCGTATTCAAGGAGAAGCTACTACTTCCGCTGCTCGCTGGAACGGGGAGAAGGACGTCGTCTTCATCAACACCGAACGTGTGACCGAGTACGGAGGTGCTGCCCGATCGTGGCACCGTGATCAAGATCTTCTACGCGCTTTTGCAAGCGGCAAGTGAACGTCTACCGCAGCAACAAGAGCCTACTCTTGTAGGCTTTGGAAATCTTCAAGGGTGAGTCTCGATCATCCCCTCGTTGCTCCCGTCTTCTAGATTGCATCTTGGCTTGGATTGCGTTCTCGCGGTAGGAATTTTTTTGTTTTCTATGCAACGAATCCCTACAGCGGTATCAGAGCCAGGTCTATGCATAGATGGTTGCACGAGTAGAACACAATGGTTTTGTGGGCGTTGATGCTCTTGTTGTATTTAGTTTGAGTACTTTGCATCTTTGTGGCATAGTGGGATGAAGCGGCTCGGACTAACTTTACATGACCGCGTTCACGAGACTTGTTCCTCGTTTGACATGCAACTTGTATTGCATAAGAGGCTTTGCGGGTGTCTATCTCTCCTACTATAGTGAAGATTCAATTTACTCTTCTATTGACAACACTAGTATCACCGTTGTGGTTCATGTTCGTAGGTAGATTAGATCTCTCTCGAAAACCCTAAACCACGTAAAATATGCAAACCAAATTAGAGACGTATAACTTGTTTTTGCAGGGTTTGGTGATGTGTTATGGCCATAATGTGATGATGAATATGTATGAGATGATCATTATTGTATTGTGGCAACCGGCAGGAGCCTTATGGTTGTCTTTAAATTTCATGTTGAGTAGTATTTCAAAGTAGTTGTAATAGTTGCTACATGAGGTGTACAACCATGAAGACGGCGCCATGGACCTTGACGCAACGCCGACGATGATGGAAATCATGCCCGAAGATGATGGAGATCATGTCCGTGCTTTGGAGATGAAGATCAAAGGCGCAAAGACAAAAGGGCCATATCATATCACATATGAACTGCATGTGATGTTAATCCTTTTATGCATCTTATTTTGCTTAGATCGCAACGGTAGCATTATAAGATGATCCCTCACTAAAATATCAAGATAATAAAGTGTTCATCCTTAGTAGCACCGTTGCCAAGACTTGTCATTTCGAAGCATCTCGTGATGATCGGGTGTGATAGAATCAACAAGTGCATACAACGGGTGCAAGCCAGTTTTGCACATGCGGATACTAAGGTAGCCTTGACGAGCCTAGCATGTACAGACATGGTCTTGGAACACGTGATACCGAAAGGTAGAGCATGAATCATATGATTGATATGATGAATACTTTGAGTGTTCGCCATTGAAATTACACCTTGTCTCGTGATGATCGGACTTAGGTGTGGTGGATTTGGTTCGTGTGATCACTAAGACAATGCGAGGGATATTGTTTTGAGTGGGAGTTCACCTAGATTTTTAATTATGTTGAATTAAAATTTGAACTCAATTTGTCATAAACTTAGTCTAAACTATTGCAAATATATGTTGTAGAGATGGCATCCCCAATCAATTTTAACTAGTTCCTAGAGAAAGAAAAGCTTAAGAGCAACGGTAGCAACTTCACCGACTGGTTCCGTCATGTGAGGATCTTCCTCTCTGGCGGAAATCTGCAATATGTGCTTGATGCACCGCTAGGTGACCCTCCTGCAGAAACAGAAACCGATGACGTAAAGAATGTTTACGCGACTCGGAAAGCTCGGTACTCTCAAGTTCGAGTGTGCCATCCTCGTGCGCTCCGGAAGCCGATCTTCAAAACGTTTTGAGCACCACGATCCTCATGAGTTGGTCAATGAGCTGAAAGCTATATTTGAAACTCATGTGGCCGTGGAATGCTATGAAGCATCGAAACACTTCTTCAGCTTGCATGATGGAAGAAGGCAGACACCGTTAGTGAGCACATGCTCGCCATGACCGGGCATGCGAAGAAACTCGGTGACTTGGGAATAGTGATTCCTAACAGACCGGGGATTAATCGTGTCCTTCAATCACCGCCACCAAGTTACAAGAACTTTGTGATGAACTACAATATGCAGAACATGAACAAAGAGTTACTCGAACTCTTTGGCATGCTAAAAGCTGCTGAGATTGAGATCAAGAAAGAGCACCAAGTGTTGATGGTCAACAAGACCACCAGTTTCAAGAAACAGGGCAAGTCTAAGGGAAAATTCAAGAAGGGTGGCAAGAAAGCTACCACGCCTCGTATGAAACCTAAGAACGGCCCTAAGCCTGATGTCGAGTGCTATTACCGCAAGGAGAAGGGACACCGGAAGCATAATTGCTCCAAGTATCCGGCTGATCCGAAGAGCGGCCTTGTCAAGAAGAAGAAAGAAGGTATATCTGATATACATGTTATAGATGTTTATCTCACTGGTTCTCGTACTAGTACCTGGGTATTTGATACTGGTTCGGTTGCTCATATTTGTAACTCGAAACAGGAACTAAAGAATAAACGAAGACTGCTGAAAGATGAAGTAACGATGCGCGTTGGAAACGGATCCAAAGTCGATGTGATCGCTGTCGGCACACTTCCTCTACATCTACCTTCGGGATTAGTTTTAAGCCAAAATAATTGTTATTTTGTACCCGCATTGAGCATGAACATTATATCTGGATCTTGTTTAATGCAAGACGATTATTCATTCAAGTCTGAGAATAAAGGTTGTTCTATCTTTATGAATAATATCTTTTATGGTCGAGCACCTGAAAAGAATGGCTTATTTCTGTTAGATCTCGATAGTAGTGATACACATATACATAACATTGATGCTAAGCGAATTAAATTGAATGATAATTCTACTTATATGTGGCACTCGTCGTCTTGGTCATATTGGAGTGAAACGCATGAAGAAACTCCATACCGATGGATTACTTGAATCACTTGACTTTGAGTCACTTGATAGATGCGAAGCATGTCCGATGGGAAAAATGACTAAGACTCCAATTTCGGTATGATGGAGCGAGCTACCGACTTATTGGAAATCATACATACCGATGTGTGCGGACCAATGAGTGTAGCATCGCGCGGTGGTTATCGTTATGTTCTAACCTTCACGGATGATCCGAGTAGATATGGGTATATCTATTTCATGAAACATAAATCCGAAACTTTCGAGAAGTTTAAGGAATTCCAAAGTGAAGTAGAAAATCAACGTAACAAGAAGATTAAATTTCTACGATCCGATCGCGGAGGTGAATATCCGAGTTATGAGTTTGGCATGCATTTAAAGAAATGCGGAATACTTTCACAATTGACACCGCCGGGAACACCTCAACGAAACGGTGTGTCCGAACATCATAATCGAACTCTCTTAGATATGGTTCGTTCTATGATGTCTCTTACTGATTTGCCGTTATCATTTTGGAGTTATGCATTAGAGACAGCCGCATTCACTTTAAATAGAGCACCATCGAAGTCCGTAGAAACGACACCGTATGAATTATGGTTTAATAAGAAACCTAAGCTGTCGTTCCTTAAAGTTTGGGGTTGCGAAGCCTATGTAAAGAAGTTACAACCAGACAAGCTAGAACCCAAAGCGGAGAAACGTGTCTTCATAGGATACCCTAAAGAAACTATAGGGTACACTTTCTATCACAGATCCGAAGGCAAAATCGTTGTTGCTAAGAACGGAACCTTTTTTGAGAAAGAATTTCTCACTAAAGAAGTGACTGGAAGAAAAGTAGAACTCGATGAGATTGATGAATCTTTACTCGTTGATCAGAGTAGCGCAATACCGGAAGTTGTACCTGTACCGCCTACACCGGCAACGAGAGGAAGCTAATGATAATGATCATGAAACTTCGAACGAGGAAACTCATCGAACCTCGCAGATCAACAAGGGAACGTGCCACTCCTGATTGGTATGATCCTTGTCTAAATGTCATGATTGTGGAAAACAATGATGAGGACCCTGCGACGTATGAAGAAGCGATGATGAGCCCAGATTCCAACAAATGGCAAGAAGCCATGAAATCCGAAATGGGATCCATGTATGATAACAAAGTATGGACTTTGGTAGACTTACTCGATAGCCGCAAGGTCTGTCGAGAATAAATGGATCTTCAAGAGAAAAACAGATGTCGATGGTAATATTACTGTCTATAAAGCTCGACTTGTCGCAAAGGGTTTCCGACAAATTCAAGGAGTTGACTACGATGAGACTTTCTCACACTGTAGCGAAGCTAAAATCTGTGAGGATTTTGTTAGCAATAGCTGCATTTTTCGATTATGAGATTTGGCGGATGGATGTCAAAACAGCGTTCCTTAATGGAGACATTGAGGAAGAGTTGTATATGATACAACCCAAAGGTTTTGTCGATCCTAAAAATGCTCGACAAAGTATGCAAACTTCAGCGTTCAATTTATGGACCGAAGCAAGCATCAAGAAGTTGGAACCGACGCTTTGATAAGGTGATCAAAGACTTCGGGTTTATACGAGTGTCATGGAGAGGCCCGTATTTACAAGAAAGTGAGTGGGAGCTCTGTAGCATTCCCGATATTATATGTAGATGACATATTATTGATTGGGAATGATATAGAACTATTAAGCAAGTGTAAAAGGTTATTTGAATAATAGTTTTTCAATGAAAGACCTTGGTGAAGCATCGTATATATTAGGCATCAAGATTTATAGAGATAGATCAAGACGCCTAATAGGGCTATCACAGAGTACATACCTGGACAAGATTCTAAAGAAGTTTAGAATGGACGAAAGTAAGAAAGGGTTCTTACCTATGTTACCGAGGCAAGGTCTTGAGTAAGACTCAAGGACAGAGCTACGACGAGAAGAAAGAGAAAGGATGAGTCGGATCCCCTATGCCTCGGCGATGGGCTCTATCATGTATGCCATGCTATGTACTAGACCGGATATAGCACATCGTTGTTAGTTTGACTAGCGAGATATCAAAGTGATCCGAGGAATGGAACACCTGGATAGCGGTCAAGAATATCCTGAAGTACTTGAAAAGAACTAAGGATATGTTTCTTTGCTATGGAGGTGACCAAGAGCTCGTTGTAACAAGTTACACCGATGCAAGTTGGAACAACGATCCCGATGACTCTAAGTCACGATCCAGGTACGTGTTTATATTGAATGGTGCTTGCGATGAAGCTGGGCAAGCTCGAAGCGAGTGCACGGTGGCGAAGTCTTCAACGGAATCGAGTACATAGCGGCTTCGAGGCTTCATCGAAGCGGTATGGATGAAGAGGTTCATTGTAGAGCTCGGTGTGGTTCCTAGTGCATTGGACCCACTAGTCATCTACTGTGACAACATGGGTGCCATCGCCAATGCACAAGAACCAAGGTCACACAAGAGGCTGAAGCATATCAAGCTGCGTGATACGTCTCCAACGTATCGATAATTTCTTGTGTTCCATGCCACATTATTGATGTTATCTACATGTTTTATGCACACTTTATGTCATATTCGTGCATTTTCTGGAACTAACCTATTAACAAGATGCCGAAGTGCCAGTTCTCGTTTTCTGCTGTTTTTGGTTTCGAAATCCTAGTAACGAAATATTCTCGGAATCGGACGAAATCAACGCCAAAGTTCCTATTTTCACTCGGAAGCATCCAGAACACCCGGGAAGGACCGGAGGGGGGCCACGGGGCCACCAAACCCTAGGCGCGGCGCGGCCGGAGGGGGGGCCGCGCCGCCTATGGTGTGGCCCCCTGTCGGCCCTCTGCGCCGCCTCTTCGCCTATATAAAGCCCCTGGATCAGAAAACCCGATACCAATTGACGAAACCCACGAAACACTGCCGGAGCCGCCGCCATCGCGAAGCCAAGATCCGGGGACGGGAGTCTCTGTTCCGGCACCCTGCCGGGACGGGGAAGTGCCCCCGGAAGGCTTCTCCATCGACACCGCTGCCATCTCCACCGCCATCTTCATCACCGCTGCTGCTCCCATGAGGAGGAGTAGTTCTCCATCGAGGCTCGGGGCTGTACCGGTAGCTATGTGGTTCATCTCTCTCCTATGTGTGTCAATACAATAATCTCATGAGCTGCCCTACATGATTGAGATTCATATGATGATGCTTGTAATCTAGATGTCATTATGCTAGTCAAGTGGGTTTTACTTATGTGATCTCCGGAGACTCCTCGTCCCACGTGTGTAAAGGTGACGAGTGTGTGCACCGTGTGGGTCTCTTAGGCTAGATTTCACGAGAATACTTACTCATTGAATGGCATAGTGAGGTGCTTATTTATATCTCTTTATGATTGCAGCATGTTTGTATCACTACTATCTATGTGCTACTCTAGTGATATGTTATTAAAGTAGTTTATTCCTCCCTGCATGTGTGTAAAGGTGACGAGTGCGTGCACCGTGCTAGTACTTGGTTTATGCTATGATCATGATCTCTTGTAGATTATGGAGTTAACTATTGCTATGATAATATTGATGTGATCTATTCCTCCTACATATGCATGAAGGTTACAGGTGTGCATGCTATGCTAGTACTTGGTTTAGTAGCGTTGATCTATCTTACACTAAAGGTTACTTAAACATGAGCATTATTGTGGAGCTTGTTAACTCCGGCATTGAGGGTTCGTGTAATCCTACGCAATGTGTTCATCATCCAACAAAAGTGTAGAGTATGCATTTATCCGTTCTGTTATGTGATCGATGTTGAGAGTGTCCACTAGTGAAAGTGTAATCCCTAGGCCTTGTTCCTAAATACTGCCGAGTTACTACTGCTTGTTTACTACTCGCTGCGTTACTACTGCTGGGTTACTATTGCTTGTTACTATTTTACTGCGTTACTACTGCTCGCAATACCACCACCATCAACTATACGCCAAGCACTTTTCACGGCACCGTTGCTACTGCTCATACTTATTCATACCACCTGTATTTCACTATCTCTTCGCCGAACTAGTGCACCTATTAGGTGTGTTGGGGACACAAGAGACTTCTTGCTTTGTGGTTGCGGGGTTGCATGAGAGGGATATCTTTGACCTCTTCCTCCACGAGTTCGATAAACCTTGGGTATCCACTTAAGGGAAACTTGCTCGCTGTTCTACAAACCTCTGCACTTGGAGGCCCAACACTGTCTACAGGAAAGGAGGGGAACGTAGACATCAAGCACTTTTACGGCGCCGTTGCCGGGGAGGAAAGGTAAAAGGCTCTCATACTACGGTCCCGGGTAAAGTATTTTTACGGCGCCGTCGTGTGTGTGCTCAAAGCTATTTCCTTTAGATCCTGCAATTGCATCTTTTTGTTTCTTGTTTACACTAGTTTGGCATAATGTACAAGAGTGAGCTTCTTATTCTATTTCCTGATTTAAAACATGGATTGTTTGATGCGAAACTTAAAAAACCTATGAAATATTATTTGTATGCTGGTAGTGATATTAGTATGAACGCTTTGAACACCATTGTTGATAATGATATAGAAAGTTCTAAGCTTGGGGAAGCTGGTTTGCATGATATTTTTAGTCCCCCAAGCATTGAGGAGAAAATTTTCTTTGATGATACTTTGCCTCCTATTTATGATGATTATAATGATAGTGGTCTCTTGGTGCCACCTACTATGGAGAGTAAATTTTGTTGTGATTATACTATGCCTCCTATACTTGATGAGAATAATAATGATAGCTACTTTGTTGAATTTGCTCCCGCTATTACTAATAAAATTGATTATGCTTATGTGGAGAGTAATAATTTTATGCATGAGACTCATGATAAGAATGCTTCATGTGATAGTTATATTGTTGAGTTTGCTCATGTTGCTACTGAAAGTTATTATGAGAGAGGAAAATATGGTTGTAGAAATTTTCATGTTACTAAAACACCTCTCTATGTGCTGAAATTTTTGAAGCTACACTTGTTTTATCTTCCTATGCTTGTTACTTTGCTCTTCATGAACTTGTTTATTTACAAGATTCCTATGCATAGGAAGCATGTTAGACTTAAATGTGTTTTGTATTTGCCTCTTGATGCTCTCTTTTGCTTCAAATACTATTTCTTGCGAGTGCATCATTAAAACTGCTGAGCCCATCTTAATGGCTATAAAGAAAAGAACTTCTTGGGAGATAACCCATGTGTTATTTTGCTACAGTACTTTGTTTTATATTTGTGTCTTGGAAGTTGTTTACTACTGTAGCAACCTCTCCTTATCTTAGTTTTGAGTTTTGTTGTGCCAAGTTAAGCCGTTGATAGAAAAGTAAGTACTAGATTTGGATTACTGCGCAGTTCCAGATTTCTTTGCTGTCACGAATCTGAGCCCACTGCCCTGCAGGAAGCTCAGAAAATTATGCCAATTTACGAGCATGATCCTCAGATATGTACGCAACTTTCATTCAATTTGAGCATTTTCGTTTGAGCAAGTCTGGTGGCCTAATAAAATCCATCTTTACGGACTGTTCTGTTTTGACAGATTCTGCCTTTTATTTCGCATTGCCTCTTTTGCTATGTTGGATGAATTTCTTTGATCCATTAATGTCCAGTAGCTTTATGCAATGTCCAGAAGTGTTAAGAATGATTGTGTCACCTCTGAACATGTTAATTTTTATTGTCCACTAACCCTCTAATGAGTTGTTTCGAGTTTGGTGTGGAGGAAGTTTTCAAGGGTCAAGAGAGGAGGATGATATACTATGATCAAGGAGAGTGAAAGCTCTAAGCTTGGGGATGCACCCGGTGGTTCACCCCTGCATATATCAAGAAGACTCAAGCGTCTAAGCTTGGGGATGCCCAAGGCATCCCCTTCTTCATCGACAACATTATCGGGTTCCTCCCCGAAACTATATTTTTATTCCATCACATCTTATGTGCTTTTTCTTGGAGCGTCTGTTTGTTTGCTTTTGTTTTTGTTTGTGTTTGAATAAATTGGATTACATCATGCTTGTGTGGGAGAGAGACACGCTCCGCTGGTTCATATGAACACATGTGTTCTTAGCTTATAATATTCATGGCGAAGTTTCCTCTTCGTTAAATTGTTATATGGTTGGAATTGGAAAATGATACATGTAGTAATTGCTATAAATGTCTTGGGTAATGTGATACTTGGCAATTGTTGTGCTCATGTTTAAGCTCTTGCATCATATGCTTTGCACCCATTAATGAAGAAATACATAGAGCATGCTAAAATTTGGTTTGCATATTTGGTTTCTCTAAGGTCTAGATAATTTCTAGTATTGAGTTTGAACAACAAGGAAGACGGTGTAGAGTCTTATAATGTTTTCAATATGTCTTTTATGTGAGTTTTGCTGCACCGGTTCATCCTTGTGTTTGTTTCAAATAAGCCTTGCTAGCCTAAACCATTGTATCGAGAGGGAACACTTCTCATGCATCCAAATACTTGAGCCAACACTATGCCATTTGTGTCCACCATACCTACCTACTACATGGTATTTCTCCGCCATTCCAAAGTAAATTGCTTGAGTGCTACCTTTAAACAATTCAAAATTTATTACCTCTTATTTGTGTCAATGTTTTATAGCTCATGAGGAAGTATGTGGTGTTTATCTTTCAATCTTGTTGGGCAACTTTCACCAAGGGACTAGTGGCTTCATCCGCTTATCCAATAATTTTGCAAAAAGAGGCGGCAATGGGATTCCCGAGTCCCAAATTAACAAACTAAAAATAGACACTCCTCCATGGTATGTGATTGTTGGACGGCACCCGAAGGATTCGGTTAGCCATGGCTTGTGTAAGCAAAGGTTGGGAGGAGTGTCATCATAATAAAACTAAAATAAAAGGTACTCCTTCATGGTATGAGATTGTTGGCGGGCACCGAGGATTCGGTTAGCCATGGTTTGTGAAAGAAAGGTTGGAAGGAGTGCCATCCAGAAATAAAATAAAATGGGAGCCGCTCTTTGAAGGTTTGTCCGGCAAGGGGTTAGAGTACCCGCTACCATTCGTTGACAACAACATACACCTCTCAAAACTTTATTTTTATGCTCTCTTTATGTTTTCAAAATCAAAGCTCTAGCACAAATATAGCAATCGATGCTTTTCCTCTATGAGGACCATTCTTTTACTTTTATTGTTGAGTCGGTTCACCTATTTCTCTCCATCTCAAGAAGCAAACACTTGTGTGAGCTGTGCATTGATTCTTACATATTTGCATATTGCATTTGTTATATTGCTTTGCATTGACAACTATCCATGAGATATACATGTTATAAGTTGAAAGCAACCGCTGAAACTTAATCTTCTTTTGTGTTGCTTCAATACCTTTACTTTGAATTATTGCTTTATGAGTTAACTCTTATGCAAGACTTATTGATGCTTGTCTTGAAATGCTATTCATGAAAAGTCTTTGCTTTATGATTCACTTGTTTACTCATGTCATCACCATTGTTTTGATCGCTGCACTCACTACATATGCTTTACAAATAGTATGATCAAGTTTATGATGGCATGTCACTCCAGAAATTATCTTTGTTATCGTTTTACACTGCTCGGGACGAGCGAGAACTAAGCTTGGGGATGCGATACGTCTCCAACGTATCGATAATTTCTTGTGTTCCATGCCACATTATTGATGTTATCTACATGTTTTATGCACACTTTATGTCATATTCGTGCATTTTACGGAACTAACCTATTAACAAGATGCCGAAGTGCCGGTTCTCGTTTTACTGCTGTTTTTGGTTTCAGAAATCCTAGTAACGAAATATTCTCGGAATCGGACGAAATCAACGCCAAAGTTCCTATTTTCATCGGAAGCATCCAGAACACCGGGAAGGACCGAGAGGGGGCCACGGGGCCACCAAACCCTAGGCTGGCGCGGCCGGAGAGGGGCCGCGCCGCCCTATGGTGTGGCCCCCCTGTCGGCCCTCTGCGCCGCCTCTTCGCCTATATAAAGCCCCTGGATCGGAAAACCCGATACCAATTGACGAAACCCACGAAACACCGCCGGAGCCGCCGCCATCGCGAAGCCAAGATGCGGGGACGGGAGTCTCGTTCCGGCACCCTGCCGGGACGGGGAAGTGCCCCGGAAGGCTTCTCCATCGACACCGCTGCCATCTCCACCGCCATCTTCATCACCGCTGCTGCTCCCATGAGGAGGGAGTAGTTCTCCATCGAGGCTCGGGGCTGTACCGGTAGCTATGTGGTTCATCTCTCTCCTATGTGTGTCAATACAATAATCTCATGAGCTGCCCTACATGATTGAGATTCATATGATGATGCTTGTAATCTAGATGTCATTATGCTAGTCAAGTGGGTTTTACTTATGTGATCTCCGGAGACTCCTCGTCCCACGTGTGTAAAGGTGACGGTGTGTGCACCGTGTGGGTCTCTTAGGCTAGATTTCACAGAATACTTACTCATTGAATGGCATAGTGAGGTGCTTATTTATATCTCTTTATGATTGCAGCATGTTTGTATCACTACTATCTATGTGCTACTCTAGTGATATGTTATTAAAGTAGTTTATTCCTCCTGCATGTGTGTAAAGGTGACAGTGCGTGCACCGTGCTAGTACTTGGTTTATGCTATGATCATGATCTCTTGTAGATTATGGAGTTAACTATTGCTATGATAATATTGATGTGATCTATTCCTCCTACATATGCATGAAGGTGACGAGTGTGCATGCTATGCTAGTACTTGGTTTAGTAGCGTTGATCTATCTTACACTAAAGGTTACTTAAACATGAGCATTATTGTGGAGCTTGTTAACTCCGGCATTGAGGGTTCGTGTAATCCTACGCAATGTGTTCATCATCCAACAAAAGTGTAGAGTATGCATTTATACGTTACGTTATGTGATCGATGTTGAGAGTGTCCACTAGTGAAAGTGTAATCCCTAGGCCTTGTTCCTAAATACTGCTGAGTTACTACTGCTTGTTTACTACTGCTGCGTTACTACTGCTGGGTTACTACTTGCTTGTTACTATTTTCTTGCGTTACTACTTGCTGCAATACCACCACCATCAACTATACGCCAAGCACTTTTACGGCACCGTTGCTACTGCTCATACTTATTCATACCACCTGTATTTCACTATCTCTTCGCCGAACTAGTGCACCTATTAGGTGTGTTGGGGACACAAGAGACTTCTTGCTTTGTGGTTGCGGGGTTGCATGAGAGGGATATCTTTGACCTCTTCCTCCCTGAGTTCGATAAACCTTGGGTATCCACTTAAGGGAAACTTGCTGCTGTTCTACAAACCTCTGCACTTGGAGGCCCAACACTGTCTACAGGAAAGGAGGGGGAACGTAGACATCACTGCGTTACCACTCAATTCGCGAGTACATCGAAGATGGAGAAGTAAAGATTTGCAAAGTACACACTGATCTGAATGTATCAGATCCGTTGACTAAAACTCTCCCTAGGGCAAAGCATGACCAACACCAGAATGCCATGGGTGTTAGGTACATTACAATGTAATCTAGATTATTGACTCTAGTGCAAGTGGGAGAGCATGTTGGAGATATGCCCAAGAGGCAATAATAAAAGTGGTTATTATATATCTTTATGTTTATGATAAATGTTTATATACCATGCTATAATTGTATTAACCGAAACATTGATACATGTGTGATATGTAAACAACAAAGAGTCCCTAGTATGCCTCTTAACTAGCTTGTTGATTAATGGATGATTAGTTTCATAATCATGAACATTGGATGGTATTAATAACAAGGTTATATCATTATATGAATGATGTAATGGACACACCCAATTAAGCGTAGCATAACATCACGTCATTAAGTTATTTTCTATAAGCTTTCGATACATAGTTACCTAGTCCTTATGACCATGAGATCATGTAAATCACTTATACCGGAAAGGTACTTTGATTACATCAAACGCCACTTTGCGTAAATGGGTGGTTATAAAGGTGGGATTAAGTATCCGGAAAGTATGAGTTGAGGCATATGGATCAACGAGTGGGATTTGTCCATCCCGATGACGGATAGATATACTCTGGGCCCTCTCGGTGGAATGTCATCTAATGTCTTGCAAGCATATGAATAAGTTCATAAGATACCACATACCACGGTACGAGTAAAGAGTACTTGTCAGGAGACGAGGTTGAACAAGGTATAGAGTGATACCGATGATCAAACCTCGGACAAGTAAAATATCGCGTGACAAAGGGAATTGGTATCGTATGTGAATGGTTCATTCGATCACTAAAGTCATCGTTGAATATGTGGGAGCCATTATGGATCTCCGGATCCGCTATTGGTTATTGGTCGGAGAGAGTACTCAACCATGTCCACATAGTTCGCGAACCGTAGGGTGACACAATTAAGGTTTGATGTTGAAATGGTAGAACTTGAATATGGAATGGAGTTCGAAGTATTGTTCGAAGTCCCGGATGGGATCCCGGACATCACGAGGAGTTCCGGATTGGTCCGGAGAATAAGATTCATATATAGGAAGTCATTTTATAAGATTTAAAATGATCCAGAAGATTTTATGGAAGGTTCTAGAAGGTTCTAGAAAAAGTTCGGACGAAATCAATTTGGAAGGCGGAGTCCCGAAGGTACTCCACCTCCCATGGCCGGCCAACCCTAGTGGGGGAGTCCAAGGTGGACTCCACCTAAGGGGCCGGCCACCCCTACATGGAAGGGGGAATCCCACCTCAAGTGGGAGTCCCACCTTGGGTAGGTTTCCCTACTACATGGAAGGTTCTTGTGTTGGGGTCTTATTCGAAGACTTGTAGTCCAACACTTGGGGATCCACCTATATAATGAGGGGCATAGGGGAGGGGGCCGGCCGCACCCTTAAGTGGCCGGCGCCCCCCTCTCCCAAACCCTAGCCGCCCCCTCTCTCCTCCACCTCTCCCGCACGCTTAGCGAAGCTCCGCCGGAGTTCTCCACCACCACCGCCACCATGCCGTCGTGCTGACGGATTCAAGGAGAAGCTACTACTTCCGCTGCCCGCTGGAACGGGGAGAAGGACGTCGTCTTCATCAACACCGAACGTGTGACCGAGTACGGAGGTGCTGCCCGATCGTGGCACCGTGATCAAGATCTTCTACGCGCTTTTGCAAGCGGCAAGTGAACGTCTACCGCAGCAACAAGAGCCTACTCTTGTAGGCTTTGGAAATCTTCAAGGGTGAGTCTCGATCATCCCCTCGTTGCTCCCGTCTTCTAGATTGCATCTTGGCTTGGATTGCGTTCTCGCGGTAGGAATATTTTTGTTTTCTATGCAACGAATCCCTACAGGTTCGTCGTGCTCGCTCTCAATGATCATGTTGTGCATGATCACATAGATGTTCATCACCTCCCACATCTGAGATTCAGACCAAGTGAGAGCAGGGTATCTTACAATGGTGAAACGCTGATGAAGCACCCCAAAAGCATGCTCAACATCCTGAGATGAAAGCACCCCAAAAGCACCCCAAAAGCAGCACGCAATGGTGAACTTTGAGGTAAATGGCCACGCATACAACAATGGGTACTATCTTGCTGATGGTATCTACCCGATGTATGCTACATTTGTGAAGACAATTCCCTCTCCATCAAACGAGATGAAAGCTTATTTTGTGAAGACAATTCCATCAAAATAAGCTTTCATCTCGTTTGATGGAGAGGGAATTGTCTTCACAAATGTAGCATACATCGGGTAGATACCATCAGCTAGATAGTACCCATTGTTGTATGCGTGGCCATTTACCTCAAAGTTCACGGCAGGAGCTTGTCCCTCAGCTACCCTGGCAAACACTGGAGAGCGCTGCAACACGTTGATATCATTGTTTGTTCCTGCCATGCCAAAAAATGCATGCCAAATCCAAAGGTCATGGTCTGCCACCGCCTCAAGAATGACATTGCACTCACCAGTATGCTTGTAGATCCCCTGCCAAGAAAAAGGGCAATTTTCCAACCCCGATGCATACAGTCAATGCTTCCGAGCATCCCAGGAAATCCTCTTGCTGTATTTTTTTTGCAGGATCCGAGCTGTATCATCTTCTCTTGGTGCTCTCAAATAGTCTTTAGCAAACACTGCTATGACGGCTCGGCAAAACCTGTAGAGAGTCTATGTACATGTCGACTCTGCCATCCTTAGGTAGTCATTGGTTGTATCTGGAGAAGCTCCGTATGCAAGACATCGCATTGCAGCAATGCACTTGTGAATTGAGGTGAAGCCCCACAAACCTGTGCAATCTTGCTTGGTCATGAAGTAGTTGTCGTACTCCCTGACGCACAATCTTCAAGAACATCTCCTTGTTCATCCTAAACCGGCGCCGAAATTCCTTGGGCGAATGAGTCACGTCGTCGTTGAAGTAGTCGGTGTCTAGCAGCATTGCGCCAGCTTGACGATGTCGGTTGATGTTCCTCCTCTTGCCTGGCTTTGAGCTACCGCGCCGAGGCACGACGAATAAAGGCTGGCGAACGCGCATCATGCTCATCAGAATCAACTGCTGCTGTTACCGTCGGATAGCCTCAGCGTTCAGCTCCTCCGTGAATAGCTGCACCGTCATCTCATCGTCGCTGTCCATCGCGACAATCAGACGAATACCTGGCGGGCGGGGCGGTTGTGCCGCGGTGGCGGCGAGATCTTTTCCGAGTGAAACAACGGCCGCCGGTCGAGGGGGTGGCAGCCGTGTCGATGTACGGAGGTTCCTTGACAGGCGACAGTGTCTATTGAAAGCAGGGACGCGACGACGACGGCGACGGTGGCGATCTAGAGAGGTGGGAGTCGGCTCGGGCGTGGGAAGGAGGTGGGAAAATTGGTGCGTCTAGCTGCCAGGCGGAGCCCACGCTCGTTTTCGGACGTGCCGCGAGGCGCCGTCGCGCTCGATTCCGCCCTACGCGAAGGGGCCGGCACAGGGATGCCGATGATTCTATTGGGCTCGAAAACTAGCCGACGCCGTTTGGGACGCACCGGCGCGAGCCCAAAAACCACGCCGGCCCCAAATCGCTACCGGGACCCTTATGGGGCGCCGGTGGAGATGCTCTCAAGTTTCTGTTGCTCTATCATGAAAATCAACACTATTTGCTCCCTTTTGGTTTTGTTACGATAAATCTCTTAGGTACCATAAGAAGATTTATTCACTGGACCCAAGATTTAATCTTGAACAAAATATCAGTAATACACAAAATTTACACTAAATCCAAACATGGGTTAGAGATATTTCCAGTTTCTATTTTCTTGAGTGAATTTCACTTTTTACCTTTTTGTTGTATATTTGTAAAACATATTATCTCATTTAGCGGATTTTTTTTCTTCAAAATGTCCCATTTAGGAGTGTCGGGGATTTAGTACAAAGTTGATAAGATTAGACTATTGTGAAATATATTTTAATATTTTATTTGTTTAGTATTGTAGGTGAACATAACCTTTCATATAAACTTTATCAGAAATAGATGACTTACACTTTTAGAAGACTTATATGCTTTATAGAAAAGAACGGCGGTAGAATTTGAAAACGGTAATCATTGCTTACTTTTTTCCTTGAAGTACGTACTTCTGCTCCCTCCGCTCCAAGTATGGCACAATATTTTGCCTAAATATATCTAGATTTATTGAATCTGCGGCAACTAATTTAAATTAGAGGAAGCATCATATTTGTAGTTCTTAAAAAAGCTAATTGCTTCTCTGTCCCAAAAAGTATGGCACAAATTTATCTAAATTTTAATATATATTTCTAACGAGGGAGTAGTATATTTGTGATCAAGTGGAAGTAACGGCTAGTACGTGGTAGCCACTGCTACACACTCCACTCAGCTGGTAATAATGGGCAAGGTGGCAAGGTGGTGTGACGATTGGATTATGATACTACCGCAAATCGTGGTCACGCTAGCTTAGCCGCACGTGAGTCAATATGCAGGTCCATTGCACCTGACCTTTACATCCACATATCAATTTGTTAGTGGCACATATATTACTACCATGCATCGACGTCTGCTATGTTTTGTTTCTGAAATTTCCAAGCATAATACGTCGTTAGGCGGGACATGCAATGCACCTCGCCTGCAGCGCTATTGCTTAACCGGTTCCTTTTCCATCTGTCGTACGTACGATTCGTTCCTTCCTGTGTTACTTCCCCTTGTGTTCTCGGGCATTTATGCCACGTGTTTATTAGAATGTAACACTCCAATACTCCACTGGCACATATTAATCAGCTATATGTATTCCACATACATTGCATCTGAGACTGAGAGGTTTTTGGTGCGTGCGTCAATTAGGTGGGTTTGGAGCCACGCCCAGTCTAGAAGAACATCAAGAAAATAAATTTACGTTTAGGCGGCGTGCAGTCTAGAACATATAGATGCTCTTTTCTGGTCAAGTTGCACGCAGGTCTCCAAGAGGCAAGACCTGGATCAGATGACAGCACACGTTACTCATCACTCATCAGCTAATTACATTTTATTATAATTAGCTGGGTCTGAATGTTGACAGACCAGACATTCTGGTTCAGATCACAGCCCTGTAAAATATGAAGAAATTGTCAGGTGAACCGTTCAAATCAAAGAGAAAGCAATATTTCATAATTTCAGAGAGTTCTAAAAGAGTACTGTACATTGGAAAGGTCCGAAGGTGATGATTTGGAAACGATCATTGCCCCTCTCTTAACTGGCAAGGGTTTAAGACAGGGAGACCCCATTGCCTCTCTCTTATTCAATTGTATTGTAGATGTTTTCTCTAGGATGTTAGTTAAAGGGACAGAAGGTGTTTTGATTAGTGGGCTCTGTCCCAATTTCCTACCTGGAGGGATTGTTAGTCTCCAATATGTTGATGATACCCTCATGTTCCTTAAAAATGATACTAGGGTTGCTTTAAACTTAAGATGGATTCTTACCTGCTTTGAGCAGATTTCTGGTATGAGGGTAAATTTTCATAAAAGTGAACTCATTCCCATTAATATGGGTACTGATGAAACTCAACCTTTCCTGGAGATTTTTCAATGTGTCATGGGAGGTTTCCTTGTTAAATATCTAGGTATTCCTCTGCACTATGATAGGCTGAGAAGAGAGGATCTGCAACCTCTCATTGAGAACATTCTCAAAAGAATTACTGGATGGAGGGGGAAACTTGTATCCTCTGCTGCCAAGAGAATTCTTATCCAATCTTGCTTAGCTAGTATTCCCATCTATCTTCTCTCCTTCTTCAAATTTCCAAAGTGGGCTCTACATCTGATTGACACACAGATGACCAACTTTATGTGGAATGATGAAGAAGGCAATCATAAAATTCATTTAGCTAATTGGCCTTCCATTTGGATGAAAAAAGATTTTGGAGGGTTAGGTATTCTAAATCTCCAAGACCTAAATATCTGTTTGATAGGATCTTGGATTAAGAGGTACATCCAGAGTGAACGGGCTCTGTGGAAAAGAGTTCTAGATGCTAAATATAACACTAAAAGCCCAAACATTATGTCCTGCCATGACATTCAACCTTCCACCTTCTGGAAGGGTGTTATGTGGGCAGCTAAGGCAGTGAAGTTTGGTTATAAATGGCATGTAGGGAATGGTAAATCCATTAAGTTATGGGAAGATATTTGGTTTGGTAATTCCCCTTTGGCCACTCAATTCTGGGATCTTTATTTTGTTTCTAACCAACAAAAGAAAACTATCTTTGATATCTAGGATGGTCAGGAGATTAGAGGTACCTTTAGGAGAACTTTCACTGAGGATATGATGACTCAATGGTATGAGCTGTTAGAGATTGCTAAAACTATTTCTTTTTCTCAGGATGAGGATCAATTGATCTGGCAGTACACCTCATCTGGGGTTTATTCATCTAGTTCTTTGTATGCTATCATTAATTTTAGGGGTGTTACCCCAGTCTATCTACCTGCTGTTTGGAAGCTGAAAATCCCTCATAGGATCCAAGTCTTCCTGTGGCTTTTTTCTCAGAATAAGATCATGACTAGAGATAATCTGAGGGCTAGAGGTATTCCCAAACCCATGAATTGTGAGATGTGTTCTGAATTTGAGTCAGTTCATCATCTGATGTTTAAATGTGTGGTGGCTAAATCCATTTGGAACCTGTTTGAAGAAATTTTTGAAGTGCATGTTACTAATTTTGAATCAATTGCTTCGAAATGGCTTTGTAACAAAAAATTCATGCATTTTAATGTAGCTTCTTCTGCTGTTCTGTGGGGTTTATGGCTTAATAGAAATAGTCTTGTGTTTAATAAAACTACTTGGATAAATGTGAAACAGGTGTGGCGAAGGGTTCTCTTCCTCCTTCGGGATTGGTTGAAACCTTTCAAAGAGCTAGAATCTGGAAGAAACGGTCAATTCATGGACCTGCTGCTAGTCAATTTAAGAGCTCCTCTCTGCCTCCCAGTGGGGTGAGATGCCCATCCTTCGATTAGATTTCTTCCTGGAACTCAAGCTATGAAGACCGGGCGACGCTGACCTACCTCCTGGACAATCCTGGCGAATCCCACAAGATCCATGTGGTCACCTGATCACCTCTGTGAAAAAATGGAGAAGGCCCAAGGAATGCCAGGAGAAAAAGAGGTCTTCTGGCGAGTGATGAGATGGAGTTGTGCTAGGGTGTGGTCTTACCTTACCTGTTTGGCTTTGTAATGGGATTAGATGATGTCTGCCTAGTATTGATGTAAGGACATTACTCCAGATTTTGCTGGTATTTCGGAGTTGGTTGGGATGGCAGCCAATCTCCCCAGCAAACCTGTTATTTTCGTTGGTTTTTGGTTTTCTCCTGTAAAGACTTGGCTTCTTTTCAATGAAAATGGAGCTGGGGGGCGACCCCTGTTGATCTAAAAAAAATGATTTGGAAACCTGTTAAATTCAGCTACAAAACCAAATTCACTTGGGAGGTAAGAAAAAACCAAGTTTCGCGACCAATGGTCACATGCAGTAGTACATCATTACTCGATTCTTGTGGTGCCACAATGTAGTCCATATAAATAAAATGTCAAACGATGTGAAGTTTGACCGAGTTTATAGAAAAAATTATCTATATCTACAATACCAAATTTATACTATATAAAAATATACATCATGATTAATCTAATTGTAATCCATGATTAAAAATTTATAGCTGAATATCTTATCGCCCAGAGAGCCTCCCGCACCCCGCCTCCCAACCCTCCCGCTGCCGCCGCTGGGGCAAAGATCTCGGGGCGTGGCGGGGGCGGGGGCCTTCCCTCGTGACGTGTCGGGAACGGCGTCCAAGGAGTTTCTCACGCGGCGGCGGCCCTTCCACCTCCCGGGGCGGCGGCGGTCGGACGAGGATGGAGGGGCGGCAGCGGTCCTCCCGGGGACGATCCAGCTGCGGGTTGCGGCGTCCCCGCCTCCCATCGGCGGCATGCCGGCGGTGGTGGCTGGTGGAGGAGGACAACGCCTTTCCCTCTGCCTCTCCCCGGTGAGGGGCGATGATCTTGGGCTTCCCCCGCGGTACGAGGACGCCCGGGGCAGCAGCCTTGGGTTCAACGGTGGAGGTGACCCTCTTCTTCGCCGGAGAGGATCGGCCTGCGGTTGGTGGTGGTGGATCTATTGATCTATCACCGCGTTCCGGCGGCGAGATGGAGGAGCTTGGAAGCCGGTGATGGTGTCGCCGGTGGAGGGTTGGAGTGGCCAGCCCAGGGTGGTCGCCGACGTGGGGGTCCGACCTGAATAAAGGCGGCGGTCCTAGGGCCTCTCTTGCGTGAAGAGGAGGACCTACCGGAGGCATGGACTCGTGATCTGGCCGGAGTGTTGAGTTTCGGAAGGCTCCGCCGGTGAATGTAACAGTGCTTTTGCCTAGAGTTTGCTGGATCGGTGGTATTCGGTCGTGCGCACCAATGCTTTTATTCCGACCGATTGGTTCTGGAGGGAGCGGCGTGAAGCTCTTTTTCTGTGTTGACATCAAGTGACTATGGATCCATGATGAAAGTCGGAAGAAGAGAATTTCATGAAGGCCGGAGGGGAGTACAAGCTAAGGGAGGTTCAAGTATCCGCGTTGTTGAGCAACTTGCTTGGTGTTCCGGGCTTCACAGCAGCGATATGAAAGTGGGGGCGACAACACAGGTGAAGTTCAGAGTCCTACCTTTCAGGGTGAAAACCCTAGGTCTGGCCTTAACTGGTTGTGCCTGGCAATGACCTTGTTGGAGGCATTGTTTTGAGAGCGGAGACTATCTTCAGGGTGAAAACCTAAGATCTTTGATCGGACGACGACGGTGTTAGAGCATTGATCCCTTCTTGGAGGCGTCGTTTTTGGAGAGTCTGTATTTCAGGTGTTGTCTTGGCGGTGGATGTATTGCTGTTGTTAGGCCCGAGATACTGTAGCGGGACTTTTGTTTCTTAGTTTTCTTTTCCTTTTTTGGCTGTGTGCATCCGTAGTGCCATTAGGGTGATACGTTGTTGTAGAGACTGGGTGTAATTGGTATCTTTTGATATTAATATATTCCCTTTATCGAAAAATCCAGATATTGATATTTTTATCAACATACTTGGTCAAACTTTACATCGTTTGACTTGAAAAAAATTATGTGCAGTACATTTTGGCAAGGACGAAGTACTATATTCATGCACGACTAGTTTTTTTTCATACCTTCCAAATGAATGTGAGTTTAAATTTTAAATTATACATATGTATAGAGCATCAAGTCTCTAAGGTACCTTCTTTTTCGAGACTTTTCATTGAGAACTTTCAACTAAACCACAACGCTGGATACTTTCTCAAGTAGTTTGTATACTATATTCACCCATGAAAATGTTGAATATGTAAGGAAATTATCATATAATTTAGTCTAAGTAAACATTAAATAAATGATTGTTGGAGAATATTTGGCCACTTCTCCTGTGGCCAGGTTTCTGTATGGCTGACTATGACGACCTACCATCGTCACAACATGCATTTGCTTGATGTGATGGCACGCATGAGGGTCGCATGCAATTTGAAGAAGCAACAGCTGGTCGCCTTTTACATATTCCATTCCATGTCATATTGTTTTAACTCCGTCTATATCCACATCATTTTCCATTTCATAGATTTCGTGTCTCAGATAACTGTAAATGATTGTCGCACGAGCGTGATTGTATCCGGTCCGGAGTTCGGATGGCATGCTCGAAAAAGCTAGGGTTATACTATATGAATGGATGGATCAATCAACCTTGATCCACTAGTTCAGTTAACTAGTAGTAATTGCTACTACCTAACTGTAAGTACGAGCTACGTACAGGTATTTGTTGCTTACTTTTCAGATCGAATTGTGCCACGAGGTTGATTGCTCAAAAGCTTGCAGTACGTGCTTTATGTTTATATTATTCAGATTATTATTAAGCATAATAGCAGTACATAACCGAGCCGCATGCAGAGCACTTCGTCACCCCCACCATGTACCACTTGGATTAATTTTTTTTTAGACGGAAGGCTCGAAATGAGCCCGGCTTTGAATTAACGAAGCCATCAACCAGCCAGGAGTTACACCAAGAGTTACAACACACACGCTAATCGCACAACCCAGACCACAACAAAAGACAACACAGAGAAGCAAGCCGAAGCGCCATTAGATCCATGAAGAGGGAGCTTTGTCTTCTGTTGCACCGGAGCGATCGCGACCGAGTCCACGCCAACAAACCTCCACCGCACCAAGACTGCAACTCAAGGGGAACTCAACGACGGGCCGGCCACCTAGCAGAGCTTGAGGAACCAAAGGAGGGAGGGTCTTGCGGCGACGCCTCCAAGAAGATGAATGGTGCAAGAATGCGCCATCGTCGTCGGCAGAGACAGAGGACCTGCAAAGTTTTCACCCAGACCCAAGAACCACCACCCATGGAGCTCGGGCTAGGTCCAGACCAAACACACAACATCATCCCCTGGCATTGGGATAGGCACACCGGCAAGAGCTACGACCAGACGCCGACCTAGCCAAGCCCCCCAAGGCGCTAGGAAGGAAATCAGCTACCGCAGCAAACCGTGTAAAAGCAGCCAGGCCGACGTTGCGAGAGGGCTGCGACACCAGCGAGAGGTCACACGGTGCTCCACAAGACACTACCAGAGAAGCTTACACGAAGCGAGGCCTCCAAGAGGAGCAGATTGAGACGGAGGGACGGAGTCCATCCTTTCGAATAGGAGGGCCATCATCGGGACGCCTTCAATAAGGGAACGACACCCGCAGGTGACGCCGTCACCGGCACAGGCCAGAGCCATGCGCAGCTTTCGCCGAGGTCCAAACCTAGATAGAAATTCTGAACGCCATCGCGAGGATGTAGAGCGAACAAGGCGGAGATCACCGCCGCGCCTCCAACCTAAGTCGCACTATGAGCTAGCCCCAACTCAACTCATCTGCAGGAAACACGTGCTGGCTGGCAGAGGTTTCGGCCAGACCCAGATCTAGATCGACCATGACCCTAGATTGGCGGCACCACGATGTCCACCATCCCCAGCACGCGAGCACACCTGCACAGGCACGACCAAATTGGTCGGAGGGATAGACCGCAGCCGCCGAAGTAGCTGCAGTACTGAGCCAGTCAAAGGACCTCGTCCCAGATAGCTAGCAAGGATGTCGCCCCAGCGACTCCAGAATGTCGACCGCAGCGACGAAGGACTGCCGGACTCCGACAGCCCTGAACGGCCAGGGTTAGATCCAGGCCCGCCTGGCCCAGAACCAACCCGAATGCAGCCGGCAAGAGGCAGCGGAGGCGGCGCAGCGGGCACACAGCCGCGCACCCCTGGCCACCCTCAGATCGAGCGGGTCCGGCCAGGCCCCGCCAGGCCCAGATCTGGGCCCACAAGCCCAGATCCACCCAAAATCGCCGCCGGCCAGAGCACCATGCCGTCGGGCGAGGCCACGGCAGCACCGGCCGCCACCCACATGGCCCCCAATGACCGGAGCTGCGCCAGTCTGGGAAGGAGCCGGCGAGCCTCCTCGTGGCCAGGACGGGATCCGCCTCGTCGGACCCTCCAAGCGCGTGGGGGAAGGGAGATCCGCCACCGCCATCACCGCCGGGGCTTTGCCCGGCGGCGGCAGCGGGGGAAGGAGGAGGGGGCGAGCCTAGGTGGGGGAAGGGGGAGGCGCCCCGGCCACCCGACTTGGGGGCGACGGGAGCGGGACTCGGGAGACTGTCACTCCCCCTCCCTCTCCTCTCATCGGATTAAATTTTTAGACAGCCATAATTTACAGAATTGTCTCAAAGTATCCCAGCCTCTTTTCATATGTAAGTTGGTGCTACTAAGCAGTCTGTGCTGACATGCTGTCAATTCAGGATTCAATCGGTACAGTGACAGTGTAGCTAAGCTAGGAGAGGTTTGGCTCCAGACCAATATGCCCAAAATACCCTCAGCTAGGAAGGAACCTTGGAACTTTCCATATACATTCTTCCAGACGTGACAAGCTTCTACTTTGTCTTGACTTGTTTTCATAGATAATAATCCCTCCGTTTCGAGGAATAAGGTGCTCTCGTTTTTCGTGTTTTTTGTTTGACCATGAATTGCTTAAAATATATAAAGATTGTTTGTATGAAATTAACATCATTATAATATAATCATGATTTTGTTGCTTATTTTTTATAGTCAAAGTTCGTCTTGGAATACATGTACACCTTATTCTTTAAAATAGAGGTAGTATATCTAAGAGGGAAACAATGTGACATCATTCACGACCAATTTCATTTTGACCAGATATGGGATTTTCATTTTGACTAAAAATGGAGAGCCAGCCAGTACGCTATATGTAGCTAAATCAGCAACCTACAAACTCATGATTGAAGTTGTTCCCCTACTAATTATATATCTAGAGCATTTACAACCAATAAGATATAGTAACTAACTCTGTCCAAGAAAGTGCCCTGAAGTGTCTAACTAATTCCATCGTCCTGGCAGTATGGAGAGGCTGAATAGGTAACCAAAAAAGATTTGATCAAACTCATAATACCTACTACAATTTGGTGTACCAACAAGATATTTAAAGAGGATTTAAGCTTGAACTTTGACCTGGACACGAGGGATCAATGTTTGACTCGGCACGTAGGATGGAAGTGGCAAGAGTACTTTCTATATATACTGTTCGTTAGTTCTACCTAATTTTGCATCTGGCTGGCTGGCCACACTTTGAAGTAGTAGATACAATTCCTTTTTTTTTTTTTGAAACGGAGGCAAAAGCTTTGCCTCATCCATTAATTAAGCAGAAGGTGTCCGGTTTTTAGGAGAAAACCGGGCGAAAACCTACAACAGGGCCAAGCCCACAACCACCCACAAGACGCCACGAAGGGCACACCGAGCCACCCTGGCTACCTACAGAAGCTACACAAATGTGAAGCTCGAGTTGGCCTATGCCAAACAGATGGCTCCCCAAGAAAAGGCCGGTAGCTCCGATTCTGACGACGAGCCCCGGAGAGGAGATGCACAAGACCTGCGCCGAAAAGGACCTTCAACGCCGGACCACCCCTCGAAGGTCATCGTACACCACCCAAAGGAAGCTTCGACTTCCCAGCAAGAGGAGGCCAACCTGAAGACATTCGGACACGCCGGGACGGAGCCGACTAACACGGTCTTGCAGCAACCAAACCATGCTCAGCACCATTGTCGTTGCCGCCAAGCCCACCGTCGAGAGTCACCTTATCGCCCACACGACCCAAGGCCAAGCACCCTCGAAGATGACGAACATTCGGAGCCGCCGCTCCGACATACCGCTGCTCCATCGCGCCCTGCGCGCCCACCAAGACCACCACCTTCCGGGGCCGCCGCCCCGACGTACCACCGCTCGCTCTCGAGCTGCAATGCCGCACGAACCGTCGGCCCGCAACCCAAGCTGCACAGGGCAAACGACCGCAGACCACGGGCATCACACCAACTCATCCGGGGCCGCCGCCCCGACATAACGTCCGACCGTCCCCTCTAGGACGCATCCGACCGAGCCGACTACCCTGCCGCCCATACGGCCAGGGTTGCCACCCAAGCCGTGACAAGCCGCATCCCCGCACCATAGAGATGAAGCCGCACCGCCTTCCGGGGCCGCCGCCCCGGCTCACAGCCACCTACCCGAGGCCGCCGCCTCGACATCCTCCAACGCAGACGGTAAGGCAACGCAGCCCGGCAACCAGACCACCCACACCGAGTGAAGGACATGCCCTCCAAAGACGACGCCTCCAAGAAGGGAAGCGACAGGCCGCCGCCGTCGCCCGCTCCGACCGAGGCAAGAGCTTGGGTTTTCACCCGGAGGGCACGAATCCTCGAAGGCAGAAGAGGTAGGAGCTCCACGACGATGCCTTCAAGAAGGGGAACGGCGCCCTGGGGCGTCGCCATCGCCGGCACCGACCAAGTCGGGCAGAGCTTTCACCCGAGCAAGCACTCTCCCGCCGAGGCTTACATCACTGGCAGGGCAGCCAGAGCACGCCATCGTGCGCGCCATCACCGTCGTCCACCAAACCCAACACCTGTGGCAACTTCCGCTGACCAAAAGATCTGGCCAGATTGACCAAACTGCGTGCTCCACGCCGCGCAGCCCCGGGCAACTTCCACGCCGCAACCCCTGCAACCGTCGTCGCCGAGCCCTCCCCGGCCGCCGACGCGCAGCACAGCCCCGCCACGGACCGCCGCCGGCGCGAGGCCAAGACAAGATCTGGCCGAGCCCGATCCGTCGTGCCCCGCACAACCCGGCCACGCCCGACCACCGGCGCCTCCCCCGCGACGAGGGAGAGCACCACAGCTTCCCGGGGCCACCGCCCCGGCTTCCGCGCGCCGGCGAGCTCGCCGTCGTCGTCCCAGTCGCGTCGACCAGGCCACCGGCGCCACCTCCGAAGAAGACGATCCCCCCGAGCCACCTTTGGCAGCCGGGCCCGCCGCCACCGCGGCAAGGGCCGGCGGCAGCGGCGGAGGAGGCCGGGGGAGGGCTAGGCGGGGCGGTGGCGGAGAGGTTGCCCCCGGTGCCGCCTGGGTGCGACACGGGGGGTCCTGTTTTGTTTTCCTGGTGGGAAGGTATAGCAATTCGAACTGTTATGCAAATGCAACACATGCAGCTATAGCAAGCTTCGACGGATGAGATCGATAGCCGCCCTCACATAGACGAAATTGGACAAATTATAGAGTTACAGTTCTACTGTAGCGCATGACCTAATCTCATCCTCTTTTTTGTTGCTTGGACGAATTTACAGGTCAGGTGGATCCGGCGAACAGGTTACTAGGACATCGATAAAAAATAGTTGTTTTTGTGCTTTTTGGCCATTTTCACAGGCAAAACCGTTTGGTCATATAATTGTTTCGAATGTAAATATATTCTGAAGAACAATTAAGTGAGTCATTTTTGGTTTGACCATGGTAACCATAAATCTCGCTTTACAACTAGGAGCTTAAAAACGAATTGGAAATTATAATATACTTTTTCAAGATATTTATGTTTTCACCATATAATATGCACAAATTGACGTTATCGAAACGATATGAAATGACTTACTACACATTCTTGTGATATGTGGGAGTACTAACTTTTTTTTTCGATAAAGGTGGGAGTACTAACTGTATAGTATAATCCTATTGTTCGCTAGTTCAATCATGCCCATCCATTTATTTTTGTACCCCACCTCTCACGGGTGAACAACCGACCACTCCAAGTAGAATGCTTCAGTAAGACGAACTGTTTTGTATGTACTCCCTCCACCCCATAGTAAGATTGCCAATATGTTTTATATTAGGAGACAAAGGGACTAGTTATGACAAAATTTTGTATATTTGAACTCCTGACTGCCAATATGACCGCACAAGGAGAATCGCTTTAGCTAGAAAAAAGGCGACACACGGAGGAAGTGACATCATCTACACAGTACACATGCATCTTGGCAATTGTGGAGTACATAACCACTTCCAAGGAGGGTAGTGGCAGTGAAAAGAGACATGTGTGGCAGGTGCAATGGCATGCGACGATTTCCATGTCGAACTATAAGCATTCAGTAAGAGCTTGCAATAAGCCGGTTATATTGAAATTGCACAGATAGCACTGAAAATAATATTTTCATCACATATATAAGTCACAAATGAACAGGATATACTTAGTGGTCCTCATCAAACAAGGCGCTATACCGAATACGTGGCATATATGTTACAGGTTTCTCCAAAATCCAGACAGCTTCACACTGAAACAACATACTCGACATGAAAAAGTAAAGAGAATGCTATCATGGTAGCACAATACTACATGCACCCATATCCGTATGCAGTCAGCAGGTACACATGTGAAACTTACGCAATGCAATTCAGAATCGGCCTTGTGAAGTGCGGTGTTTGCCGGAATCAAAGGTTACAAACGAAATATTGTCAGTTTGTTACTAAGAAACAGATTGCCTTACAAGGATAGGTCATGTCACTTAGAATATACAAGGACCATGTTGACCAAATCACTTGGCGTTAGTACACCAAAGATAATAGCCACCAGAAGAAGTGCAAGCATGATCTGAGGATGTCACGTAAGCAGCTTGAGAAAGTTATTAAACAGAGAACTAAGAGGATTTTTCAGCTGATAGAAATATTACTCACCAGCATAGAACTATACTTCGACTTTTCCAGGTCATATCCCCTGCAGAATCAGAGACAATCAGTGAAGGTAAAGACATGAGAGGAAAGTCCAACTCTAAGTCATCAACAAACCTTCTCTTTAGCAAGCCGGATGACTTGCAGGTTTTCTTTATTGCATCGACACGCTTCCGTGTCAGCGCAGCAGTTGGGTCGTTATCATTAATCTGCACATGGTGGCCAAAAATATTTATATATCTTGAGCAAAATTCCATCAACATTTATTCATGATAGTCTATCTTAATATGTTATCCATATTATTTTCAACCATCCAATGATCCATGTCATCTCCACACTATCATTCAATAATCTACATCCTCCGCACACTAACATTTATTATTGATAGTCTATCTCCATATGCTAGTTATTCACATCATCTATTCTTGTAGTCATTTAGTTGTCCACTTTATCCTTTTTTACCTGCCTGATTGATCAGACCATTTTGTTGTGATATGACACAACTAAATCATGTGCAACTGGAACATTATAATTTGTTTCAACCTTAATTGTTTCTGTGAACCAAACGAATTTTAGGCTAGTTATGTTATTTTTCAATGAGGAAAATCACGTAACTTTAATTGGAGATTATCTGCTTTTCATGTCATCACTTCATCCAAGTTATCCACATCATCAGTTTATTAAGCATGATGATCTCAAACATATTATGCATAAAGTTGAAGCCCAACAACAGTCGTTATCATTTATCAAGACATGGCAACCAACCATACTATGCATAAAGTCACAATACAAACAAGAAAAATCACATTCAAAGGCCATCACCAACAACATCATGGACTATTGGACAGTAAGAAGGTTGGCTAAACTTTGCCATTTGGAGCAAAACCATCAGACGATCAAACATAAAGATGGAATGTTTTATACAAACGTGAATGAAGTTAAAATCCAAACACACCATCATCATGAAGTGAAACTACCTAGATATGGGTTTACGAGGACAAAGGTAAGCATTCTAAGTGATCCATAAACTACAAGACGCCTTACTAAAAATACTGGAAACATTATTTCAAGATTTTTTCGCTTTTGTGTAACATGACATAATACCCCTTGTTTTGGATGTACATGACAAAACATCTGAATCTTCTATTATATGTGTGCGAGACTATGTTTTCTAGATAAACATTCCAAAGCATACCTTCGATTCTAGCAATGAAGAGAACTCATAGAAAGCAGAATATACATCTGTCATTGATCTTGTCTCATCAATTATTCGTGCAATCAGCCCTGAGAGAGAGGGAGTACATGTTTAGTCACTGCCACTGATCATGCATAAGGAACAAAAAAATAACTACAAGACTGAAACCGTAAAACATATACATTAATAGGAAGCATAAAAGTAATAGTTGGTTAAGAGGATAAATAACCACTTAGAAAAGAAACTATACTTAGCTCCTTTTCTAATCTAGGAAATCTTATGTTGTTCAACTCAACTTTGAATCCATATTTCCGAGAATAACAAACTGATATATGGCCAAGAGTATTGCATAATCTGTCCACATTAAATTCCTAAACATAGTGTGGCAATTTTCCTTGGACCCCACGCAAAGCGGGAGCTTCATGCACCTGGCTGCCCTTTTTTATAGTGTGGCAATGTTGTCATACAAATATATTTTTTGGTAAAATGAATGCGTACAAGTTGTCAACATGAAGTAACTTAATATGTCTTACCACGCCTCATCTTAACAGCTCCTCTAAAGATATTCACATTATTGTAGAAAATAGCAAATGTCCCAATTGCCGTTACCTAAAAATATGAAACAGTTAGCCAAGAAACATTTAGAAGGTCACTCAGCCATGAAATACGACTATAGATATTAACATCGTAAGATAGATAGCTTTTTGTAATTGAAATTCTTTTATTTTTTGCGGGCAAGAAAATAAAAAATAGTTTCGATTACAATAAGTGAGTGGCTATATGAATGTTGAGTATCTATAGGAAAAATAAATTGCGTTTCTACACTGGTAATAGCTCTATCCTAAATGTAACAACATCGTACATCCTACCCCTGGCAAAAACATGACTAACTGCCTCAATTAGCAATAATATATCAACTACACAAATAAACGTGTCTTTAATCCTTGGTGCCTTGCAACACCAATTAGGTCATGTATAACGGTTATAACTTATAAGTGGCCAGCCATGTAGAATTATCGATGAGTTAGAAGAGAGAGAAATGAAAAAGTGGTTTGTCTTCTCAAGAGATGATATCTTACCATCAAATATAAGACATTTTCTCCATTAACTGCATGAGATGCCTTATACTAGTCACATACTTTATAATTTATTTTTTGCCATAATTTAAGCAGCATGCATACGGTAATCGTTGGAGGTAATGCATGTACAATATGTTTTTTGTCTTCTCTAATGAAATGTAATGCCTGAGATAAGACTGCCTTATCAACAATTGTACATATGCTTACATCTAGGTAACAAAGAAAGGAAGCTTCAGTAACCATAAATGATGTCTAGTAGCATACATGTACTTAGAGTTAGGACATGTTCCACCGATAATACTAAGTATGAAGACTGTAATTAGGAATGTCAAGCACTATAGTGTACCTGAGGTATTGCACAAAGGCGAAAATTGGTATTATCTTTCAACGATGACATGTATTGAAGGCAATCTTCAGCGTGGATCAAAGCATTAGTCACCATATCATTCAAGCATTGCACTGCTTTTTCTGAATTTTCATCATACTTGAGGCCCTAATTTAGTAACCCAAAATATTGCGTTATTATAGCTGAAAAATAGAAATTCCGTCCAAAAAATGATGAAAAAAGGTCGAACAGTTGTAGACTTTCAAATTTATGTAAATGGATTGTATTACGTATTCATAATACATGATTAATTGTTTAATTAGATATTTCAATTACTCTGAAGTACCCTTTCGTTATTTTACTCCCTCTCTCACAATTTATTAAGCGTGCGCGTACCCCTAGGTCGCAAATTTGATCAAGTTAGCATTAGTTATATGTTATAAAAATTATATCATTAGAAAGTTTAGATGTTCTATTTTCTAATGATATAATTTTTGCATTATATAGGTCAAATTGGCGACCTAGGGATACGGGGAAGACTAGTAAACTGAGACGGAGGGAGTACTAAACATTGGAACCGAAGAATCATGCATTTATTTATAATAGGATTCCATTGTAATTTACTCGTTGCCACTAGACAGAAAATTGTGGATGTTCGATCATTTGCAATTCATAATATATGGTACCTGAAGCTAGTCAGGCGGAATTAATATAGTAAAACAATTGATGTACCTCAAGCTTATCAACATATTTACTCCATATTTCTCGAGGCCAGAACATACGGCACTTTGGTATCTCATTTATGTCCTCCAAATAATCCCTTATTATACTGTTTTTCTGCAATAATTGAAGCCCACCTATTAGATATGGGGAAAATGTAAAGAAAGGTTTCCATCATTATGGCAGTGAAAATACCTGCAGGAACAAACCCATTGAATTTGAAAGCTGGTCTGAAGCCAGATCTTCTGTCCCAGCAGCATGAAAGAGCCTAGAAAGTCCATAGCCTACTAGCCCTGATACATAGTGGCAATACTCATCATAGTCATCAATAGTTTCAACCTACAAAACAAAGTAGTTCCATATTAGTTCAAACAAATAACAATGTTGTCAGCATCTAGTTGATATTAATAAATGTGTACAAAACCCTGACCTACAAACACTACATGCTTCCTTTTTTCTCAAAGCTAACTAATGATTCTTCTGGCCTTGCCACAGAAATCTCCTTTACTCCCTAAATTTTAACTAGGTCCAAGCAAAACATCTAAAAGCATTTCTATTCATAGATGTTGCTATCACAATTCTTATGCACACAAGATATGTATGGTTTATTAATATTAGTGTGATGAGTACATTTATCAATGCCATAATGCCCACAAACCATCTTCCATAAGGAGAAGTGACCAAAACATTAAGATGTTGCTATAACAGCCAAACATAGGATTTCAAACCAAATAGTAGTAGCCAAACAAAGGTTGCACAACTGAATGACAATGCCTTTGGGCATAAAGTGTGGTTATCAGGTGAATATCCCTTTGGATGTGTTACTGGATACTCACTTTTACTGGCGTTTTCTGATATGTTACTTGACAAGTATCAGATATTTTATAAGCTACAGACATATGGCATTAGCAGAGGCCCCTTTTTGAAAAATTCACATGGCGTTAAGGATTGAGCTGAATGAGCCATATGCCGTACAAACATTTATGTTGAGAGATGGAAGACAAACACCATCTGTCTATGTTGATTAAAAACTGAAGAGGGCCACCTCATAAGAAAAATAAAGTGAACATTCATATATATACTGATTATATAGTCACTTTATATTTTGATTATCTAGGCTAACAGACCTCCTGGCATATAAATTTTGCCATTCCTGCTCCCATTAGCCTAGTGATTTCTTCAATTGGCTTTTGATATCTGAAAAAAATGAAATATTATTATTTTCTGCAAAGGCTTTAGATGAACTTTACGTACCGCACTTAATTGATGAACTGGGAAAACAAATGAGGGCAGAGAAAGCTTCATTTGCAGCATGTGAAGTACTACACTGACTTTAATAGCTTGGTTCAAGATGGACATTTCTCTTTTTGTCAGCTAAACGGGCAAGGCACATTTAGAGTATTAAAATGCCTCCAAAAGCATGGCTCACATTTTTTTTCGAAACAGAGCATGGATCACAAATTAAATGTCCTTTCATATTTACAAACTATTGAATGAACTCCTACAGATAATCCCTCCAAAAAAACACGCAGATAATCCCTCAAAAAAAGATCATCCAGATGACAACATAGGTTCTGTCATTTGTACCAGTTGGAACTCAACACAAAATGCAAAAGCTGGGAAGGCTCAGTGCTTACGATAAGTGGGCACAGAAACCTAGCTTGGCAATGTACAATTAATCTCACTATTCAAAGTTTCGCAGTCCCTGTTTTGTCTGGTTCACTTGTGACAACCTGGCCAAAATAAATTAGCACATGCTCCCCATGAATGTTCTCTAGTCTTGTAATTATTATGAGCAACTTACATTTCTATTTCACTTGTAAACCTGACTTGACATAGCGATTTCATATTTAGAGAAGTATTCACTTTATTTTTCTGAGTGACATGAGTGCTGAGTGAACGGTGTGGTTGGCTGTTCCCTAAGACTTTGATAAAATAAAAAATCCGTACGTAGCCACATATTTCCAAACACAAATTGGGAACTAGGAAACTTCAGAAAATAGCGACCGCTCTGAGATTCGGGACAGAAATAAAGTACCCCTGATCCAGTTCCAGGAAAGCCGTGGAGACGTATCGGAACTCATGCATCAGCACTTTGAAGTGGCCTGTTCCACCTGAAGGCCAAAAAAAATCATCAGATCAACAAGAACAGCAGGGTAACATCCCAATAACTACCGAGAAACTGAATTTGGGGTCCTGGCAGCCGCACCAGCGTGTCCATGTCAACATAGTGGATATCGATTAATGTGGATAAGTGAATTGCCTGGCACTTCTCATCAGTCCCACGGCATCGATCTCGGCTGTTGGCGCCACTCCGGCGAGCAATTGCCGACGGAGGAAGCAACGCCGCTGCAAGCCAACCACCATAGGAAAATCATAGAGCCGATTCGCACCTCCTATATGCCTCCATCGAGCTTGGAAAGCCCGGGAGCGACCACCCCGACGAAGACCGAGCCGAGCACCGCCGGCGTCTTCGATTCCGGCGAACCCGACCTCGAGAAGCTCCGGCAACCACGTAGTTAGCGAGTACGCGAACAGCACATGGTCAACGAGTTGGGTGGCTGCGCGGCCAGGGTAGACACGGAAGGGGAGAACACATCCTGGAAGTCTATGGCGGTCGGCCGCATCCGTGTCGGCCAGCACGGGAGAAGGCGCCGGTGCACCGTGCACGAGCTCCATCAGCGAGAGCGTGGGCGTGGCTAGCAGGGCACGCAGGCATGGTGGAGTGGCCACGGCTGAGACTGCCGCCGCTGCTGCTCTCAAAAGCCTCCGGCCAGATTGGTGAACGGTGATACGGTGGGTAAAAGTATGAATTAAGAAAAAAAAAAGGAAAAAATAGTACAGTACATCGTTATTTTCTAGCCTTTGCTAAACCATTATAATATTGTGACACGTTTGACAGAACACAAAACTTGTCTAAAAAGGAAAAAAATTGCACTTTTAGCTGGGATGCTGGGTTTTGAAGGAAAAATGCAAAACTTTCCCTTTTTTGATAGGTGGTGTGTTTTGGTAATGTGTCGTATCTCACAAAGACACAAATAAACGGTGTGTTTTAGCAAACGACGTAAAAAAATTATGTTATTTATGAAATTTAAAAATTAAGAAAGTTAAGAGAAAAGGAGGAGGAAGGAATTTTCTTTGAAACACACAAAAGACGCAACACATATATTCACCCATATAAATGCATGCATACACACCCTACCCTATGAGAAACCCTAGCTTCCTCACTGCCCTCCATTGTTCGCTCGCCTGCCGTGTGTGCAACAAGTCGATGTCGAGGACGGTGGGGTGCGTGTTGCAGGCGTCGTCATGCTCACCGTCGCTATGAGCGAAAGCCTCCGAGAAGGTCTCCAACATCCCACTGGTACGGTTAGGCCACATACTTTCAGCCGCTAAGGCAGATGCTCCCAACGTCGTGTTAGGTGGTGTTGCCAATGGCTTCGACAGGTGGTACCATGGCCGAACGACGATGCTACCATGGGGTAGAGCCAGGTTGTTTTCTCAACCATATATAATATGGATTTAATCGTAGGATGAAATGAACTTTGTTATAACAATTATGCAATTTTGGCACAAAATGACACAAATTTTGTTGCGAGGCCTTCGTTGGAGTCTCCGAGGTTGGTTTGTTATAATAGCACATTTTTCGCTACAAGGTCTCAGAAGAAGTCTCCAGTACGTAAAGTGTTCGTGAGAACAATCTTTTAGTTTTATTTTCTGTTGAACCTACATAAAAGCAAAAAACGGGGACTTTATTTTAACAAAAAGGTGTTTTTTAAATAATACAAACTATTTATTATTTTCTAGAAATTATACGTATTTTAAAAATTTCAAATATAGGAGTCAATCAGTCACACGGCGGCCGATCAGTCACTCGAGTGCCGATGTCGGCAGCTGTGGCACCTGATTCTTGTTAGTGCACATACATGATCGGCTGGTTTGTGGGCACAACAGAGCGTGCAACCGGCAGCGCGTATGTCGACCAGATCCTATCGAGTACGTGTGGCCGACCGGTCCCCGTATGACCGATTGAATCCTAGATTTGAAAAGTTTAAAAACACGTACAGTATTATTTCTGAAAAAAATAATTAACTCGTATTATTTTACTAAAAAAATCGCCGGACAAAAAGTGGGGATTTGAAAAAAAAGGTCATGTATCAGCGGAAGACCGGGGGATTTGATGCCGGAGACGCTGCCCGTATTGTAGACAATAGCAGTGTGTTCTTAAGAGATCTCGTATGCTCCTGCTTATATATACTTCAAAAAAGAAAGAAAGAGATCTTGTACGTACATGAAAAACGCCAGTTGGGGTCGTAGGCATTGCGGTAGAAATCCCGGAGGATGGGCAGCTTCTCCTCCGTAGGGATGCTGGTGTCGTCCTCTGCACTCACAGTAATCACTAGTGAGCGTTGCTCTTAAACCGCAGTAATAGAGCACTGATGAACGGGGTTAGTGCTCACCGACGGTGTCCATGGCCCGGAGCACGAGGTAGAAGATGCACACCTGCATAACCACAACATCAGCGGCCGTGTTTCAGTCTAAATCAGGCTCTTGAATCGCGTGGAGCAAAGAGGCTTACGGCATTGCGGAGGTCGGGCCCGAGCTGCTGTATGACGAACGCGAAGCTGCGGGAGACCTTCTGGAGCATGTCGTAGCAGAAGGCCCAGTGCTCCTCGGGCGGGATCTGGCGCTTCATCTTCCTCGCCGCCACCCACAGCTTCACCAGCGCCACCGCCTCCTCCGGCTGCAACAGCGCCTCCATCTCTATCCCTCTTCTTCACCAACCCCAAATCAAAGCTCCATGATCATGTGACGACCCAAACTCAGGGATGGCCGGATTACTACAAATGCTCAGGTGATTTGGGGTGAGAATTCAGCAAAGCAGGAAGATGAGATGCACTATCAGGACGCGAGGAACTGGAGCAGGGAAGAGAAGCTTGGAGACTGTTCGAATCATTGGACGCCTGCTCGCCTGTGCTGAGCTAGCACTATATAATTAGCCCATCAGATATCCGATATCGCGCGAACGTGCCCTCCGTAGCACGACGGCACCAGGGCCTCTCCCCTCGGCATAATTTCCGGAACAAACAGTGACTTTTCTCTTTAAATAAACTCCACGCGGGACTCGCCAGGCCCTGCAGCAAATTTTATCTTTTTTATTTGCGAATTCCCAGCAAATTTTACCTGGCAAGTGGTAACTTACAAAATCGTTTGCGCGATGGGCTAGCGCGGGCACGTTTCCGTGCGTTGGTGCCGATTTCGTTTGCGACCCTGTGTACTCCTGACAACATGCAGGCGTGGACCAATGACAGAGAAAGGCGTGACTTACCAATGGCACGCGGACCAATAAGGCTGGCGATGAAGCCTGACATTTCTTCAACCTCCAAGTGGAGGCCTCTTATTCAGTTTATGGCGACGCTCAACTCCATCTCGGTTCCAAGTGGTATCGTCTCCGGCGGGTACACATTAGTATAGTGAACAGTACACATTTTCAAACTCTAAAAAACTATCAAAACTTGTCATTTTTGTATAGCCCAAAGTATAAGGTATTTAGCAATGAGATTTTACATGATTGTAGAATACGTCCTTATGTACATTCATATTTTTTTCGGATACTTTTAAACTTGTAAATGCTGCGAGCTAGGGCTCCAAAGAGAGTTTCTGTAATTGTAATTTCATCCTGCTACTATACATAGGAGAGGTTGAATATGCAACCAAAAAAAAAAATGTTCCATCAAACTTGTAATACCTACTACAATTTAGAGTTACCAACAAGATATGCAAAGAGGATTTTAGTTTTAAACATTGACCTGAACACGAGAGATCAATGTTTGACGCGGCATGTAGGATACAGGCGACCCGAGTACTTTAATATATACTGTTGTGAGTTCTACCTATTTCTGCGTCTAGCCATTTAAACTTTTTTTTGCGAAAATTTTCACCGATCTATTAATAATTATCAACATCAGTATAAAAAATTCTCAAAAGCAATAAAATTATAAATAGGTCATTGGACCACCTAGCGACGACCACATACACTAGTGCGAACCGAAGGCGCGCCACCATCCTCGCTCCTCCATCACCTGAGCCAGGCAAAGTTTATCGTTGTAGAGCTTGTTCTAGTAGACAGACGGGAAGTTATCATGCTAAGTCCCTAAGGGCCAGCGCACAAGAGCAGCAACCATCATCAATGATGACAACCGTAGATTGAAAGGGGTTGGCCTGAAACCACACAATCGAACACGAAAGACGACCGGATCACGGGAGATCCGTCGGACACACAAGTACACATGCCCTCCACCGGTGCTAGATGCACCACCAGGATTGGACGGGGAAGACCTTATTCTGACTTCAGGAAGTAGCTGCCGCCTCACCATCCCGAAAAAGACACTGAAAACAAACTAAACGAAGAAGTGAAACCTTCCCGCCAGCGAGAGGCCGTGGTTCCGCCACACCTCAAAGGCCCCAAGACCACCTGAGGTGGAGCGGACCGGCAATGTCGCCGGTGAGAGGGACGAAACCCTTGATGGGTTTTAGAGCCGCCTCCCGATCGCCTTGCTGTCTTAATCTTTCCCCGTATAGTTTCGTTGGCCATTTAAACTTTGACGCAGATACAATTCAAACTAATATGCAAATGTAAGAGCATCTCCAACCGCGTCCCCCAAAGCGTCCCCCAAAGGCTTTTGGAGCGTGCCGAATAAAAAAACATTCTCAGTCGCGTCCCCCAAAGCCTCTTTTTGTTCGGCACGGCCCAATACGGTGTCCGGCGCCCCGAGCCAATCCCCGCCCCACGGGGGATGCTCCGGGGACACCGGACATACCAAAAAGCGAGGCGAGGCGTGGCGGGACCGACGCGTCAGCGGCACATTGAAGTTTAACCTAACGTCGCCTACCTCGCGACGGAATTTATTGGCGCGCAGCGATGGTGCAGTTCCCGCAGAGGTGCAGTGAAGCGTCTCGTCGTGCCTAGCTCTGTGTGTCAGCGTTAATGAGCGCCACCACTCCCCCGCCTCCCTCTGGCCTATAAAAAGGACCGTCCTCCCATCTTCCCTCACACACAAACCCTAGCGCCTCTCTCCCCAACCCTAGCCGCCACCATCTCAAGAGTTGATGCCATGTCTGGTAGAGGCGGAGATCGAGGTCGAGGTCGCGGCCGTGGTCATGGCCGCGGCAGAGCTGCACGCTCGCCGTCGCCCACCATCGTCTTCATCGTCGGACCTGTAGGAGGAGGAGCGGCAAGTGTTGTTCGAGTTCGTCGTCGTCCTCAAGGGCGACCCATTCGGCATCGAGAGGCTCCGGGACAAGTTCGCCAACTTCGTCGCCGGTGATGAGCCGGCATTGCTGCATCTGCGGGAGGCTTCCTGTGGCTGCTGCTGATGGATTGTGGACGTGATCCGCGACGCGCGCGGCAAGATGTACCTCCACATCGGCTGGGAGAAGTTCGCGCGCTACCACCACCTCCAAGCTAGCTATGTGCTCACGTTCTCCTACCTTGGCGAGCGCGACATGAGCGTCAAGGTGTTCGACGAGACGTGCTGCCACCAGCACTACCATGGCGACAACGACAAGGAGGATGACGACTGAAAGCATAGTGTTGTTTCTTCGCAGCAAAAATAGGCACGGAGGTTTCTGAATGTTCTTCCTCGAAAGAACCAACAGGGGTACCGTTAACAGCTGGATTTTCCAGTTTGGATGACTGGGCGTGACTGCGAGTGTTCTTTCTTGACAGCGAACACACGAAACATGCGATGCCATCCCTAGTTAGATTTTCTCATTTTACAATGTTTTAAATTTGTGTCAACCATGGTTCAAACTATTTATTAGTTTGTATAAACCATGTTCCAAACTACGTATTAGTTGATGTAAAACCATGTTTCTTCTCTCTATTTATATAAAAATGCAAAAAAAAAGTGTATTTTAGTGTTTTAAAAAGTTTGGGAGATGCAGCTGGGGAGCGATGTTCACCAAACGCGGCAAGAACAAAACACGTCCCCCAAACGCTCAATCCAACGCCGTTTGAAGGACGCGACTGGAGATGATCTAGGTATGTTGTAAGGGCATCTCCAGCGGCGCGACGCAAACGGACGCTGAGCGACCGTTTTCGTCCGCCGTGACCGGAAATGCGTCTAGCACCACCTCCAGCGGGGCGACGCAAAGTGACCGGGCCGTCCGCGGAGACGCAAACCTGGCCCAAATATGCGCCTGGGATGCGTCTCTGGCGGACGCTCGGCGGACACTTTCAGTCAAGCGGATGTTTCGTCGGGCCCGCCTGGCAGCGACCCTGCGTCGATGCGTCTTCTCAGCCAGTACTGGCAGCGAGGCGTCGTTTCGGCAGTCTGCGGCCGCGTAAATGGCGATGCCTCGCGTGGTGCGGCCATCGTCTACCTCTGCACACGTAGTAATGGCGATGCCACGCGTGGCGCGGCCGTCGCCCTGCCTCCGACCTATATATACAGGGGCGCGAGCATCTCATCTCCTCCCCACTAAACCCTAGCCGCCGCTGCCGTAGCGCCGCTTCCTCTCAGCCTCCAGCGGATCCACCATGAGCAGCGCCGGACGCGGGCAGGCTGCCGCGCCTCCACCTCCACCTTCACCTCCCACTCCACCTCCTCCGGCCTCGAGCTCCTCGAGGAGTTCGACTCCGAAGACAGCACGGCGACCTCCTCGACCCGGTCAGGGACGCCGCGGCCCTGGCACTCGCGGTGCAGGAAGCAGAGGAGGAGCTGGCGGGCCACGCGGCATTGGACGCCGAGCTGTAACAGCGCAGGCTGGCGGCCGCCGCTGCAGCAGAGGACTCCGACTCGGAGATATCTTGGTCCTCTGATGACCCTTATGCGCCGACGCCGGAGGAGAAGGCGGCGGAGCAGAGGGCCCTCGTCGAGTCTTTCGAGACGCTCAAGGACGACGCCACCAACGCGAGGCTGGAGCAGTGCCTGCAAGAGGACGCAGCGGCGCACCGAGCCATAGCGGCCACGCGGGAGGCGGCGGAGCGACGCAACGACGGTGTCGGCCCGTCAGGAAGCAAGTAGTCTAGGCCTATAGATCTATTTTGTATAGTTTTTATGTATTTTTATGTACTACTTTGAATGTTTTTAACTATGTTACAATTCAAAAAATAGGTCACTCCGGTGGGAGCACATCCAGACGCAAACGGACGAGCGGACAAAATATATCCACGGGGCAACGCAAACGGACGCTCGCGACCACTTTTAGGCGTCCGAAATGCGTCGCGCCGCTGAAGATGCCCTAATGCACCTATAGCAAGCTTCGACGGATGAGATGGATATGGCCTGACCTAGACAACGAAAGGACTGACTTTATATTCCTGTGATATACTATCTTGGAAGTACCCGAAAAGTCATATTGGATCATGGCCACCAGTGCTCTCAGCGTATTAAAAAATTTGAAAATTATATTTATATGTTTAAAAAATTATGTAATAAAATTCTAAAAGTACCTAATGATGTACCCCACTAACCTACAAAATCTCAATTTCAAATGTTTTGTTTTTTGACCTATACAAAAATGACAAAATCTGTTTTCTTTTTGTAGATTTGAATCACTATACTGAGATCTATGCATTTGTTATTTTTGTGCAGCCTAAAATACAAATTATTTTCAGTTGAAAATTTACACGATTATGGGATACAATACCGGCTACATCATGATTTATTTTCAGATTTTTTTGAAGCTTAAAAATATGATTTTTAATTTATTTTTCGAAATGAGATCACTGGTGCTCATGTGCACCAAATATACCACCGAAGTACTAACTGGATAATCCTGTTCGTGTCCCATCTCGTGTGGGTGAGCAACCGATACGCGACCGCTCCGAGCAGTTGCATGAGTTGGGCAAAACGTTTGGTACCTATTGTGGAAGAAAACTGAAAATTTTAATTCCGGAATGCAACAATGATTTCACAGCACGCAGGGGAAGTGACATCATCTACTACACAGCCATCGCCCTTGGCAATGATGACGTGTGGCAGGAATAACCATGCACCAGGATCTCCTTGTCAAGCTGAAGAATTCAGGAACAGGCTACCCACAAGCAGGTGTAATGAAATTGCACAAGTAGCACTGAAAATGGTATTTCCATATAGATAAGTCACAAATTAACAAAATGCAGTTGGCATCATTGTCTAACAAGGCACCACGCTAAATCCATATGATACATGTTACAAGTGTCTCATATTCAAACAACTTCAAGTTGAAACAACATAACTGATGACAAAATTAAAGAACAAAAGAATTAGCATGACATTAGGGTAGCACAATATCATGAAACCATATCCATCTGCATGCAGCAGGTACAGCATCTTGGAACCTACACAAATGAAATTCAGAATCAGCATTGGGAGCTTACAGATTTTCTCCAAATAAGATGTTAAAAACGAAATATTGTCAGTTTGTTACTTAAAACCTATTACCTTTAGGCTAGGTGGTGTATGAGTATAGAAGGACCATGTTGGCCGAATCACTTGGCATACAGCACACCCAAGAAAATAGCCACCAACAGAAGTGCAAGAATGATCTGAGGATGTCACATAAACTGCTTGAGAAATTTTTATAGTAACAGAGAACCTGCAGAATTTTCAACTTATAGATAAATACTCACCAGCATATGCCTATACCGTGACTTTTCCAGGTCGTATCCCCTACAGATTCAGAGAGTCAGTGAAGATGAAGGTGTCAGTACTAAAGTACAACCCTAAGTCATTCAACAAACCTTCTCTTTAATAAACCGGATGACTTGCAAGTTTTCTTTATTGCCTCTACACGCTTCCGTGTTAGCGCAGAACTTGGGTCATGATCATCAATCTAGACATGGCGACCAAACATATTATGCATAAAGTCACAGTCGTTATCATAAATCAGGAGATGGCGACCAAACATATTAGGCATAAAGTCACAGTTACGAAAAACAAAGATTGAATCCAAAGGTCCATCACTAACATCATGTATCAGTGAACAGTAATAAGGTTGGCTAAACTTTGCGATTTGGAGCAACACCAACAGACTGTCAAAAGTAAAGATGGTAAGTTTTATTCAAACATGCATAAAGTTAAAGGCTAAACACACCATCATCTTTAAGTGAAGCTACCTAGTTATGGATTTCTGAGGTCAAAAGTAAACATTCTAAGTTGAGGATTTCTGAGATAAAAAGTAAACATTCTAACTGATCCATACAACTATAGAACATTCAAGTGATCCATAAAACAATGGGAAACACTATTTGAAGTATTTTTCACTTTTGTGTAACATGGCATAATATCTTTTCTGTTACATGTACATGAAAAAAGATCTGAATCTTCTATTATATGCATGCTAGACTCTAGGTTTGTTTGGATAAGCATTCCAGAGCATACCTTCGACTCTATCAATGAAGAGAATTCATAGAAAGCAGAATAGACATCTGACATCGATTTTGTCTCATCAATTATTCGTGCAGTGAGCCCTGAGAGGTAGGGAGTACATGTTAAGTCACCGATCAGGTCAGAAGGAACATAAAAGATAACTACAAGACTGAAACATGTAAATTATATAATAAGCAGCATACACGTAAAAGTTGGGTCACAGGATTTCAAAACAGATGAATCTGATATGATTGCAGGTACAAAATAGAGGATTGCAAAGAAGAAGAAAACTGCAAGAAAAGTCATTTGGATGGAACACAGGGAAAATACAGGAAATGCGCCTCAATCCTACGTGATTGAGTGTAAAAAAGAGGTTAGAGTGGATGTTGAAATTCCTATGGGATTGGGGTGTAGGAATGCAATCCATAGGAACTCTCGAGGTATCATTCCTTTGACCCAAAGGGCTTCCTTGGAGAAAACAATCCTAGGGATTGAGAGTTCCTCCTAACTTCCTTTGAAAATCCTTCAATCCAAAGGGGCCCTTAGGGAAAAAACTATGCTTAGCTCCTTTCCTAATCTGATTAGAAAATCTTAGGTTGTTCTACTCAACTGTGAACCCATATGTCCGAGAAGAACAGAAAACCGTGAACTGCCCTAAAAGGTTCACAGATACACACCTTTCTCGATCAAATCCTCCCCAATAAATGCATAACATGCCTTTTCTCATATTAACCAAATTCAAGTATGCCCGTAATTTAACTACTGAGTCATAATTGATAAAGTGGATATTATGATACTTTGCGGATAAAATAAAATCAATAGAAATTACCAATCAAAGAAAAGGATAGAGTTGTATTTTCTGATGCCAAGGACTATCGAAGCAGTCTATGATGCACTTTTTTTTGTATCATTGATCAACTCCTAACCATATAAAATATGCACATGAAATGCATGTACTCCAAATGTGATATACAAAAGTAGAGCATCGCATAATATGTCACAAATTAAATTCCTAAACATAGTGTGACAATGTTGTCACACTGATATTTTCTGGCAAAATGAAGGCTAGCACAACTTGTCAACTTGAAGTAACTTAATATGTCTTACCACGCCTCATTTTAACAACTCCTCTGAAGACATTTACATTATTGTAGCAAATAGCACATGTCCCAATTGCCATTATCTGAAAAGATGAAACGGTTAGCCGTGAATCATTTAAATGGCCTCTCAGCCATGTAGTACGAGTGTACGACCAAAGGTATTAACATCAAAATAGTCAGATCCTTGTAACAGAAACTCTCTTTTACTACTGAGAACTATTTCAAGTGGCTAAAAGAATGTTGAGTATCGGTATGAAAAGAAAGTATGACTGGTCTGAAAGATATTGGCTACTTGCACTGATAACAGATCAATCCTGAAAGTAAAAAAACCTTGTACGTCGTACCCTTGGCTAAACCATAGCATTACTAACTGACTCAATCAGTAATAATACGTGAAGTACACTAATATGGAAAGCCTGTCTTTAAACGTATGTGCCTCCAAAACCAATTACATCCATGACCCAACAAAAGGAAGGTTCAGTTACCATAAATCATGTCTAGTACCATAAATCTATTATGAGCTATAACATGTCCACTGATACTGCTAGAGTGTGAAGACTGTAATAAGAATAACAAGCACTATAGTTTACCTGAGGTATTGCACAAAACCGAAAATTGGTATTATCCTTCAACGCTGACATGTATTGGAGGCAATCTTCAGCATGGATCAAAGCATTAGTCACCATATCATTCAAGCACTGTACTGCTTTTTCTGAATTTTCCTTATACTTGAGGTCCTGATATAGTAACCCAAAAATATTGCATTATTATAGATGAAAAATTGTAGAGTACTTTAAAGAATGTGCAAAAAAGGATGACAAAGGTGGAACAATTGTAGAGTTTCACAGTTGAGTATGTAAATAGATTGGATTAGGTAAATAGATTACATGATTAACTGCTTCATTAGATATTTTGATTACTGCCGAGTACCAGCTTTTATTATTTTCCCAAAGTATTGGAACAGAGGAATTTTGAATTTATTTATCATAGGATTCCAATGTAATTCCCTTGTTTCCACAAGACAGAAAACTGTGGATGTGTGATCATTTGCAATTATAGGATACCTGCAGCTAGTCGGGAGGAATAGATATAAATAAATGGATTGATGTACCTCAAGTTTATCCGCATATTTACTCCATATTTCTCGAGGCCAGAACATACGGCACTTTGGTATCTCATTTATGTCCTCCAAATAATCCCTTATTATATTGGTTTTCTGCAATTGAAGCCCAGCTATTAGCTACAGGGTGAATGTAAAAACGGTATCCATCCATTATGAGAGTGGAAATACAGATATTTGATTAAAATAATATTTATAAATACCTGCAGAAACAAACCCATTGAATTTGAAAGTTCATCTGAAGCCAGGTCTTCTGTCCCAGCAGCATGAAACAGCCTGGAAAGCCCATAGCCTACTAGCCCTGCTACATAGTGGCAGTACTCATTATAGTCTTCAACAGTTTCAACCTACAACCCAAAGTTGGTTCCCAATTAGTTCAAACAAATATCAATGTCAGCTTTAAATGATATTAATAATTATATATTAAACTCTGATATACAAACAGTACATTCTTCCTTTTAGCAGAGCTAACTAATATTTATTTGGGCCTTGCCAAAGAAAACTCCTTTACTCTTTAATTGTTAATTAGGTCCAGACAAAATATCTAAAAGTACTTCTATTCACAGATATATATTTAAGTCAAAGTGTTCGTTATGACAACTACATTTATCAATGCCATAATACCCACAAAGCACAGAAGTGAGCACAACATTATTACATTGCTATGAAAGCCAAAAATGGATTTTCAACAAAAATAGTAGCAGCCAAACAAGTGTGCTTATCAGGTAAATACCGGTAAAAGTGTTCATATGCTTTTGAATGTGTTACCAGATACTCACTTTTATGTAGCGCATTCTTATTTTTTCATTCATTAAGTTCCATATGTTACTAGCAAGTATCAGACTTCAAATGCTACAGAAATATGACATACAAAAAATGTAATAAAGGGGTGGAATACAAACAGCATCCTACGTTGATTAAAAATTGAAGGCTCTGCCTCATGCTAAAATAACATGAACATTTATACATAAAGTTACTCTATAAACACTTTATATTTCGATTGATCTAGGCTAACAGACCTCCTGGCATATAAATTTTGCCATCCCTGCTCCCATTCGCCTAGTGATCTCTTCAATTGCCTTTTGATATCTGAAAAAAATGAAATGTAATTATTTTCTGCAAAGGCTTCAAATGAACTTTACTGTACTTAAATGAGAAGGAAGAAAGCTCCATTTGCAGCATGTGAAGTAGTACTACGCTGACTTTAGTAGCCCGGTCCAAGAGATGGACACTGGATCTGTATCTTTCGCTTGTTTTGAGCTGAATGAATGGGCGAAACACATCTAGTATCTTAAAATGTCTCCAAAAGCATGGCTCGCAAATAAAATGCCATTTCACATTTACAAAATTTGTAATGAAGTCTCTTACTAGTTTTCCAGATGGCACACTTAAATACCCAACGAAAGCTCCCTATATAGAAAAGCCCTTAATTTAATTTATTTCAAGGGACATGAGTGCTGACTGAATGATTGGGTTAGAAAAAGTCTTGAGTTTACTAATTTTGGGTGACATCAGTACTGACTGATTGGCCTGTTACCAAAGTAATTTAGTTTTTTTAATTTGACATCAGTCAAGTTGGGAGATTGATAAGCTGAGAAAATAGCAGCCACTCTGAAACATGGAACGGAAACTAATTACCCTTGACCCAGTTCGAGGAAGGCCGTGGAGAGAAGCCTGAAGTTATCCATGAGCACTTTGTAGTGGTTTGTGCCACCTGATGAAGGTCAAACACGATCAGATTAACAGGAACAGCATGGTAAGACAGCAGAATAGCCGCTTGTTCTAAGGAGAGATGGCGTATCGTACATACATGAAAAACGCCAGTTGGGGTTGTAGATGTGTTGGTAGAAATCGACGAGGATGGGCAGCTTGACGTCGTTAGCGACGCTGGTGTCGTCCTCTGCGGTGGTAGTAGTAATCACAGTGAGCGTTGGTCTTAAAACGGAAAGCAATTATGAACTTGACATAATATCACACAAAATCCCCAGTTTGTCCAGGGCCCGTGGGGTTAGTGCTCACCGACTGTGTCGAGGGCCCGGAGCACGAGGTAGAAGATGCAGACCTGCACAACATGAGCGGCCGCGTTTCAGTCCAAATCCGGTGTCTCGAATCGGAGCGAATCTGTTTGCCGGGGTGGGGAAGGGAGGAGGAGGGGTGCTTACGGCATTGCGTAGTTCTGGTCCGAGCTGCTGGATGACGAGCGCGAAGCTGCGGGAGACCTTCTGCAGCATGTCGTAGCAGAAGGCCCAGTGCTCCTCGGGCGGGATCTGGCGCTTGATCTGCCCCGCCGCGACGCGCAGCTTGACCAGCGCCACCACCTCCTCCGGCCGCGACAGCGCCCCCATCCCCACGAACCCCCAACCCCAAATCAAATCTCCGCTCCCCTCGCTTCACGAACAGCGATCCAATCGAGCGGCGGCGGCAGGAACCGGGTGGATCCTATGGGCGAACGCGATGATGCCGAGGCGGGGCTGCTCCTGCTTGGCGTGCGTGCGCCGTGCGGTGGCGGGGGTTGTCGCCGTCCGGCGCGCCGGTTTGGCTATTTGTTGTTCCGTGGCTGGCTGCGGCTACAGTCTGCTCCGGTGGTGATCTGTTGCCACACGGCGTGGGGAAGTGGAGCGCCGGCTGGTGACCATGACGTGCGGGGCCCATAGGGCGGGCCCGCGGTGTCAGCCGGTGGTACGGGCCCCCGGAGTAGAGTCCAGGTGGGTCAGTGGATCGGGATACGGCCACATGGAGCGAGCTGGACGGAGGATCGCGTCGCATCGCATCACATCGGTCCAGTTCCTGCCTGGTCAGCCGATATAGATTTTTTAACAAAAAACGATAAGTAGTATAGATTATGAATTTAAGATAGCGCGATCCATTAAATCTTGCACCACGCCGCCTGCGTGCCAACCCACATGCCAAATAAATGTGGTTCCACGTTCACGCCTCCTCCAACCACGTCTCACAAGATATTGCACATCGCTGACCATCCCGGAAGATCAGGAGAGAAATCCTCCACTCCACGGCCATCCCATCTTAACAAAACAAAACAAAAAATTCCTTCATTCCACCTTAATTTGCACCACCGTATATTATGTTATAGCAGCATCATTGCAATACTTTTTTGCCGGTTTGCCGCTACATTGGCCTTCTCCGAAGCTTCTTCTCTAGCGTTCGTTCATTTTTTTTCGTCTCTCCTTTCATTTATTTATTCTCTAAAAGGCATGAGAGAGAGAGAGAGAGTCTCAAGCACCCCACGACAAGATTTGAAGCATCGAAGCAACATTTTGTAGTCGACGCCCAGAATCGCCGCAACATCTCGCTCTTGTGTCTGTAGCAAAACGGACACAAGTTTGCGGCATCTCGAAAGAAAGTGTGCAGCATCAAGAATTTACACAAGTATGGGACCACTGATCTCGCCACCCCAAGCTCGCAAGGGGCGAATCGGACTCGCCAAATACTCTCCGACAATGGATTCGGCCATCTTAGACCCATTCTCATCACTATTGCCTTCGCTCGAGTTTTAGCAAAAATCTCCACCTTAAAATCAATCATGGCAACAAGCTCCACGACCTAGGCGTAATCATCCTCCCCTTGTACCATATCGTTTTCAAAGAAGAAAAAAAAACACCAAACCAAGTTGAAGCTCTCAACCCATACGGTAATAGCTCGGACATGTAGCGACTGGTGCAGCTAGGGGATGGAGACCGGTCGGGTGATGTATACAGAGATTTGTTCAAAAAAAATGTATATGATGATTGATTCACGTATATGATGATTGATTCACCTTTACTGAATATCAAATTCTCACGCAGCTACGCTATTTGGAAGGAGCGAGTGCATCCTGTGGTGGCCACGTCGCCTCAACGTCATAATTCCTTCTTCATCCTCTCGCTTCTCTTCCATATCTAACACCTACCGGTCAAGTTGTAGCCCGTGATGCCAAGATAGAGGTATTATAGGCGAGCACTACCATTAGGTTAGTGTTGGGGGCTCGAGTCGCCAGCAACTTACAGATGGGGTAGCTTTCGATGATGTCAAAGAAGAAGGCTGCGCTGGGGATAGATGTCATGGTGGTGGCAAACTGACCAGCTGGGTTTTCTACACCACAACAGGGTTATCGCAATACTTAACAACATCAAATATTTATTATAAGATCGATCCTAAGGGAGCTTTGCAGAATGCACACTACACAACCCCGCGACTGCGTTGTCAATGCAGCCACGTTCACACCCAAACCATGGTTTGGAAATATCATATTCTATAGGTTGCTACGGAACCACCTGTAATCAACCAGATAGTTTAAAGTAGTTTATGAATGAGAACAAAGCAACAATTAAGTAACAAGTAAAAGTAAACTAGAAAAAAAACTTCAAGAGGTGAACAAGTGGGGAGAGAATTAATGCAATGAAACACTCAAGCAACGTGGTGTATAGGTGGTGTATAGGTGATGCATCATTGTTTACTATATGTTTGATGGTCCCTGACATACCATTGTCCGATTACATGTCCCACTTAAGACAACTCAATTTTCCACTCCCTTTGCTTGTATTCCACAAGTCATTAGGAGATATTAAGATCGTAAAGATCAGCAGAGATTTGTTCCTCATAAGATAGATATCCAGACTGTCACTAGTGGGTCAAATAATTCGTCACAAAATACCTAACTATATCATGTGTGGCCTTGGGAGTTGGATGTATCCAACTACACCAATGGATCTAACATCTCCAATCACTAAGATAATCAAATGAATAGAAAACACATTGAATAAACATAAACTCGTATGACTCTAGATCACAACACCATCCACATATTACAACCCATCAAGGAGACCATGGTGGGGAAATAAGGAGCAACGGTGATGAAGATGGTGATTTCGTAGGCGATGTGCGGGCGGCGGCACATAGCCTCTCCCCGGTGGTGGCTCCTTGGTGGTCTTCGTCCCCGGCCTCCCTTCAATGTTGATTGAAATCCTTTGGTGTCACAGCGGCATGTCTACGCCATGATGGAGGTGTAGCGGAGGATGGACATGGAGGCGATGAAAACTGGAATAAGGTCTAGCTTGATGGATTTCTCTTTCTGGCTAGGGTTTTCCTCTCATTTTATAGCCCCGCGGAGGTCGGTTTTGCGACCAGGGCAAGCCCTGCGCTAGATATGGCTCTCATGCCTTCACAAATTTTGTTCGGTTTGACGAAATGTTCCTCGAGGAGGGTGGTATGGTCATCCAGTACGGTCATGAATGATTGTACCACACGTCGTTAAAACTGTTGGATCATGCAGTAATTTGGGCATTATTTCTTCATATGAACTCCGATTTAGATGTTCTTTGGATTGTTTGATTCGTATGGACGAGGTACACAACACCATTGTCTTGGATATTTGTTATATTATGATGGAAAATTGACTCCTTTCCACCCTTGAAATGGCAAGTCATGGTTCCTGTAACTCCTCCATTTTACCTCCCTCACTACAAGAAACGTTCTGATAGACAACGTCCCAAAATCATCCGCTAAGGGGTATTTTTCGTCGCCTATGGGCCTAACCCGACGATATGGGTTCTGTTGTCGAAACTGCGTCAGGCAAAGTCCTACGACGATTTTTTCGGTCCGTCGCGTGATGCGCGTGAGACACACGTCCGTTGGGAACCCCAAGAGGAAGGTGTGATGTGCACAGCAGTAAGTTTTCCCTCAGAAAGAAACCAAGGTTTATCGAACCAGTAGGAGCCAAGAAGCACGTTGAAGGTTGTTGGTGGCGGAGTGTAGTGCGGCGCAACACCAGGGATTCCGGCGCCAACGTGGAACCTGCACAACACAATCACAGTACTTTGCCCCAACGTAACAGTGATGTTGTCAATCTCACCGGTTTGCTGTAAACAAAGGATTAGATGTATAGTGTGGATGATGATGATTGTTTGCGAAGAACAGTAAAGAACAATTGAAGTAGATTGTATTTCAGATGTAAAAAATAGGACCGGGGTCCACAGTTCACTAGTGGTGTCTCTCCCATAAGGTAAACAGATGTTGGGTGAACAAATTACAGTTGGACAATTGACAAATAAAGAAGGCATAACAATGCACATACATATATCATGATGAGTACTATGAGATTTAATCAGGGCATTACGACAAAGTACATAGACCGCTATCCAGCATGCATCTATGCCTAAAAAGTCCACTTTCGAGTTATCATCCGAACCCTTCCAGGTATTAAGTTGCAAGCAACGGACAATTGCATTAAGTATGTTGCGTAATGTAATCAACACGAATATCCTTAGACAAAGCATCGATGTTTTATCCCTAGTGGCAACGAGACATCCACAACCTTAGAACTTTCGTCACTCGTCCCGGATTTAATGGAGGCATGAACCCACTATCGAGCATAAATACTCCCTCTTGGAGTCACAAGTATCAACTTGGCCATAGCCTCTACTAGCAACGGAGAGCATGCAAGAACATAAATAACATATATGATAGATTGATAATCAACTTGACATAGTATTCAATATTCATCGGATCCCAACAAACACAACATGTAGCATTACAAATAGATGATCTTGATCATGATAGGCAGCTCACATGATCTAACATGATAGCACAATGAGGAGAAGACGACCATCTAGCTACTGCTAAGGACCCATAGTCCAGGGGTGAACTACTCACACATCGATCCGGAGGCGATCATGGCAATGAAGAGACCTCCGGGAGATGATTCCCCTCTCCGAGCACGGTGCGGGAGGCGATCTCCCGAATCCCCCGAGATGGGATTGGCGGCGACTGCGTCTCTGGAAGGTTTTCCGTATCGTGGCTCTCGGTACAGAGGGTTTCGCGACGAAGGCTTTAAGTAGGCGGAAGGGCGGAGTCGGAGGAGTCACGGGGGGCCCACACGCTAGGGCCGCGTGGGCCCCCCTTAGGCCGCGCCGCCCTAGTGTGGCGGCGCCGCGTGGCCTGATGTCTACTTCCCCCTCCTTTTCCTGTAGACAGTGTTGGGCCTCCAAGAGCAGAGGTTTCTAGAACAGCAGCAAGTTTTCCCTTAAGTGGATCACCCAAGGTTTATCGAACTCAGGGAGGAAGAGGTCAAAGATATCCCTCTCATGCAACCCTGCAACCACAAAGCAAGAAGTCTCTTGTGTCCCCAACACACCAAATAGGTGCACTAGTTCGGCGAAGAGATAGTGAAATACCGGTGGTATGAATAAGTATGAGCGGTAGCAACGGTGCCGTGAAAATAGCTTGTCGGCGTGTAGTTGATGGTGGTAGTATTGCAGACGAGTAGTAACACGGTGAAACGATGAAACAAGCGTAGTAACGCAGCAGTATTTAGGAACAAGGCCTAGGGATTAGACTTTCACTAGTGGACACTCTCAACATTGATCACATAACGAGAATAGATAAATGCATACTCTACACTCTTGTTGGATGATGAACACATTGCGTAGGATTACACGAACCCTCAATGCCGGAGTTAACAAGCTCCACAATTACTGTTCATATTTTAGTAACCTTGTAGTGTAAGATAGATCAACGGACTAAACCAAGTACTAACATAGCATGCACACTGTCACCTTCATGCATATGTAGGAGGAATAGATCACATCAATATTATCATAGCAATAGTTAACTTCGCAATCTACAAGAGATCATGATCATAGCATAAACCAAGTACTAACACGGTGCACACACTGTCACCTTTACACACGTGCAGGAGGAATAAAACTACTTTAATAACTTTGCTAGAGTAGCACATAGATAAATTGTGATACAAACTCATATGAATCTCAATCATGTAAAGCACCTCATGAGATCATTGTATTGAGGTTCATGGAAGAGAGATGAACCACATAGCTACCGGTACAGCCCCGAGCCTCGATGGTGGATTACTCCCTCCTCATCATGGAGGCAGCGATGGCGGTGAAGATGGCGGTGAAGACGGCAGTGGAGATGGCTCCGGGGGCAATTCCCCGTCCCGGCAGGGTGCCGGAACAGAGACTTCTGTCCCCCGAATTGGAGTTTCGCGATGGCGGCGGCGTCACAGTAACTTTTCTGGAGTTTCGTCAATTGTATCAGGGTTTTCGCAACGGAGGCTTTAAATAGGCGAAGAGGCGGCGCGAGGAGGGCTTACTGGGGGCCACACCATAGGGCGGCGCGGCCCCCTCCGGCCGCGCCGTGGTGTGGTGTGGGGCCCCCGTGGCTTCCTCTCGGCGGCTCTCGGGTGTTCTGGATGGTTCCGGGAAAAATAGGAACCTGGGCGTTGATTTCGTCCGATTCCGAGAATATTTCCTTACTAGGATTTCCGAAACCAAAAACAGCAGAAAACGAGAACCGGCACTTCGGCATCTTGTTAATAGGTTAGTTCCGGAAAATGCACGAATATGACATAAAGTGTGCATAAAACATGTAGATAACATCAATAATGTGGCATGGAACATAAGAAATTATCGATACGTCGGAGACGTATCAGCATCCCCAAGCTTAGTTCTGCTCGTCCCGAGCAGGTAAAACGATAACAAAGATAATTTCTGGAGTGTCATGCCATCATAAACTTGATCATACTATTTGTAAAGCATATGTAGTGAATGCAGCGATCCAAAACAATGGTCATGACATGAGTAAACAAATGAATCATAAAGCAAAGACTTTTCATGAATAGCACTTCAAGACAAGCATCAATAAGTCTTGCATAAGAGTTAACTCATAAAGCAATAATTCAAAATAAAGGCATTGAAGCAACACAAAGGAAGATGAAGTTTCAGCGGTTGCTTTCAACTTGTAACATGTATATCTCATGGATATTGTCAACATAGAGTAATATAATAAGTGCAATATGCAAGTATGTAGGAATCAATGCACAGTTCACACAAGTGTTTGCTTCTTGAGGTGGAGAGAAATAGGTGAACCGACTCAACATAAAAGTAAAAGAATGGTCCTCATAGAGGAAAAGCATCGATTGCTATATTTGTGCTAGAGCTTTGATTTTGAAAACATGAAACAATTTTGTCAACGGTAGTAATAAAGCATATGTATCATGTAAATTATATCTTACAAGTTGCAAGCCTCATGCATAGTATACTAATAGTGCCCGCACCTTGTCCTAATTAGCTTGGACTACCGGATCATCGCAATGCACATGTTTTAACCAAGTGTCACAATGGGGTACCTCTATGCCGCTCGTACAAAGGTCTAAGGAGAAAGCTCGCATTGGATTTCTCGCTATTGATTATTCTCAACTTAGACATCCATACCGGGACAACATAGACAACAGATAATGGACTCCTCTTTTATGCATAAGCATGTAACAACAATTAATAATTTTCTCATATGAGATTGAGGATATTTGTCCAAAACTCGAAACTTCCACCATGGATCATGGCTTTAGTTAGCGGCCCAATGTTCTTCTCTAACAATATGCATGCTTAACCATAAGGTGGTAGATCTCTCTTACTTCAGACAAGACGAACATGCATAGCAACTCACATGAAATTCAACAAAGAATAGTTGATGGCGTCCCCAGTAACATGGTTATCGCACAACAAGCAACTTAATAAGAGATAAAGTGCATAAGTACATATTCAATACCACAATAGTTTTTAAGCTATTTGTCCCATGAGCTATATATTGCAAGGCGGATGATGGAAATTTAAAGGTAGCACTCAAGCAATTTACTTTGGAATGGCGGAGAAATACCATGTAGTAGGTAGGTATGGTGGACACAAATGGCATAGTGGTTGGCTCAAGGATTTTGGATGCATGAGAAGTATTCCCTCTCGATACAAGGTTTAGGCTAGCAAGGTTTATTTGAAACAAACACAAGGATGAACCGGTGCAGCAAAACTCACATAAAAGACATATTGAAAACATTATAAGACTCTACACCGTCTTCCTTGTTGTTCAAAACTCAATACTAGAAATTATCTAGACCTTAGAGAGACCAAATATGCAAACCAAATTTTAGCATGCTCTATGTATTTCTTCATTAATGGGTGCAAAGTATATGATGTAAGAGCTTAAACATGAGCACAACAATTGCCAAGTATCACATTACCCAAGACATTTATAGCAATTACTACATGTATCATTTTCCAATTCCAACCATATAACAATTTAACGAAGAAGAAACTTCGCCATGAATATTATGAGTAGAAACTAAGGACATACTTGTCCATATGCTACAGCGGAGCGTGTCTCTCTCCCACACAAGCATGATGTAATCCAATTTATTCAAACACAAACAAAAACAAAAACAAACAGACGCTCCAAGTAAAGTACATAAGATGTGATCGAATAAAAATATAGTTTCAAGGGAGGAACCTGATAATGTTGTCGATGAAGAAGGGGATGCCTTGGGCATCCCCAAGCTTAGACGCTTGAGTCTTCTTGATATATGCAGGGGTGAACCACGGGGGCATCCCCAAGCTTAGACTTTTCACTCTTCTTGATCATAGTATATCATCCTCCTCTCTTGATCCTTGAAAACTTCCTTCACACCAAACTTCTCATAAACTTCATTAGAGCGGTTAGTACATAATCAAAAACTCACATGTTCAGAGGTGACACAATCATTCTTAACACTTCGGACATTGCTCAAAGCTACTCGGAAGGTAATGGAACAAAGAAATCCACCCAACACAGTGAAAGAAGCAATGCGAAATAAAAGGCAGAATCTGTCAAAACAGAACAGTCCGTAAAGACGAATTTCTAATAAATACTTCCGTTGCTCAGATCAGAAAACTTAAAACTAATGAAAGTTGCGTACATATCTGAGGAACACGCACGTAAATTGTCATATTTTTCTGATTTTTCTACAGAGAAAACAGCCCAGATTCGTGACAGATAGAAATCTGTTTCTGCGCAGAAATCCAAATCTAGTATCAACCTTCGATTAGAGGCTTCACTTGGCACAACAAAACACAAAACTAAGATAAGGAGAGGTTGCTACAGTAGTAAACAACTTCCAAGACACAAATATAAAATAAAGTACTGTAGCAAAATAACACATGGGTTATCTCCCAAGAAGTTCTTTCTTTATAGCCATTAAGATGGGCTCGCAGCTTTAATGATGCACTCGCAAGAAATAGTATTTGAAGCAAAAGAGAGCATCAAGAGGCAAATTCAAAACACATTTAAGTCTAACATGCTTCCTATGCATAGGAATCTTGTAAATAAACAAGTTCATGAAGAGCAAAGTAACAAGCATAGGAAGATAAAACAAGTGTAGCTTCAAAAATTTCAAGCACATAGAGAGGTGTTTTAGTAACATGAAAATTTCTACAACCATATTTTCCTCTCTCATAATAACTTTCAGTAGTGTCATGAGCAAACTCAACAATATAACTATCACATAAAGCATTCTTATCATGAGTCTCATGCATAAAATTATTACTACTCTCAACATAAGCATAGTTATTCTTATTAATTGTAGTAGGAGCAAATTCAACAAAGTAGCTATCATTATTATTCTCATCAAGTGTAGGAGGCATAGTATTATCATCATAAAAATTACTCTCCATAGTAGGCGGCACTAAAAGACCAATATCATTATAATCATCATAAATAGGAGGCAAAGTATCATCAAAGAAAATTTTCTCCTCAATGCTTGGGGGACTAAAAAGATCATGCTCATCAAAACCAGCTTCCCCAAGCTTAGAATTTTCCATATCATTAGCAACAATGGTGTTCAAAGCGTTCATACTAATATCATTGCTACTAGCATGCAAATGAGATTCCATAGGTTTTTTAATTTTCGCATTAAACCATTCATGTCTTGACTCAGGAAATAGAATAAAAAGCTCACAGATGTTTTCCATTATGCCTTACTAGTGTAAACAAGAAACAAAAAGATGCAATTGCAGGATCTAAAGGAAATAGCTTCGAGTACTTACGGCGCCGGGAAATAGCTTAGTAGCCGAGATCCGGAGGGTGAGTACCTTTTACCTTTCCTCCCCGGCAACGGCGCCGTGAAAACAGCTTGATGTCTACTTCCCCTCCTTTTCCTGTAGACAGTTGTTGGGCCTCCAAGAGCAGAGGTTTGTAGAACAGCGGCAAGTTTTCCCTTAAGTGGATCACCCAAGGTTTATCGAACTCGGGGAGGAAGAGGTCAAAGATATCCCTCTCATGCAACCCTGCAACCACAAAGCAAGAAGTCTCTTGTGTCCCCAACACACCAAATAGGTGCACTAGTTCGGCGAAGAGATAGTGAAATACAGGTGGTATGAATAAGTATGAGCGAGTAGCAACGGTGCCGGAAAATAGCTTGCTGGCGTGTAGTTGATGGTGGTAGTATTGCAGCGATAGTAACACAGGTGAAACGATAAACAAGCGTAGTAACGCGGCGGTATTTAGGAACAAGGCCTAGGGATTAGACTTTCACTAGTGGACACTCTCAACATTGATCACATAACGAGAATAGATAAATGCATACTCTACACTCTTGTTGGATGATGAACACATTGCGTAGGATTACACGAACCCTCAATGCCGGAGTTAACAAGCTCCACAATTCTTGTTCATATTTTAGTAACCTTGTAGTGTAAGATAGATCAACGAGACTAAACCAAGTACTAACATAGCATGCACACTCGTCACCTTCATGCATATGTAGGAGGAATAGATCACATCAATATTATCATAGCAATAGTTAACTTCGCAATCTACAAGAGATCATGATCATAGCATAAACCAAGTACTAACACGGTGCACACACTTGTCACCTTTACACACGTGCGAGGAGGAATAAAACTACTTTAATAACTTTGCTAGAGTAGCACATAGATAAATTGTGATACAAACTCATATGAATCTCAATCATGTAAAGCACCTCATGAGACCATTGTATTGAGGTTCATGGAAGAGAGATGAACCACATAGCTACCGGTACAGCCCCGAGCCTCGATGGTGGATTACTCCCTCCTCATCATGGAGGCAGCGATGGCGGTGAAGATGGCGGTGAAGACGGCAGTGGAGATGGCTCCGGGGGCAATTCCCCGTCCCGGCAGGGTGCCGGAACAGAGACTTCTGTCCCCCGAATTGGAGTTTCGCGATGGCGGCGGCGTCACAGTAACTTTTCTGGAGTTTCGTCAATTGTATCAGGGTTTTCGCAACGGAGGCTTTAAATAGGCGAAGAGGCGGCGCAGGAGGGCTTCTGGGGGGCCCACACCATAGGGCGGCGCGGCCCCCCCTCTGGCCGCGCCAGGGTGTGGTGTGGGGCCCCCAGGGCTTCCCTCTGGCGGCTCTCGGGTGTTCTGGATGGTTCCGGGAAAAATAGGAACCTGGGCGTTGATTTCGTCCGATTCCGAGAATATTTCCTTACTAGGATTTCTGAAACCAAAAACAGCGAGAAAACAGGAACCGGCACTTCGGCATCTTGTTAATATGTTAGTTCCAGAAAATGCACGAATATGACATAAAGTGTGCATAAAACATGTAGATAACATCAATAATGTGGCATGGAACATAAGAAATTATCGATACGTCGGAGACGTATCATGGCCCCACTTCGTTTCTCCCTCGGTCTTCTGGAAGCTTCGTGGAAAAATAAGCCCCTGGGCGTTGATTTCGTCCAATTCCGAGAATATTTCCTTCGTAGGATTTCTGAAACCAAAAACAGCAGAAAACATCAGAAAACAGCAACTGGCTCTTCGGCATCTCGTCAATAGGTTAGTGCCGGAAAATGCATAATAATGACATATAATGTGTATAAAACATGTGAGTATCATCATAAAAGTAGCATGGAACATAAGAAATTATAGATACGTTTGAGACGTATCAAGCATCCCCAAGCTTAGTTCCTACTCTCCCTCGAATAGGTAAACGATAACAAAGATAATTTCTGAAGTGACATGCTATCATAATTTTGATCAATACTATTGTAAAGCACATGAGATGAATGCAGCGATTCGAAGCAATGATGAAGATAATGAGTAAACAAATGAATCATATAGCAAAGACTTTTCATGAATAGTACTTTCAAGACAAGCATCAATAAGACTTGCATAAGAGTTACTCATAAAGCAATAAATTCAAAGTAAAGGCATTGAAGCAACACAAAGGAAGATATAAGTTTCAGCGGTTGCTTTCAACTTCAACATGCATATCTCATGGATAATTGTCAACACAAAGTAATATAACAAGTGCAATAGGTAAACATGTAAGAATCAATGCACACAGTTGATACAAGTGTTTGCTTCTGAGATAGAAGGAATAGGTAAACTGACTCAACAATAAAGTAAAAGATAGGCCCTTCGCAGAGGGAAGCATGGATTACTATTTTTGTGCTAGAGCTTTTCATTTTGAAAACATAGAAACAATTTTGTCAACGGTAGTAATAAAGCATATGTGTTATGTATAAGACATCCTATAAGTTGCAAGCCTCATGCATAGTATACTAATAGTGCTCGCACCTTGTTCTAATTAGCTTGGATTAACACGGATTATCATTGCATAGCATATGTTTCGACCAAGTGTCACAAAGGGGTACCTCTATGCCGCCTGTACAAGGGTCTAAGGAGAAGGTTCGCATTGGATTTCTCGCTTTTGATCGTTCTCAACTTAGACACCCATACCAGGACAACATAGACAATAGATAATGGACTCCTCTTTTAATGCTTAAGCATTCAACAACAGGTAATATTCTCATAAGAGATTGAGGTTTTGTGTCCAAACTGAAACTTCCACCATGAATCATGGCTTTAGTTAGCGGCCCAATGTTCTTCTCTAACAGTATGCATACTCAAACCATTTGATCATGAAAATCGCCCTTACTTCAGACAAGGCGAACATGCATAGCAACTCACATGATATTCAACAAAGGTAAAAGTTGATGGCGTCCCCAGAAACATGGTTACCGCTCAACAAGCAACTTATTAAGAAATAAGATACATAAGTACATATTCTTCACCACAATAGTTTTTAAGGCTATTTGTCCCATGAGCTATATATTGTAAAGGCAAAGAATAGAAGTTTAAAGGTAGCACTCAAGTAATGTACTTTGGAATGACAGAGAAATACCATGTGGTAGGTAGGTATGGTGGACACAAATGGCATAGTTTTTGGCTCAAGGATTTGGATGCACGAGACGAATTCCTCTCAATACAAGGCTAGGCTAGCAAGGTTGTTTGAAGCAAACTCAAGTATAAAATGGTACGGCAAGACTCACATATAAACATATTGTAAGTATTATAAGACTTTACATTGTCTCCTTGTTGTTCAAACACCTTAACCAGAAAATATCTAGACTTAGAGAGACCAATCATGCAAACCAAATTTTAACAAGCTCTATGTAGTTCTTCATTAATAGGTGCAAAGTACATGATGCAAGAGCTTAAACATGATCTATATGAGCACAACAATTGCCAAGTATCATATTATTCAAAACATTATACCATTTACCACAGCGGCATTTTCCGTTTCCAACCATATATCAATGAACGAAGTAGTTCAACCTTCGCAATGAACATTAAGAATAAAGCTAAGAACACATGTGTTCATATGCAACAGCGGAGCGTGTCTCTCTCCCACACAAAGAATGCTAGGATCCGATCTTATTCAAACAAAACAAAAACAAAAACAAACAGACGCTCCAAGCAAAGCACATAAGATGTGACGGAATAAAAATATAGTTTCACTAGAGGTGACCTGATAAGTTGTCGATGAAGAAGGGATGCCTTGGGCATCCCCAAGCTTAGACGCTTGGGTCTTCTTAAAATATGCAGGATGAACCACGGGGGCATCCCCAAGCTTAAACTCTTCACTCTTCTTGATCATATTGTATCATCCTCCTCTCTTGACCCTTGAAAACTTCCTCCACACCAAATTTAAAACAAACTCATTAGAGGGTCAGTGCATAATTCATATATTCAGAGGTGACATAATCATTCTTAACACTTCTGGACATTGCACAAAGCTACTGAAAGTTAATGGAACAAAGAAATCCATCAAACATAGCAAAACAGACGATGCGAAATAAAAGGCGAGTAATCAGTCAAAACGAACGATCCAGTAAAGACGAATTTTTTAGAGGCACCGGACTTGCTCGGATGAAAATGCCCAAATTGAATGAAAGTTGCGTACATATCCGAGGATCACGCACGTAAATTGGCAGATTTTTCCGAGTTACCTACGAAGAACCATACCCAAATTCGTGACAGCAAGAAATCTGTTTCTGCGCAGTAATCCAAATCTAGTATTGACTTTACTATCAAAGACTTTACTTAGCACAACAATGCAATAAATAAAGATAAGGAGAGGTTGCTACAGTAGTAACAACTTCCCAGACTCAAATATAAAACAAAAGTACTGTAGTAAAATGATGGGTTGTCTCCCATAAGCGCTTTTCTTTAACGCCTTTCAGCTAGGCGTAGAAAGTGTGAATCAAGTATTATCAAGAGATGAAGCATCAACATCATTACCAGGGGTGTTGGGAGTTTCCTCAACTATGCATTGTATCTTATCTATGTTAGTTTCAGAGGCTTGTTTTTCATTACTCTAAGGCTTGCTATTCTCATCAAACAAATTTTCAGGAACAATCCAATCATAATTCCTTTCTAGTGCCTCGAACATTCCTACGAGCTTGCAAGGTATTGTTGTCTTAATTTTCCCACCATCATTAACATTATTAGTGTACCTTATTCTATCCATGTCCATCTTTTCAAGGGTACTAGCAAAGTTGGTATAAGATCCAAGCATCTTATATTTAATAAAGACCTTTCTAGCCTCTCTTGCTACACCACCAAATTCTTTAAGAAGGGTTTCTAAAACAAAATCTTTCTTTTCTCCTTCTTCCATATCACCAAGTGTAAGAAACATATGTTGAATTATAGGATTGAGATTAACAAACTTAGTTTCCAACATGTGTACTAAAGAAGCAACAGCAATTTCATAAGTAGGAGCAAGTTCTACCAAGTGTCTATCTTCAAAATCTTCAGCTATACTAACATGAGTGAAGAAATCTTCTATATTATCTCTTCCAATTATAGACCCTCAGCCTATCGGTATGTATTTTAGAGTGTACTTAGGAGGAAACATGATGAAATAAACAATAGGTAAATAAAGTAAATGCAAGTAAATGCAAGTAACTAATTTTTTTTTTTTGATATGGAGAACAAGACAGTAAATAAAGTAAAACTAGCAACTAATTTTTTTGTGTTTTGTTTTAATGCAGCAAACAAAGTAGTAAAGAAAATAAAGCAATACAAAAACAAAGTAAAGAGATTGGAAGTGGAGACTCCCCTTGCAGCGTGTCTTGATCTCCCGACAACGACGCCGGAAAACGATCTTGATGCGCGTGAGACACACGTCCGTTGGGAACCCCAAGAGGAAGGTGTGATGTGCACAGCGAGAAGTTTTCCCTCGGAAAGAAACCAATGTTTATCGAACCAAGTAGGAGCCAAGAAGCACGTTGAAGGTTGTTGGTGGCGGAGTGTAGTGCGGCGCAACACCGGGGATTCCGGCGCCAACGTGGAACCTGCACAACACAATCACAGTACTTTGCCCCAACGTAACAGTGAGGTTGTCAATCTCACCGGCTTGCTGTAAACAAAGGATAGATGTGTAGTGTGGATGATGATGATTGTTTGCGAAGAACAGTAAAGAACAATTGAAGTAGATTGTATTTCAGATGTAAAGAATAGGACCGGGGTCCACAGTTCACTAGTGGTGTCTCTCCCATAAGGTAAACGAGATGTTGGGTGAACAAATTACGGTTGGACAATTGACAAATAAAGAAGGCATAACAATGCACATACATATATCATGATGAGTACTATGAGATTTAATCAGGGCATTACGACAAAGTACATAGACCGCTATCCAGCATGCATCTATGCCTAAAAAGTCCACTTTCAGGTTATCATCCGAACCCTTCCGGTATTAAGTTGCAAGCAACAGACAATTGCATTAAGTATGTTGCGTAATGTAATCAACACGAATATCCTTAGACAAAGCATCGATGTTTTATCCCTAGTGGCAACAGCACATCCACAACCTTAAAACTTTCTGTCACTGTCCCGCATTTAATGGAGGCATGAACCCACTATCGAGCATAAATACTCCCTCTTGGAGTCACAAGTATCAACTTGGCCGAGCCTCTACTAGCAACGGAGAGCATACAAGAACATAAATAACATATATGATAGATTGATAATCAACTTGACATAGTATTCAATATTCATCGGATCCCAACAAACACAACATGTAGCATTACAAATAGATGATCTTGATCATGATAGGCAGCTCACAAGATCTAACATGATAGCACAATGAGGAGAAGACGACCATCTAGCTACTGCTAAGGACCCATAGTCCAGGGGTGAACTACTCACACATCGATCCGGAGGCGATCATGGCGATGAAGAGACCTTCGAGAGATGATTCCCCTCTCCGGCAGGGTGCCAGAGGCGATCTCCTGAATCCCCCGAGATGAGATTGGCGGCGGCTGCGTCTCTGGAAGGTTTTCCGTATCGTGGCTCTCGGTACAGAGGGTTTCGCGACGAAGGCTTTAAGTAGGCGAAAGGGCGGAGTCGGAGGAGTCACGGGGGCCCCACACGGTAGGGCCGCGCGGGCCCCCTTAGGCCGCGCCGCCCTAGTGTGGCAGCGCCCCGTGGCCCCACTTCGTTTCTCCCTCGGTCTTCTGGAAGCTTCGTGGAAAAATAAGCCCCTGGGCGTTGATTTCGTCCAATTCCGAGAATATTTCCTTTGTAGGATTTCCGAAACCAAAAACGAGCAGAAAACAACGAATCGGCTCTTCGGCATCTCGTCAATAGGTTAGTGCCGGAAAATGCATAATAATGACATATAATGTGTATAAAACATGTGAGTATCATCATAAAAGTAGCATGGAACATAAGAAATTATAGATACGTTTGAGACGTATCATCGCGCTTGGGCGCCCTTCCGCCACGAAAAATCGGACGTTGCAGAAGTGTTTCCGGGAGCCCGTTGACTGCTGACGTCATGCAAACTGACACGTGGCAGACGCCGTTAACTGGAGTTAACGGCGTTAACCGGCTGAAACCCCGTCGTAGATGGTAGGCCCACATGAGGCCTCGCCACGTCTTAAGCGGGCCGGCCAATTAAGTTTGCGGGCCGGCCAGGTCGACTTAGTTTGACCGGTCAACTATATAGTCAGGCTGGTCCATTAGTTACGTGGGTCGGGCCTAACCTCTAAGGTTGACTGGTCAAAACTTTAATGGGCCGGCCCACTAAGCATGTGGGCCGGGCCGAATGCACTCGTTTGACCGGTCAATAGGCAAAAAGGCCGGCCCACAAGACATGTGGGACCCACTTCCCTGTTATCGGGCCGACCCATTTAACAAGTGGGGTTCACCTTAAAGCAAGTGGGCCGGCCCAAGAAGCATGTGGGCCCCACTTTCCTACTATCGGGCCGGCCCATTTAGTACGTGGGGTCCACATTAGATCAACTGGGCTGGCCCAACAAGCCGATGGTCGGGCCAAAAGTACTGAGTGGGTCCCACTTTCCTGTTAAAGGGCCAGCCCATTTAGTATGTGGGGTCCACCATATAGCAAGTGGGCCGGCCCAACAAGATAGTGGTCCGGGCCAAAAATACAGGTGGGTCCCACTTTCCTGTTAAAGGGCCGGCCCATTAAGTTTGCGGGGTCCACCATATAGCAAGTGGATTGGCCCAACAAGAAAGTGGGCCGGGCCTAAAACACAGGTGGGTCCCACATTCCTGTTAAAGGGCCGGCCCATTTAGCATGTGGGGTCCACCACATAGCAAGTGGGCCGGCCCAATAAGATGGTGGGTCGGGCCAAAAAAACACAGGTGGGTCCCACATTCCTGTTAAAGGGCCGGTCCAGTTAGTAAGTGGGGTCCACCATAGCGTAATTGGGCCGGCCCAACAAGATAGTGGGCCGGGCCAAAAACACAGGTGGGCCCCACTTTCCTGTTAACGGGCCGACCCAGTTAATAAGTGGGGTCCACCACAGAAGCAATTGGGCTGGCCCAACAAGCTAGTGGGCCGGCCCAATAAGCATGTGGGGCCCACTTTTCTGTTACGGGGCCGGCCCAGTAGTGGGTGGGGTCCACCTTAAAGCAAGTGGGCCGGCCCAAATAGATGGTGGGGTCTGATGACCCACAAGTATAGGGGGTGTATCGTAGTATTTTCGATAAGTAAGAATGTCGATCCCAACGAGGAGCAGAAGGTGTTGACAAGCAGTTTCGATGAAGGATTCACGGTAAATGCTCACAGACAAGTATTCAGGGGGTTTAGATGTAACGGTTGAATAAAGTACGAGTAAGTAAAGTGCGAGAGTAACAATTGCAGCGAGTGGCCCAATCCTTTTTAGCACAAAGGACAAGCCGGTTTGTTTACTTATAATGACCAAACGTTCTCGAGGACACATGGGATTTTAGTCTAGTGCTTTCGCTACATACGGCTAAATAATCTTCATTGTTATGATAAGTGTTGTGTGGGTGAACCTATGCTAATGTACCGCCCTTCCTAGGACTAATACATACTTGTGATTATACCCCTTGCAAGCATCCGCAACTACAAGAAAGTAATTAAGATAAATCTAACCACAGCCTTTAAACTGCGAGATCCTGCGATCCCTCCCCGCATCGATATACCAACGGGGTTTAGGTTTCGTCACTCCGGCAACCCCGCAATTGGCAAACGAATACAAGATGCATTCCCTAGGCCCATAAATGGTGAAGTGTCATGTAGTCGACGTTCACATGACACCACTAGAAGAATAACACCACAACTTAAATATCATACCATTGAATATTACTCAACCATAGTTCACTACTAACATTTAGACTTCACCCATGTCCTCAAAAACTAAACGAACTACTCACAAGACATCATATGGAACATGATCAGAGGTGATATGATGATGAATAACAATCTGAACATAAACTTGGTTCAATGGTTTCACTCAATAGCATCAACAACAAGTAGAAATCGATACCGGGAGAGTTTCCCCTATCAAACAATCAAGATCAAACCCAAATTGCTACAGCGGTGACGAGGTGCTGCGGTGGAGATGGCGGTGATGATGGTGGAGATGATGATGATGGCGATGGAGATGATGTCCAGCTCGATGACGGTGACGATGGCGTCGATTTCCCTCCCGGAGGGAATTTCCCGGCGGATTCCCGCCCGCCGGAGAGCTCTTTTCTCTCTAGTGTTCTCCGCCCCGCGAGGCGGGCTGTAACTCTTCGCGAGGTACCCTCTCGTGGCTTAGGTTTTCGGGACGAAGGGTTTCGCGAAGAAAAGGAGGCGAAAGGGGCCGTGGGGCCCCCACACCACATGGTGGCGCGGCCGAGCCATGGGCCGCGCCGCCCTATGGTGTGGGCCCACCCTGGGTCCACCTGGCTCCTCCTTCTGGCTTCCTTCGTCATCTTGAAAAATAGGATTTTTGGTATAATTTCCTTCCACAGTTGATCTTCCGAAATATTGCGTTCTGACGGTGCTTTTTCCAAGCAGAATCCGGCTCCGGTGCTTGATCCTCCAATAATGATGAAACATGCAAAATAGATGAAATAACATAAGTATTGTGTCCCAATATGAAATATATCAATGAATAACGACAAATTATGATATAAAATAGTGATGCAAATTGGACGTATCAACTCCCCCAAGCTTAGACTTCGCTTGTCCCCAAGCGAACTGAGCTCGATAAACGAGGACCACATGTTTATGGAGTGAAGAGTCGATAAATAAAATACGGACAAGAAGCATCATATTCATTCGCACAAGACATTATAGTAGTCAACTTCCTCATATAACTCAACTTGAAACAAGTATAAGGTAATCACAAATAAAGGTGCATAAGAAATCATAATTGGTGATGGCAAACTTCGTTCTTGGTCAGAGAACAATTAACAGATTATACTTATCTCATTGAGCAGCGCTCTCATGTTAAAGTTTATAAGGCACAACTTGCATACTCAATCATAATGGTCTCTTCATGATCATTGATAACTTGCAAAGCTATATTCATTCAGATAAAACTTGTACTAAACAAAGAAGAATAAAAGGCATGACGAAGCAAATCACAATATAATGGTTTGATCACAACTACTCAAATGCTTGCTTGAGATGGAGGGAAATAGGTTTACTGACTCAACATAAAGTAAAAGACAGGCCCTTCGCAGAGGGAAGCAGGGATTAAATCATGTGCTAGAGCTTTTTCAGTTTTGAAATCATATAAAAAGGGTAGAAGTAACATTTTGAGGGGTGTTTGTTGTTGTCAACGACTGGTAGCGGGTACTCTAACCCCCTTGCCAGACAACCTTCAAAGAGCGGCTCCCATTTTATTTTTATTTTATGTAGCACTCCTTCCAACCTTTCTTTCACAAACCATGGCTAACCGAATCCTCGGGTGCCTGCCAACAATCTCATACCATGAAGGAGTGCCCTTTTATTTTAGTTTTATTATGATGATGACACTCCCCCCAACCTTTGCTTACACAAGCCATGGCTAACCGAGTCCTTCGGGTGCCATCCATCAATCACATACCATGGAGGAGTGTCTATTTAGTTTAATTAATTTGGGACTGGGAATCCCATTGCCAGCTCTTTTTGCAAAATTATTGGATAAGCGGATGAAGCCACTAGTCCATTGGTGAAAGTTGCCCAACAAGATTGAAAGATAAACACCACATACTTCCTCATGAGCTATGAAACATTGACACAAATAAGAATTGCTAAGTTTTTGAATTGTTTAAAGGTAGCACATGAAGTATTTACTTGGAATGGCGGAAAATACCATGTAGTAGGTAGGTATGGTGGACACAAATGACATAGGTTTGGGCTAAGGTTTGGATGCACGAGAAGTATTCCCTCTCAGTACAGGTCTTTGGCTAGCAAGGTTAATTAGCAAGCATAAGAGTCGAGGGAAACAAACAAATATACATGTGATAGAAACAATCATGCATCTTCCTTGTAAGCACAAACAATTTTAATTTCAGAAAAATAAGCTATGAGCTAACAAGAAAGAAAGACAATGAAACAACTACATGTATTTCTCTTTTCTACTTAAACCTCAAAGTGTTGTTGCTATTGACCAATGCTAAGTTTGCCAAAACCAAATAGATTTATTCAATGCTCCCAAAGTGATACCAATACTAACAACAAGGTAAATCATTTGACAGAGATTGCAAACTAGAATAAGATGTGCAATATGTAAATGATAAGACTTCTCATTAATATTCCATAACGATAACTCACACCAAGGGATACATAGATAACCAACTAAAGGAGAGATACTTCCAAACTGCAACCCATCTTATATGATAACTTCCCTACTCATGATATGACACTACTTGACAATAAAAAGTAAAAGGTAGTGACAATGTGATACCGCGGCACTCCCCCAAGCTTGGAACAAACCAAGGGGATGCCAATACCGATGATGAATTACTCCTTTGGCGATGATGGTGATGAACTCCTCCCGCGCTTCTTACAGATCTCCTTCGACTTCGGTTTCTCAGCTTGGAAATTCTCGCACTAAGACTCGAAGAGATTCATTGTTATCCGAAGTTGGCGATGATGACCTTGTGATGTGAATCGAGTGGTATTCCAGCATTCTTCGGAGACGGCAATTCTCCTCCCGGAGTATCTCCACTTCTCTTCTTAGAGCCCGATATTGATCACAAAACTCACTCGGTAGTTCGTAGAGCTTCTTCCAACTCGGTGAAAGAGTCGAGGCTAAGAGCGGGTGGTAAAGGTCCCCGCAAGTTATGAGAAAAAGAACGTCGAGTGTCAACAGATCCCACCAAGATTTGCTTGCTCCCAACGGCTTGCTGCTCTTGTCTTGATGGCACCCTCTTCACTTCTTCCTCCGAAAGCCCCTTGCCCTTGTTGTTGGAGGCCATGGTGCTTCTAAACTGAAAACAGATCCTGGCGTAAACAATCGAAACAAAACACGTCGAGAAAACGATATACGGACCTCCGTGGGTCCGGGGATTATATAGCAAAAATTTTCACGACAAACGGAAAGTACCGGAACGAACCGCAGTCGGAAGGGGCGACGAGGCGGCCGCACCATAGGTCGGCGCGGGCCCGAGCCGAGCCGCGCCGGCCTATGGTGGCACGCCCTCGTGCGTCCTTTCCACTCGTTTCGAACTCGTAATTTTTCATATTTTCCAAAAACAACGAAAATATTGTTCGGAAGGTAAATTGCGTACTTTTCATTACCGCATCGTTACCTATTCAAAGTCAAGTTCAGCGGATCGTCAATTTGCCCTTTGATGAAAGCCTCCGGTGTTTCCACTTGAATAATATCAACATCAATATTATAGGAATCACCTGAGATATAATGCTTGAGTCTTTGTCCATTCACCACTTGCGTAGCATTGCCTTGGAGAGAGCTAATTTTGATTGCTCCTGAACGATACACCTCCTTGACAACATATGGTCCTTCCCATTTCGAGAGTAATTTCCCTGCAAAGAATCTGAGACGAGACCGATACAATAGGACTTTATCCCCAATATTAAACTCTCTTTTGATAATCCTTCTATCATGCCATTTTTTAACTTTCTCTTTAAAGAGTTTAGCATTTTCATAAGCTTCACTTCTCCATTCATCTAGAGAACTTAATTGCAACAACCTCTTATTACCTAAGTAAGTTTAGGATCTTTATTTAATTCTCTAATGTACCCAATAAGCTTTGTGCTCTAGTTCTAAAGGTAAATGACAAGCTTTCCCATAAACCATTTTATAAGGTGACATTCCCATGGGATTTTTATAAACAGTTCTATAAGCCCATAGTGCATCCTTCAATTTACTAGCCCAATTCTTTCTAGTTTTATTAACAGTCTTTCCCAAAATAGATTTAATCTCTCTATTTTTATAATTCTACTTGACCACTAGTTTGAGGATGATAAGCGGAAGCAATTCTATGATTAATACCATACCTAGCAAGAGTTTTTCTAAAACCTCCATGAATAAAATGAGAACCTCCATCAGTCATAATATATCTAGGCACTCCAAATCTAGGAAAAATAATGTCTAAAAGCATTCTTAAAGAGGTCTCACCATCAAGCACTTTTTGTAGGTATGGCTTCCACCCATTTAGTAACATAATCAACAAGCAACAAGTATATGAGTGTTACCTTCCGAAGAGGGAAAAGGTCCCATGAAGTCAAATCCCCAACAATCAAACTGGTTCAATAACAAGAGTATAATTCATAGGCATTTCATTACTTCGGAGATATTACCAACCCTTTGGCATTCATCACAAGATAAAATAAACTTTCTCGCATCCTTGAAGAGAGTTGGCCAATAAAAACCTGATTGTAGAACCTTTGCGCGGTTCTTTCTCCGACGTGATGTCCTCCATAAGCACTACCATGACATTTACTCAATATCTCTTGTTGTTCATATTCGGGAACACATCTTCGCAGAATACCATCCACTCCTTCTTTATATAAGTGTGGGTCATCCCGGAAATAATGCCTCAAGTCATAAAAGAATTTCCTCCTTTGTCTGAAATGAAAAGGTTGGAGGCAAGTACTTGGAAACAATAAAGTTAGCATAATCAGCATACCAAGGACCTGTCTCACGAGCTCACCTTTATTACAGCCAATTGTTCATTTGGAAAACTATCATTAACAGGAACAGGATCATAAGCAATATTTTCCAATCTAGACAAATTATCAAGCAACGAGGATTATCAAGACCTTTCCTATCTACAATATGTAAATCAAATTCTTGCAAAAGAAGTACCCATCTAATAAGCCTCGGCTTAGAATCTTTCTTTGTCATAAGGTATCTAATTGCAAGCATGATCAGTATGAATAGTAACTTTTGAATCAACAATATAAGATCTAAATTTATCGCAAGCAAATACTACAGCCTAATAATTCTTTTTCAGCTTGTAGCATAATTTCTTTGAGCAAACATCAAGAGTTTTACTAGCATAATGAATAACATTCAGCTTTTTTATCTACTCGCTGTCCAAGAACAAGCACCTACAAGCAAAATCACTAGCATCACACATAATTTCAAATGGTAAATTCCAATCAGAGGTTCAACTATAGGAGCAGCTTGTTAAGGCTTTCTTTAGAGTTTCAAAAGCTTCCTTACAATCGTCATCAAAAACAAATGGTACATCTTTTTGAAGAAGATTAGTAAGAGGTTTTGAAATCTTGGAGAAATCTTTAATAAATCTCCTATAAAACCCAAAGATGACCAAGAACACTACGAATACCTTTAACATCCCTTGGATAGGGCATCTTATCAATTGCTTCAACTTTAGCTCTATCAACTTCAATACATCTCTCGTAAATTTTATGTCCCAATACAATTCCTTCATTAACCATAAAGTGGCATTTCTCCCAATTAAGAACAAGGTTAGTTTCTTCACATCTCTCGCAAAACTTTATCAAGGTTTCGCAAGCAACTATCAAAAGAATTCCCATAAACGGAAAAATCATCCATGAATACCTCTACAATACTCTCGCAAAAACCATGAAAAATAGCAGACATGCATCTTTGAAAAGTAGCAGGAGCATTACATAAACCAAAAGGCATACGCCTATAAGCATAAGTTCCATAGGGACAAGTAAAAGTGGTTTTCTCTTGATCTTTAGTTTTAACAAAGAATTTGTGAAAACCCGTAATAACCATCAAGAAAACAAAAATGAGTATTTTTAGACAATCTTTCTAGCATTTGATCAATAAATGGTAAAGGGTAATGATCTTTCTTAGTAACTTTATTAACTTTTCGAAAATCAATGCACATTCTATACCCTACAACTACTCTTTGAGGGATGAGCTCATCATTATCATTAGGCACAACGAGTCATTCCTCCTTTCTTGGGAACGCAATGCACAGGACTAACCCATCTACTACCAGCGAATAGGATATATAATACCAGCTTCAAGAAGTCTTAATACCTCATTCCTTACCACTTCCTTCATCTTCGGAATTAGACGACGCTGATGTTCAACAACAGTGCTTTGCATCATCTTCCATATTAATAGCATGTTGGCAAATAGAAGGAGAAATCCGTTTCAAATCATCAAGAGTGTAGCCAATAGCGCCTCGTGTTTCTTCAATATTTCCAATAGCCTTTCTTCTTCAAACTCGAAAGCTTAGAACTAATAATAACGAGGATATATTTTCTTATCATCAATATGAGCATATTTAAGATTATCATGCAAAGGCTTTAAATCAAAAACAGGATCTTCCTTTGGTGGCGGTGTTGTACCCAAATCTTCCACCGGTAAATCATGCTTGAGAATAGGTTGGCGAAGAAAAATTTCCTCAAGCTCATCTCTTTCTTTCCTAAAAACTTCACTCTCGCTATCCTCCAAATGTTGCCGCAAAGGATTGTTAGGAACAAGAACAATAGATGCACATTGCTCCATTTTAAAATCATCACTAGGCAAATCAGCTTTATAAGGAGTTTTGGTAAATTTAGAGAAATTAAACTCATAAGATTCACCAGCAAATTTAGTCAAAATTTTCTCTTTCTTGCAATCTATAATAGCTCCACAAGTATTTAGAAAAGGTCTACCGAAAATAATAGGACAATAATCACTAGCAAGCAGAACCAAGTACCAAAAAGTCAGCAGGATATTTAATCTTACCGCATAAAACTTCCACATCTCGAACAATACCAATTGGAGAAATAGTTTCTCTATTAGCCAGCTGAATAACCACATCAATATCTGATTCTCTATCCTTGTCGTTCTCCCAACCTTCAGTATTTTCTTGGATCCGATCAAGAAGGTCCCTTTTAAACTCTTCTTTGTTGCGTGTAAATGATCCAGAACAAGAAGTATCCAGCAAGGTCTTGTCTTGAAAAGAAAGTCTTGCATAGAAATTATCAATAATAACATTACCAGGAAGCTCATGAATGGGGCATTTGAGCATTAAAGACTTCAATCTCCCCCAAGCTTGGGCAATACTCTCTCCATCATGAGGCCAAAAATTATATATGCGATTCCGATCCTTGTGAATTTCACTTGGAGGATAGAACTTAGAATAAAACCGGGCACAATATCATTCCATTCAAGAGAATCCCCATTATCCAGTAATTTATACCAATGCGCCGCCTTACCAGACATCGATAAAGAGAATAGTTTCTTCCTCACTTCATCCATAGCAATACCTGCACACTTGAATAAGCCGCATAATTCATGTAAGGACAATAAATGATCCCCAGGGTGGACAGTTCCATCCCCTTCATAGCGGTTATCCATAACACGTTCAATAATTTTCATAGGTATTTTATATGGTATCACTTCCTCACCTGGCGCCTCATCCACTACCGTTGCGATAGTAGTAGATTTCCCAAATAGAAATTGAAGAGAAGATCTCTCCATAATGACTTATAGCAGCAGGCGTAAATAAAATCAGCACAAACAAGAAAGGTTTTCCTTACCAATTCCACTTACCAATAGCGCTTCACTCCCCGAAGAACGGTGCCAGAAAATAGTCTTGATGACCCACAAGTATAGGGGGTGTATCGTAGTATTTTCGATAAGTAAGAATGTTGATCCCAACGAGGAGCAGAAGGTGTTGACAAGCAGTTTCGATGAAGGATTCACTGTAAATTCTCACAGACAATTATTCGTGGGGTTTAGATGTAACGATTGAATAAAGTACGAGTATGTAAAGTGCGAGAGTAACAATTGCAGCGAGTGGCCCAATCCCTTTTTAGCACAAAGGACAAGCCGGTTTGTTTACTTATAATGACCAAACGTTCTCGAGGACACATGGGATTTTAGTCTAGTGCTTTCGCTACATACGGCTAAATAATCTTCATTGTTATGATAAGTGTTGTGTGGGTGAACCTATGCTAATGTACCGCCCTTCCTAGGACTAATACATACTTGTGATTATACCCCTTGCAAGCATCCGCAACTACAAGAAAGTAATTAAGATAAATCTAACCACAACCTTAAACTCCGAGATCCCGCGATCCCTCCTCGCATCGATATACCAACGGGGGTTTAGGTTTCGTCACTCCAGCAACCCCGCAATTGGCAAACGAATACAATATGCATTCCCCTAGGCCCATAAATGGTGAAGTGTCATGTAGTCGACGTTCACATGACACCACTAGAAGAATAACACCACAACTTAAATATCATACCATTGAATATTACTCAACCATAGTTCACTACTAACATTTAGACTTCACCCATGTCCTCAAGAACTAAACGAACTACTCACAAGACATCATATGGAACATGATCAGAGGTGATATGATGATGAATAACAATCTGAACATAAACTTGGTTCAATGGTTTCACTCAATAGCATCAACAACAAGTAGAAATCGATACCGGGAGAGTTTTCCCTATCAAACAATCAAGATCAAACCCAAATTGCTACAGCGGTGACGAGGTGCTGCGGTGGAGATGGCGGTGATGATGGTGGAGATGATGATGATGGCGATGGAGATGATGTCCAGCTCGATGACGGTGACGATGGCGTCGATTTCCCCCTCCCGGAGGGAATTTCCCCGGCGGATTCCTGCCCGCCGGAGAGCTCTTTCTCTCTCGGTGTTCTCCGCCCCGCGAGGCGGCCGTAACTCTTCGCGAGGTACCCTCCGTGGCTTAGGTTTTCGGGACGAAGGGTTTCGCGAAGAAAAGGAGGCGAAAGGGGCCGTGGGGCCCCCACACCACATGGTGGCGCGGCCGGGCCATGGGCCGCGCCGCCCTATGGTGTGGGCCCACCCCGGGTCCACCCGGCTCCTCCTTCTCGGCTTCCTTCGTCATCTTGAAAAATAGGATTTTTGGTATAATTTCCTTCCACGACTTGATCTTCCGAAATATTGCGTTCGACGGTGCTTTTTCCAGCAGAATCCCGGCTCCGGTGCTTGATCCTCCAATAATGATGAAACATGCAAAATAGATGAAATAACATAAGTATTGTGTCCCAATATGAAATATATCAATGAATAACAGCAAATTATGATATAAAATAGTGATGCAAATTGGACGTATCAGGGTCCACAATAAATCAAGTGGGCAGGCCCAATAAGTAAGTGGGCCAGCCCATTTAGTTGCTGTTTATATGCCGGCATAATAGGCGTTTTAGGATTTTGCGGGCCGGCACATTTGAGATTTCGCTTAATTAGGCCGTTTAAGGGATGGGAATTTGTGATTTAGATACTGAGAATATTTACACAGCACATGATTTCTGTCGGATAGCCTCACTTACCACAAGCACCATAGAAAAAATGCGCGAAAGAACTATAAAAACTAACTAAATATTACATCAGCTGCAAGGTTTTGAAAAAATATTACAGAACCTAGAGAAATTTAATGGTAATTAAACCTAGCAATACAATGAAGCGATTCGGCAATCTTTTAAGTTGTCCATGCACCACCTATATCTGAAACAAAGACATTACAAGTTAAGATAGCAACAATGGAAAGGCAAAGACACTACAATATTGTTTGCCAAAGAATTTGGAACTCATCATTTGGTCGTTATAAGATCATTGTAATGCGCACAATAAGCAAACAAAGAGTGCATGCCGCATACCAACAGCCAATATAACAGAGCACGTTAAAATGAAACAACAGACTTACTACTATCGAGTCCCATGCAAACCAACATGTTCAGGGAGTACAAAATTGGCATGAACAACATAGTAGCAGGCTATAAATTTTGTAACAACGACTGAGCAAGATGAAGTTGATGGCTAAATCTACAGAGCAGGGAATGTAAACCAAAAATAGAAGTTACGATGGCAAAAGCTAAAGAGGAGAGAATGTGAACCAACATGTGCCAAGTGCAATTACTTCAAATTGGTCGTGAACTAAATAATACTCCTGAACTTATAGTGAAGGTGATGCAAATCAAGATGTTTCGGGATATAAACTTGTAATGAGCAACACATAGAGGATAGTTAATGCCGGAGCTTAGGATGGACCAGATACAAAATATAGTGGGATCACTCGTGAACTTGTATAAGAGGGAATGCAAACCAATATGTTCAAGCATTCCATATGTAAGCGTCATGCCAAGTCGGAGAAACAAGTCAATAATGCAGACTTTTGAAGAACAAGATGGCACACAAAATTATTATCTAGCAGTATGACAAGTTTATTTGTACTACAGGCTAGATAGCAGAGTGATAGCATGCCAAACTAAGTCCTTACTTTGTTAGCTTACAATGAACTAGATACGGAGTACAAAACAATGGCATCCTCATCATTTCAAAGTCGGCAGAGGATCAAAAGAAAAAAAAGGCAAATAGCCAGAAATTAGGGGTCAACAGTAAATCCAACAAAGGAAACTTTTATTCTTCATAGAAGATGACATGTGGGACCGACCTGCCATCGTCGTCCTCATCGTTTCAAAGGCCGCAGGGGATCAAAAGAAAAAGGCAAATAGCGAGAAATTAGGGGTAAAAAATAAATCCAACAAAGGAAAGGTTTATTGTTCATAGAGGCTGACATGTGGGACCCATGAGCCAAGCAGCCTCCTCAATTTCAAAGGCGGCATAGGATCGAAAGAAAAAGGCAAGTGACCAAAAATCAGGGGTAAAAAAATCCAAGAAAAGAAACTTTATTGTACATAGAGGATGACATGCGGGTCCCATGAGCCGAGCTACTTACTCAATGTTACAGAGGCGGCATGAGATCGAAAGAAAAAGGAAAGTGACCAAATATCAGGAACAAAAAATAATCCAAGAAAAGAAACTTTTATTGTACATGGAGGATGACATATGGGTCCCATTTTGCAGCAACGGTCTCAATGTTTCAAAGGCGGCATGAGATCGAAAGAAAAAGGCAAGTGCCAAAACATCAGTAGCTAGAAAAATAATCCAAGAAAAGAAACTTTATTGTACATAGAGGATGACATGCGGGTCCCATGAGCCAGTTACTTACTCAACGTTACAGAGGCGGCATGAGATCGAAAGAAAAAGGAAAGTGACCAAATATCGTGAACAAAAAATAATCCAAGAAAAGAAACTTTTATTGTACATGGAGGATGACATATGGGTCCCATTTTGCAGCAGCGGTCTCAACGTTTCAAAGGCGGCATGAGATCGAAAGAAAAAGGCAAGTGCCAAAACATAAGTAGCCAGAAAAATAATCCAAGAAAAGAAACTTTATTGTACTTAGAGGATGACATGCGGGTCCCATTTTGCAGCAGCGGTCTCAACGTTTCCAAGGCGGCACGGGATCAAAAGAAAAAGGAAGTAGCCGTAAATCGGGGTAAAAATAATTCCAAGAAAGGAAACTTTTATTCTACATAGAGGATGACTTGCGGGACCCACGAGCCAGCAGCCTTCCTCAACGTTTCGGAGGCGGCATGATACCGAAAGAAAAAGGCAAATGACAAATATCGGGTCCCAAAAATAATCCAAGAAAAAACGTTTATTGTACATAGAGGATGACATGCGGGTCCCATTTTGCGGCGAGCTGTTCTCAACGTTTCAAAGTTGGCATGAGATCGAAAGAAAAAGGCAAGTGACAAATATCAGGAGCCAAAAATAATCCACGAAAGAAACTTTTATTGTGCATAGAGGATGACATGCGGGTCCCATTATGCAGCAGGGGTCTCGGCGTTGCCAAGGCGGCATAGGACCAAAAGAAAAAGGAAGTAGGCAGAAATCATGGGGTCAAAAAAATCCATGAAAAGAAACATTTATCGTTCCGAGAGGCTGACATGCGGGACCATGAGGCAGCAGCATCCTCAACGTTTCAAAGGCGGCAGGGGATCAAGAGAAAAAGGAAGTAGCCAGAAATTAGGGGGTCAAAAATAAACTCCAAAAAAAGAAAGTTGATTGTACATAGAGGATGACATGCGGGTCCCATTTGTCAGAAGCTTACTCAACTTTTCCAAGGCAGCAGGGGATCAAAAGAAAAAAGGAAATTGCCAAAAATAAACTTTTATAGTACATAGAAGATGACATGCGGGTTCCATTTTGCAGCAGCGGTCCCAACGTTTCAAATGCGGCTTGAGATCAAAAGAAAAAGAAAGTAGCCAGAAATTAGGGGGTCAAAAAGAACTCCAAGAAAAGAAAGTTGATTGTACATAGAGTATGACATGCGGGTCCTATGAGTCCGCAGCTTACTCAACGTTTCCAAGGTAGCAGGGGATCAAAAGAAAAAGGAAATAGCCAAAAATCTGAGGGTGAAAAAAATCCAAGAAAAGAAACTTTTATAGTACATAGAGGATGACATGCGGGTCCCATGAGGCAGCAGGTTCCTCAACGTTTCAAACGTGGCATGAGATCAAAAGAAAAAGGAAAGTGACCAAATATCAGGAGCCAAAATAATAATCCAAGAAAAGTAATTTTTATTGTACATAGAGGATGACATGCGGGTCGCATTTTGCAGCAGCGGTCTCAGCGTTTCGAAGTCGGCATGAGATGGAAAGAAAAAGGTGACAAATATCAGGAGCCAAAAATAATCCAACAAAAGAAATTATTGTATATAGAGGATGACATGCGGGTCCCATTTAGCAGCAGCGTTCTCAACGTTTCCAAGGTGGCAAAGGACCAAAAAAAAGGAAGTAGCCAGAAATCAGGGGGTCAAAAAAATCCAAGAAAAGAAAGATTTCAATTGGGTCGGATCCGGCCATCCGGGCCTTCGAACTATCCCGTCGGACGCCTTTGGACTCGTACAATTTTAGCCCACTCCAAAACAGGAAAGTCATATGCTTCGTAAAAACAAAAAACAAGGAGATTCAACATATAAGTTTGTTTATTTAAAAATAAAGATTTATTTTTTCCGTTTGCAATAGCTCAGAGCGAAATACACTGTTTATTGTCCGCAAAATAATCAAGATATCACATGTTTCTTGTACGGGGAGGCTGACATCGGGACCCATGAGCCGAGCAGGCGTCGTCAAAGTTTTAAAGGCGGCAGGGGATCGAAAGAAAAAATAAATCAAAAATCAGTTGGTAAAAAAATCGAAGAAAAGAAACATTTATCGTTCTGAGAGGATGACATGCGGGACCCATGTGGCAGCAGCATCCTAAACGTTTCCAAGGCGGCACGGGATCCAAAAAAGGCAAAATAGCCACAAATTAGGGGTCAAAATAACTCCAAGAAAAGAAAGGTTTATCGTTCGTAGAGGCTGACATGTGGGACCCATTAGCCAGCAGAGTCCTTAACGTTCAAAGGCGGCAGGGGATCAAAAGAAAAAGGAAGTAGCCAGAAATTAGGGGTAACAAATAACTTCAACAAAGGAAACTTTTATTGTTTATAGAGGATGACATGCGGGACCCATGAGCCAGCAGCTTCCTCAACGTTTCAAAGGCGGCATGAGATCGAAAGAAAAAGGAAAGTGACCAAATATCAGGAGCAAAAAATAATCCAAGAAAAAAAACTTTTATTGTACATAGAGGATGACATATGGGTCCCACTAATACAAGCTCTTTCGCTCCAAGATCTTGCAAGTTGATTGTACAAAGAGGATGACATGCGGGCCCCATGTGTCAGCAGCTTACTCAACGTTTCCAAGGCGGCAGTGCATCAAAAGAGGGTGAAAAGTAAATCCAACAAAGGAAAGGTTTGTTGTTCATAGAGGCTGACATCTGGGACCCATGAGCCAGCAGCGTCCTCTACGTTTTGAAGGCGACTGGGGATCGAAAGAAAAAAAAGGCAAATAGCCAGAAATTAGGTGTAAAAAATAACTCCAAGAAAGGAAATGTTTATTGTTCATAGAGGCTGACATGTGGGTCCCATGAGCCAGCAAAGTCTTCAACGTTTCAAAGGCGGCAGGGGATCAAAAGAAAAATGAAGTGGCCAAAAATTAGGGGTAAAAAATAACTCCAAGAAAGGAAACTTTTATTGTTCATAGAGGATGACATGCGGGACCCATGAGCCAGCAGCTTCCTCAATGTTTCAAAGGCGGCATGAGAACGAAAGAAAAAGGCAAGTGACCAAATATCAGGAGCCAAAAATAATCCAAGAAAAGAAACTTTATTTTACATAGAGGATGACATCCGGGTCCCATTTAGCAGCAGCGGTATCACCGTTTGAGAGGCTGCACGGGATCGAAAGAAAAAGTCAAGTGACCAAATATCAGGAGCCAAAAATAATCCAAGAAAAGAAATTTTATTGTACATAGAGGATGACATGCGGGTCCCATTTTGCAGCAGCGGTCTTGTGGTGACCCGGCATACCACTGCATGGTGTAGTATGCAAGTCTGATATAACACCAATGAAACACAGTTCCACTCGTATTATATCGCTCAGAGTGGTACAACAGAAACATATGCGGGTCCAAGGCATGTCTATAGAATTACAACATTTACTCGTTACATAAGATCATCACAGCCTCCTACTTTACAATGAGGTAAATCTGCAAATAAACTCCAGAAGAACGACTCGTAGTCTAATCCTATCATGAACTCTATTTGTAGAGTATTTGATTAGTTGTAGGGGCTATGAATAGATTCTAGCTAAATAGGAGCTAGGTTTAGGAAGCTAGTTCCTTTCTATGGCTAATCTAGGTTTTCTCCTTGTTGGACGTGGTATCTGACTCCTCTGACATGGTCCTGTCTCTTGAAGTAGTTGTTGACTCCTCGGTCTTCGAGTTGCACCTGTAGATCCTCCTTTGATGCCTCCATATCTAAGCAGGGGATTTAAGAGTGGGATGAGTACGAGCGTACTCAACAAGTTCATTATAGGAAAGAGGTGTTTAATGCACTAGCTACGGCATTAGACCGGAAAGTCTAATACCAATGCAGGTTTTCATAATCATTTCTTCAAGAGGTTGCTTTTATTCGGAAGAACTATGTCCGTCGGCCTTCACCGGTTTACTAGAACTTCATGGAGCTCCTTTCCGGTCGCGTTCGCAGTTCCATATCCCGGAACAGGGAGTGACGGAGTCACGGTTCTTTACACTCGCAGAGGTGTGTTGCTTTACCCATAAGAGATCTTAACCTTGGTGCCAACCGAGAATGACCCGTCCACACTTCCTATGGTGTGAGGCCCGGTATAAGGTCATAGCCAATCATATTCCTCCGCTACCTCGCACACCCACCCTTTGTTGCAAACCCCGACCCTGGGTCCTCGCCGGTCCCATTATTCCCGTAATTTCAGGGTGGACCCCGACCACGACGATAGTCTGGGATTGAACCAAACTCCTTCGCCGGTAGCTGCAACCCATCATAGACCATATTACCGTGGGGAATTAGAAGGGGATCCCCACCCACCAATTGTTCCGCAAGCGAGCAACGAGTCTACGGTAAGCAACAGCTATACCGTGGGGAATTAGAAGGGGCTCCCCACCCACCAATTTCTCCGCAAGATACAACCGTCTACGGTAAGCGAATCCGTTGATGTACAAGAGGTGGAAATACGGTTGACTATTCCGTCCCACTCCAGATCTTATGGTTAACACGGGTATTACGGCACAAGAATCACTGGCGACATTTGTTGTTTAATCCTAGATGGATATAAGCCCGTGCAATGGAACCTCCACCATATCAACACAATCCATGGTTCCATTGCCCACCACATAGTCATATTCATAGTTATGAAAGTAGTGATTTTGATTTTTATGCAATAGTGATAACCATAATACTTTTGCAAGTAATTTGATAGAAATACACAAATGACATGAGCAAGTGATGAACTTGCCTTTCTTGACTGCAAGATTATGCAGGCAAGGTCTTCGATACGCAATAACTCCAAATTCTGAAATAGCATCATCGTCCGATAAGGACGATGTTTAAAAGATTGGCAAGGATGCAATAATGCATAAGTATGAGATGCAATCGCTCTAAGCGTGATCTAACCCCGATGATTTAGGATCAGTGAGTTGTAATGATTGGTTCAGGGTGTGTTACACTTTTAGAGTGATTCATAAACAAGGTTCTTATTCAGGTGTGATTACTTGGTATTATAAACAGGTAGATAATAAAGCATAATAATCAATTGATCACAAAGAGAATGATTATTGACATAATGTTAACAAGTAAGGAACAAGTAGTCGAGTTTTAGTACTATATGGCATGGTTAATGATTGATTATCCTATACTTTAAAAGAATAACTTTTGAAGAACATGTAATTTGATAAAGAACAAGTATGGTAATTGGGTTTGTGGGTTGCTATAATTTATTCTGGTTCCAAGTAGTTTCTGGAGTAAGTATAAGATGGATCACAACATAGTTGGATTCATCAGCAACAAGGGCTTGTATTGTTGAATTAAGCCTAGGCATCCTAAGTATTTGTTCATTCAAGGTTGCTATCAAGATTGTTCATCTTGTTGGTGATAGCTAGCTAGGGTTTATAGGTCCTTATAAGCAGGGTTGAGGATGATTCTTTATTTATTTTAAAAGAATAACTTTTGAAGAACATACTTCTTAAGTAATAAGAAGCATATCATTTAGGGTTGAGGTTGTCTAGGTTTTGTTATTGGATTCACTAAGTAAGGAATAATTGACTCCTAAATAGGATGGTGGATAAGTATCCAACATCAGTAGGGTTTAATGGAATATGGTTAGGTAATGTAAAACAGTAGGTATGGTTGCTATTGGAGTTCATCATAATGGTGTGATGCTAAGCATGGATAACTAAGATTGACAATTCTAAAGCTACGAGCTAGGGTTTAGACTTGGTTGACTTTACTTGATCAACTAGGTTTAGTGGTATGCATACATGGAATACTAGATTGCTAGTGATAGGGTTCTACATTTTATGTGGACATAGGTATATCTTTTAGTTGCTCATGATGGCTCTATGATTTAAAATAAAGTACCATGATCATCTGTTCTAACCTTGGTTTTAGGTTAAAAGCATATTAGGGTTCACATGTGATAATGGAACTAGGGTTCCTAATTAATTTAAGGTTTTAGGAGTCACATGAAATGATAGGGTTGTAATATCATTCCATGTGGAATTTAGGGTTTGCTATTTACAATTTAATCTGAAGTTATTAGTAACTTGGAAGTAGAAATAATATTGAATTGGGCATTTTATTATTTTTAAACAATTAGTAATTTAGAGTAATTATTAATCAGGGTTTAAATCCTCCTATTAAGGATTTAATAAATTATAAGCAAAGGAATTTTTTTTTTAATATTTTCCTGATTTGCTTAATGGTTTTTATTAATTTTAGAAGTTTTTTCTTAATTATTGAATTTTAATTAAATTTGGAATTAGAATTAAAGGCTTAAATAATAAGTATTAAATAATTAATTTTTTATTAAAAATAAGAATTTCATTTTATATTTTTATTGGATAGGGTTTATCTTTATAAGAATTTTGATATCTTATATTTATTTTTCTGAGTTTTTATGAATTTTCTATAATTAAATGAATTTACAGTAATTTTCTGGATTTAAATCTAAACAGGAAATGACTAAAGCTACACGGACAGGACACCCACACAGTCCATGACTGGTGGGCCGTGTCCACGTTGGCGGCCACGTGGTGCCGACGTGGCAACCAAGTGCCTCACCGGCGACCGAGAGGTGGACGTCGCCGGCGATTCGGCCACCGCGAGAGCGTGCGTGTGCTGGTTAGAAAGAGGACGCCGAGGCGATCCCAGTGGTGGTGGCGCCGCCGCCAAATGGTCGCCGGAGCTCGCACGCCGGCGAGACGGAGCGGCAGGGCTCGCGGTATGCATGGTACGGCGAAGCTAGAGGACGTAATCAAGCAGCCTAGGCATGCTATGAGGATCAGTGGCTCACCAGGGACACAGCGGGCTTGACGGCGAGGCGAATGAAGGTCTGGTTCGCCGGAATTAATGGCGCCGGCCGCCGGAGAGCTGAGCTTGGCGACGGCGCTACGGGCTGCCCCTGCTCGATTCCTTTTGCAGGAGGAGCAAGTCGAGCATGGCGGTTCTAACGGTGGTCATGGCGAGGCATCGGGGCTTCCCCAATCGACGGCGACGGTCGACGTCCGGCTCGGGTAGGGTTTCGGATTGGGGAAAATTTAGCAGAGGAGGAAGAAAACCGAGGCTAGGCTCGTCCCGGGGCTTTTATACGGCGTCGGAGGGTGCCTCGTCACGTCGTCGAGGAAGGAGAGGGCGCTAGCGAGCGACGAAGAGGAGCACGCCTTCGTGCTGGCGTCCATGCGCGTCGAGAGGATGAGGACGACTTCCTCTCGTTGATTTTTCAACGAAGAGGTAAGTTGGGTGCAGTAAGTGGAGCTGCTTGGTGGGTTGTGTTTGTGGGCCGCGGCTGGGCTACACCATGGGCTGCACGGCCGGGTGAGCCGAGGTAATGTTTTCCCTTCTTTTTTTCTGTTTTATTTTCGTTTTTATTTTCTATTTTGAATTCGAGTTTTGAATTCAATTACATTTGCAGAAATTTGTAATTACTTTTAACTTGGCAATTACTTTTTAAGCAAAATTCTACTTGAGGCATACTATTTTAATGTTTAATATAATGATAGGTTCCAAGTGCACAATATTTCAAGTATGTATGTTAATAATTATAATCTTCCATTCTCTTTCTTATAAAATTCTAAATATTTTAATAGTACTATAGCACTTGATAATAATAGGTGATAAATTGCCTTTGCTTTATCTAGCAAGGATTTGTTAATGGATTATGATCTTAAGGCTTAGCTTCTTATTTTTGAAATAGGATTTCAAAGGTGTGATTTCATGTGCCCTATATTTTATAAGTGAAGGAGATGATCTAGTGGCATGATTTCCTATACCTGGATATTTCTAAGGACTTGATCTCCAATTCGAGAATGTTGTCACTTGACTGTTATCTTATGTGCATAACTATGTGCTAATGAGTGGAAACTTCTACTAGAACTCCTTCCAAGTGTAGTACTTTTATTATAGTTTAGTAACACCTTGAAATACCTAGAGTAGGTACTACTCTCATCATGGTTTGGTCTTGGTTATCATGCTAAGTGGTTGATCATCACTTATGGGTGTTAATTATAAAATATAGCACAAGGTTAATCTTAGGTTCATAATTGAAACCTAAGATATAACTTGTGAGCAATTTCTAAGGTTCTAATGAGATTCACCTAATGGCAATTGGTTTGAATCTCATCTATGGCCTGGTTAGTATTATGATCACCATAGTGATACACAAACTAGGGTTGAGGTTTAATTCTAGATTGTGAGATGAGATGGCACCATATTGCATGTGCTAGGGTTAATCTCTCATAACCATGATGAAATGGTTACTTGCTTAATTGTTCAGGTGCTCCTTTAATTACTAAGGACTAGAGAATTAGTTTTGTCTTCTCCCAATTAACTTCTAGTGATATCCTCAATTTATCATTCAAGTAACTAAAGTTGTTATAGTTCTTTTTATAGTTAACTTTGGTCATATGGATGGATGGTTTCTCACCATATAAAGTATGTAATTTTACTCTAAGGTTTTCCTAGGTTCTTTAATTTATGGAACATAGATATGGTAGGATTCTTCTTATGATCACCAAGTGATTCACAAGTTAAGGTTGGAATATAAGTTTAGGGTTTAACTTATCCTCACATACCTCAAGAGCATGATCATGTATTAGGCATGATCAACTTGTTCTTAATATCTCTACCTCAAGTTCTTAAGGTTTATGATCATCACTCAATCTATAATGATCAAGGTTTGGCCCCTAAGTTATCTCTCAAGAATCTAGGTTTCTCACTCCCAGGTTTAAGTATTGTCTTGATGAACTAAGGTATAGCACTTCTATTTTATTTTCTAAGACGAGGCATATTATGGTTGTCTCAATAGATTAAATCCCAGGAGAATTCTGAGGTAATTACTTAGAGTTCTCTCAAGGATTGATGGTTAATAAATTGGAATAGAGAAGAATATATATTTCTAGAGTTGATCTCCATGTCATGTTTCCAAGAATGAAGTAAAAATGAATACCATGAGGTTCATGGTAGGATCAAAGATTAGTTTAAGACATGGAAAAGATAAGTGAAGAATGGTTTATCCATTTATTGTTACTTGATTTCCAAATAGATGTATGTTCATGTGTTATGGTAAGGATTACCATATTATAATCTTTTATAAGATCAAGCATTTGATCATTGAGTAAAGTGTTGTTGTGTTGATTATTAATTCCATTTAATCTAACCCCTTAGATCAAATCATCTCTTCCCAAAACAAAGTTTTAACAGAGTCACATTGAGGTTTATAGCGCTTGACTTGATGAGCTACTTCAATTCCACCAAGGTCAAGTGAAACTTCGATTCTTGTGACTGTTTTACTTTAAAGCGCGAAAATTCCCCAGATTTTCTATGCATGAATGCAATGCACACAACTGTTTCCTCTATATTTGTAACCCCAATACCTGGGATATTACAGTCTCTACCCCTTAAACTAAACTTCATCCTCGAAGTTTGAACTCTCTCACGTTTCCGGAGTGTGGTTCTAACTTATGCAGACTATGACTTTTCTCGAACTCCGTGGTGATATCACTGGATATAATTGAATATATCCCTTGTCCAGATTCTTCCTGGACTCCATTAGGGTTTGTCTCTGAACATTAGTTTCTTACTCCAGTTCTATGATTTTTCTCTGAAATCTAATAATACCTGTCTCTGAGCCATGGCTTTTAATTATTTGATTTCTTTCAACTCTATAAGCTTGTTTCCTTTCTCATTGAAGATTCAATGATTGAGACTTCTTCTTGTCTTGATCGTCTTAACTGAGGACTAGTTTGATAACATACTCCTAATTGGTAAATAAGTCTTTGTTTTCCATTCCTACCAAAACTGCAATAATGGTACTAGGTAAGGTACTTAACATGGGATGGTTGTGATGGTTTATTTTCCTAAGAATAGATTAGACTCATTTAGTCCATCCAATCATGGTTTATAGTTGATACCTATAACTATTTTGGGTTATTTAGGTTCCATGAAAGGAATCATTCAACTAGACTTTAGTTTTGGTATGGTCAATCTACTTCAGTCTTTGGCCTCCTTGAGTTGTATTTAGTCTATGGTATTTTCTTTATCCAACTTCTTTATGCTTGACTTACTTGAGCTTTCGTACTTCTGAGTAAATTCTACTCACTTTCTCAAGTTATAGTCCACTTCTTACTTCCTCGAGGTATGAACCTCGGCTTCGGGTCTGACATCCTTCTGAAAGTGGTGTTCAATAATCTTATGGAAATAAGATCGAACTTCCGCTCAGTTTAGACCTTTTTCTTCTATCTTGCTCAAAATATTGAGTTATTGTACATCCAACTTAATCTTTACTCTACCCCTTAGAGTTTTCTTATGGTCTTCAACTCCTTTTTTTTCCAACTATTGGATTGATGGCTAGAATATTGGTCTAGATGTAGCTTATGGTTTATATTCTTCTAAGGTCTCGTGAAGAATGTTTGTGGTGTATCCACCCAATTGTGGACATCCAATGTGAATCCTTCAACTGAACGATTATAGGTCATTGTATTTGGCTAACAAAGTTTTATTTGTTCACAATTTCTTGGTACAAATAATCCAATGGTGGACTACTTGATATCAATTGTGGCTATCTGTTATCTAAAAATGGATTCTATTATAGGTTCTGATTAACTGAACGAGACATCCTCTACTTTATCTCGCAGTATTGATTCTATACCAATTGGGGTCTTCTTATATCAATTATGGTCTTCTTATATCTGCTATGTTTCATAGGTCATCTTCCTTTCTTCAGGGTTTATTGTTGCAAGAAAACCGCTAGTTGACACTATGATGATAGTATCCTAAGTGATTTCCCATGCATTCCCTCTTCTATATTAATTATGGATCTGCTTGAGCTTCACCATAATCACCATATTTCTCACCTTCATGCTTTTTATGTACTAAAGTACTCCTCTGTTGAGGTTGAGCATGAGTTTTGGTTGGTACTTCCTTCAGAGTTTTGTGGTTACTTCCCACAATTTTGTTTCCTTCTTCTGATGAACCTTCGTCTTGTCTTCAGAATCTTTAGAATTCGTCACTTCCTCACACGTTTACCATTACCCTCTAGATCTATAACATCAAGTAAGAACTTGATATTGCAACATGCATTTGCATATCAAAGTCAACTTCATGTATGGATCTAGTCCATCAATGAAAATCCAATAAAATCCAAGAAGATTCAGCTTTGTGCATATAATACACACCATCATAAGCCTGAATATAATAGTTAAGTAAGACATCTCTAAACATCAGGCTCTGATGTGTAGTATATAACACCACATAAGATAGGTTTATATCATGATACTTAGCACGAATATATGGGATTCTACTATTTGTCTCAACCTTTACCTTAATTGCACATTTGCAATGAGATAAACTTGGAACAAAGTGGTCTAGGATAGCTAAGGTTAACCTAATTTTCTTTGGAAGTACTACTTAACTTCCATTTTATTGAGGACTACTTCACATGATATGTCTAAGCTCTAACATTGCTACTCTAAACACATAACTATGGAAATATAGCTCATATACTTCCATATGTTCTTACCATATAACTAGGGTTCTGATGTACTTGACACAGTTCCCATGGTTTTGGAACACAATTCTTGCACTATTGTTTAACACTTGACTTCTTATTGTACTTATCCTAAATATTTATGATGTTCTAGTCCATCACATAATGATTCTTAGGTGAATCATATATGATTACTATCTTTACCATATAAGTAGACATATTTGTATTCCTATCACTCTTCCTTATTTCCCATGATTGACTCATCATGGTCAATACTACCTCATATGACTCATAGTTATTACTTACTATCAATTGTTTCACATGTCTAAATAATTTTTTACTTACTCAATACTTATATGGGTCTACATCTTCTATTAGGATATCTTGATTATCTTCATCACTTGATATAACTCCTATTACAGATCTGGATAACTCTTACTTAATCATAACATATGTTGGTACACATCTTCCAATAGGATAGCTTCCTTATGGATGTATCCTCTCTTTGGACTACCATGTATTGTATACCAACTGGGGTCTACTCATTTATTGTTTTAAGGGTTTAATGGTGTCCTAAATGTTTGGGATTAGCTAACTATCTTTACTTAGGAAAGATAGGTAGGAAAAGTTGACTCAAGTGTGTCAGGATTATTCTCAAGTGAATATCCATCTCAAGCCATAAAAATATTTGGTTTAACTAGGACAACTTCCTATAGACACTACCAATCCTATAGGTCTCCTTTAAAGGGTTTTAATCCTAGGTCAAAGCATTCGCTCTGATACCAACTGTGGTGACCCGGCATACCACTGCATGGTGTAGTATGCAAGTCTGATATAACACCAATGAAACACAGTTCCACTCGTATTATATCGCTCAGAGTGGTACAACAGAAACATATGCGGGTCCAAGGCATGTCTATAGAATTACAACATTTACTCTGTTACATAAGATCATCACAGCCTCCTACTTTACAATGAGGTAAATCTGCAAATAAACTCCAGAAGAACGACTCGTAGTCTAATCCTATCACGAACTCTATTTGTAGAGTATTTGACTAGCTGTAGGGGCTATGAATAGATTCTAGCTAAATAGGAGCTAGGTTTAGGAAGCTAGTTCCTTTCTATGGCTAAACTAGGTTTTCTCCTTGTTGGACGTGGTATCCGACTCCTCCGACATGGTCCTGTCTCTTGAAGTAGTTGTTGACTCCTCGGTCTTCGAGTTGCCATTGTAGATCCTCCTTTGATGCCTCCATATCTAAGCGGGGGATTTAAGAGTGGGATGAGTACGAGCGTACTCAACAAGTTCATTATAGGAAAGAGGTGTTTAATGCACTAGCTACGGCATTAGACCGGAAAGTCTAATACCAATGCAGGTTTTCATAATCATTTCTTCAAGAGGTTGCTTTTATTCGGAAGAACTATGTCCGTCGGCCTTCACCGGTTTACTAGAACTTCATGGAGCTCCTTTCCGGTCGCGTTCGCAGTTCCATATCCGGAACAGGGAGTGACGAGTCACGGTTCTTTACACTCTGCGAGAGGTGTGTTGCTTTACCCATAAGAGATCTTAACCTTGGTGCCAACCGGGAATGACCCGTCCACACTTCCTATGGTGTGAGGCCCGGTATAAGGTCATAGCCAATCATATTCCTCCGCTACCTCGCACACCCACCCTTTGTTGCAAACCCCGACCACGGGTCCTCGCCGGTCCCATTATTCCCGTAATTTCGGGGTGGACCCCGACCACGACGATAGTCCGGGATTGAACCAAACTCCTTCGCCGGTAGCTGCAACCCATCATAGACCACATTACTGTGGGGAATTAGAAGGGGATCCCCACCCACCAATTGTTCCGCAAGCGACAGCCGTCTACGGTAAGCAACGACTATACCATGGGGAATTAGAAGGGGCTCCCCACCCACCAATTGCTCCGCAAGATACAACCGTCTACGGTAAGCGAATCCGTCGATGTACAAGAGGTGGAAATACGGTTGACTATTCCGTCCCACTCCAGATCTTATGGTTAACACGGGTATTATGGCACAAGAATCACTGGCGACATTTGTTGTTTAATCCTAGATGGATATAAGCCCGTGCAATGGAACCTCCACCATATCAACACAATCCATGGTTCCATTGCCCACCACATAGTCATATTCATAGTTATGAAAGTAGTGATTTTGATTTTTATGCAATAGTGATAACCATAATACTTTTGCAAGTAATTTGATAGAAATACACAAATGACATGAGCAAGTGATGAACTTGCCTTTCTTGGCTCGCAAGATTATGCGAGGCAAGGTCTTCGATACGCAATAACTCCAAATTCTGAAATAGCATCATCGTCCGATAAGGATGATGTTTAAAAGATTGGCAAGGATGCAATAATGCATAAGTATGAGATGCAATCGCTCTAAGCGTGATCTAACCCCGATGATTTAGGATCAGTGAGTTGTAATGATTGGTTCAGGGTGTGTTACACTTTTAGAGTGATTCATAAACAAGGTTCTTATTCGAGGTGTGATTACTTGGTATTATAAACGAGGTAGATAATAAAGCATAATAATCAATTGATCACAAAGAGAATGATTATTGACATAATGTTAACAAGTAAGGAACAGTGGTCGAGTTTTAGTACTATATGGCATGGTTAATGATTGATTATCCTATACTTTAAAAGAATAACTTTTGAAGAACATGTAATTTGATAAAGAACAAGTATGGTAATTGGGTTTGTGGGTTGCTATAATTTATTCTCGGTTCCAAGTAGTTTACGGAGTAAGTATAAGATGGATCACAACATAGTTGGATTCATCGGCAACAAGGGCTTGTATTGTTGAATTAAGCCTAGGCATCCTAAGTATTTGTTCATTCAAGGTTGCTATCAAGATTGTTCATCTTGTTGGTGATAGCTAGCTAGGGTTTATAGGTCCTTATAAGCAGGGTTGAGGATGATTCTTTATTTATTTTAAAAGAATAACTTTTGAAGAACATACTTCTTAAGTAATAAGAAGCATATCATTTAGGGTTGAGGTTGTCTAGGTTTTGTTATTGGATTCACTAAGTAAGGAATAATTGACTCCTAAATAGGATGGTGGATAAGTATCCAACATCAGTAGGGTTTAATGGAATATGGTTAGGTAATGTAAAACAGTAGGTATGGTTGCTATTGGAGTTCATCATAATGGTGTGATGCTAAGCATGGATAACTAAGATTGACAATTCTAAAGCTACGAGCTAGGGTTTAGACTTGGTTGACTTTACTTGATCAACTAGGTTTAGTGGTATGCATACATGGAATACTAGATTGCTAGTGATAGGGTTCTACATTTTATGTGGACATAGGTATGTCTTTTAGTTGCTCATGATGGCTCTATGATTTAAAATAAAGTACCATGATCATCTGTTCTAACCTTGGTTTTAGGTTAAAAGCATATTAGGGTTCACATGTGATAATGGAACTAGGGTTCCTAATTAATTTAAGGTTTTAGGAGTCACATGAAATGATAGGGTTGTAATATCATTCCATGTGGAATTTAGGGTTTGCTATTTACAATTTAATTCTGTGATTAATAACTTCATGGTAAAGGTGAAGTTATTAGTAACTTGGAAGTAGAAATAATATTGAATTGGGCATTTTATTATTTTTAAACAATTAGTAATTTAGAGTAATTATTAATCAGGGTTTAAATCCTCCTATTAAGGATTTAATAAATTATAAGCAAAGGAAAATTTGTTTTAATATTTTCCTGATTTGCTTAATGGTTTTTATTAATTTTAGAAGTTTTTTCTTAATTATTGAATTTTAATTAAATTTGGAATTAGAATTAAAGGCTTAAATAATAAGTATTAAATAATTAAATTTTTATTAAAAATAAGAATTTCATTTTATATTTTTATTGGATAGGGTTTATCTTTATAAGAATTTTGATATCTTATATTTATTTTTCTGAGTTTTTATGAATTTTCTATAATTAAATGAATTTGCAGTAATTTTCTGGATTTAAATCTAAACATGAAATGACTAAAGCTACACGGACAGGACACCCACACAGTCCATGACTGGTGGGCCGTGTCCACGTTGGCGGCCACGTGGTGCCGACGTGGCAACCAAGTGCCTCACCGGCGACCAGAGGTGGACGTCGCCGGCGATTCCGGCCACCCGCGAGAGCGTGCGTGTGCTGGTTAGAAAGAGGACGCCGAGGCGATCCCAGTGGTGGTGGCACCGCCGCCAAATGGTCGCCGGAGCTCGCACGCCGGCGAGACGGAGCGGCAGGGCTCGCGGTATGCATGGTACGGCGAAGCTAGAGGACGTAATCAAGCAGCCTAGGCATGCTATGAGGATCAGTGGCTCACCAGGGACACAGCGGGCTTGACGGCGAGGCGAATGAAGGTCTGGTTCGCCGGAATTAATGGCGCCGGCCGCCGGAGAGCTGAGCTTGGCGACGGCGCTACGGGCTGCCCCTGCTCGATTCCTTTTGCAGGAGGAGCAAGTCGAGCATGGCGGTTCTAACGGTGGTCATGGCGAGGCCTGGGGCTTCCCCAATCGACGGCGACGGTCGACGTCCGGCTCAGGTAGGGTTTCGGATTGGGGAAAATTTAGCAGAGGAGGAAGAAAACCGAGGCTAGGCTCGTCCCGGGGCTTTTATACGGCGTCGGAGGGTGCCTCGTCACGTCGTCGAGGAAGGAGAGGGCGCTAGCGAGCGACGAAGAGGAGCACGCCTTCGTGCTGGCGTCCATGCGCGTCGAGAGGATGAGGACGACTTCCTCTCGTTGATTTTTCAACGAAGAGGTAAGTTGGGCTGGTAAGTGGGCTGCTGGTGGGTTGTGTTTGCTGGGCCGCGGCTGGGCTACACCATGGGCTGCACGGCCAGGTGAGCCAGGTAATGTTTTTCCCTTCTTTTTTTTCTGTTTTATTTTCTGTTTTTATTTTCTATTTTGAATTCAGTTTTGAATTCAATTCTGTTTGCAGAAATTTGTAATTACTTTTAACTTGGCAATTACTTTTTAAGCAAAATTCTACTTGAGGCATACTATTTTAATGTTTAATATAATGATAGGTTCCAAGTGCACAATATTTCAAGTATGTACGTTAATAATTATAATCTTCCATTCTCTTTCTTATAAAATTCTAAATATTATAATAGTACTATAGCACTTGATAATAATAGGTGATAAATTGCCTTTGCTTTATCTAGCAAGGATTTGTTAATGGATTATGATCTTAAGGCTTAGCTTCTTATTTTTGAAATAGGATTTCAAAGGTGTGATTTCATGTGCCCTATATTTTATAAGTGAAGGAGATGATCTAGTGGCATGATTTCCTATACCTGGATATTTCTAAGGACTTGATCTCCAATTCGAGAATGTTGTCACTTGACTGTTATCTTATGTGCATAACTATGTGCTAATGAGTGGAAACTTCTACTAGAACTCCTTCCAAGTGTAGTACTTTTATTATAGTTTAGTAACACCTTGAAATACCTAGAGTAGGTACTACTCTCATCATGGTTTGGTCTTGGTTATCATGCTAAGTGGTTGATCATCACTTATGGGTGTTAATTATAAAATATAGCACAAGGTTAATCTTAGGTTCATAATTGAAACCTAAGATATAACTTGTGAGCAATTTCTAAGGTTCTAATGAGATTCACCTAATGGCAATTGGTTTGAATCTCATCTATGGCCTGGTTAGTATTATGATCACCATAGTGATACACAAACTAGGGTTGAGGTTTAATTCTAGATTGTGAGATGAGATGGCACCATATTGCATGTGCTAGGGTTAATCTCTCATAACCATGATGAAATGGTTACTTGCTTAATTGTTCAGGTGCTCCTTTAATTACTAAGGACTAGAGAATTAGTTTTGTCTTCTCCCAATTAACTTCTAGTGATATCCTCAATTTATCATTCAAGTAACTAAAGTTGTTATAGTTCTTTTTATAGTTAACTTTGGTCATATGGATGGATGGTTTCTCACCATATAAAGTATGGAATTTTACTCTAAGGTTTTCCTAGGTTCTTTAATTTATGGAACATAGATATGGTAGGATTCTTCTTATGATCACCAAGTGATTCACAAGTTAAGGTTGGAATATAAGTTTAGGGTTTAACTTATCCTCACATACCTCAAGAGCATGATCATGGATTAGGCATGATCAACTTGTTCTTAATATCTCTACCTCAAGTTCTTAAGGTTTATGATCATCACTCAATCTATAATGATCAAGGTTTGGCCCCTAAGTTATCTCTCAAGAATCTAGGTTTCTCACTCCCAGGTTTAAGTATTGTCTTGATGAACTAAGGTATAGCACTTCTATTTTATTTTCTAAGACAGGCATATTATGGTTGTCTCAATAGATTAAATCCCAGGAGAATTCCTGAGGTAATTACTTAGAGTTCTCTCAAGGATTGATGGTTAATAAATTGGAATAGAGAAGAATATATATTTCTAGAGTTGATCTCCATGTCATGTTTCCAAGAATGAAGTAAAAATGAATACCATGAGGTTCATGGTAGGATCAAAGATTAGTTTAAGACATGGAAAAGATAAGTGAAGAATGGTTTATCCATTTATTGTTACTTGATTTCCAAATAGATGTATGTTCATGTGTTATGGTAAGAATTACCATATTATAATCTTTTATAAGATCAAGCATTTGATCATTGAGTAAAGTGTTGTTGTGTTGATTATTAATTCCATTTGATCTAACCCCTTAGATCAAATCATCTCTTCCCAAAACAAAGTTTTAACAGAGTCACATTGAGGTTTATAGCGCTTGACTTGATGAGCTACTTCAATTCCACCAAGGTCAAGTGAAACTTCGATTCATGTGACTGTTTTACTTTAAAGCGCGAAAATTCCCCAGATTTTCTATGCATGAATGCAATGCACACAACTGTTTCCTCTATATTTGTAACCCCAATACCTGGGATATTACAGGTCTCAACGTTTCCAAGGCGGCACTGGACCAAAAGAAAAATGAAGTAGCCAGAAATCAGGGGGTGAAAAAAATCCAAGAAGGGAGATTTCAATTGGGCTGCATCTGGACATCTGGGCCTTCGAACTATCCTGCTTGGCCTTTTGACTCGTACAATTTCAGCCCACTCCAAAACAGGAAAGTTCGGAATTTTCTAAAATAAACAGGAAATTCCTATGCTTCGCAAAAACAAAAAAACAAGGAGATTCAACATATAAGTTTGTTTATGTAAAAATAAAGATTTAATTTATCCATTTGCAATAGCTCAGAGCGCAATACACTGTTTATTGTCTGCAAAATAATCAAGATATCACATGTTTGTTGTACGGGGAGGCTGACATCGGGGACCCATGAGCCGACAACGTCGTCAACGTTTTAAAGGCGGCAGGGGATGGAAAGAAAAAATAAAACAAAAATATGTTGGTACAAAATCCAAGAAAAGAAACATTTTCGTTCTAAGAGGATGACATGCGGGACCCATGAGGCGGCGGCATCCTCGGCGTTTATTGTTCATAGAGGCCGACATGTGGGACCCGTGAGCCGGCGGCGTCCTCAACGTTTTAAAGGCGGCAGGAGATCGAAAGAAAAAATAAGCCAAAAATCATTTGGTAAACAAAATCCAAGAAAAGAAACATTTACCGATTACGAGAGGATGACATGCGGGACCCATGAGGCGGCGGCATCCTCAACGATTCCAAGGCGGCAGGGGATCAAAGGAAAAAAAGGAAATATCCGAGAAATTAATTAGGGGTTCAAAATAAATCCATCAAAGGAAACTTTTATTGTTCACGAGAGGATGACATGTGGGACCGACCTACCAACGACGTCCTCATCGTTTCAAAGGGGCAGGAGATCAAAAGAAAAAGGCAAATAGCCGAGAAATTAGGGGTCAAAAATAACTCCAAGAAAGGAAACTTTTATTGTTCGTAGAGGATGACATGCGGGACCCATGAGCCGGCGGCTTACTCAACGTTTCAAAGGCGACATGAGATCCAAAGAAAAAGGCAAGTGACAAAATATCGGGAGCCAAAGATAATCCAAGAAAAAAACTTTATTGTACATAGAGGATGACATGCGGGTCCCAATTAGCGGCAGACGGTCTCAACGTTTCAAATGCGGCTTAAGATCAAAAGAAAAAGAAAGTAGATTGTACATAGAGGATGACATGCGGGTCCCATGAGTCGGCTGACTTACTCAACGTTTCCAAGGCGGCGGGGATCAAAAGAAAAAGGAAATAGCCAAAAATCGGAGGGTGAAAAAACCCAAGAAAATAAACTTTTATAGCACATAGAGGATGACATGCGGGTCCCATGAGCCGAGCGGGGTCCTCAACGTTTCAAACGTGGCATGAAATCGAAAGAAAAAGGCAAGTGACCAAATATCGGGAGCCAAAAATAATTCAAGAAAGAAACTTGATTGTACATAGAGGATGACATGCGGGTCCCAATTAGCGACGGCGGTATCACCGTTTGAGAAGCGGCAGGGGATCGAAAGAAAAAGGCAAGTGACCAAATATGAGGTGCCAAAAAAATCCAAGAAAAGAAAGTTTTATAGTACATAGAGGATGGCATGCGGGTCCCATGAGCTCGCGGGTTCCTCAACGTTTCAAACGTGGCATGAGATCGAAAGAAAAAGGCAAGTGACCAAATATCGGGATCCAAAAATAATTCAAGAAAAGAAACTTGATTGTACATAGAGGATGACATGCGGGTCCCATGAGTAAGCGACTTACTCAACGTTTCCAAGACGGCAGGGGATCAAAAGAAAAAGGAAATAGCCAAAAATCAGAGGGTGAAAAAAATCCAAGAAAATAAACTTTTATAGCACATAGAGGATGACATGCGGGTCCCATGAGCCAGCAGGTTTCTCAACGTTTCAAACGTGGTATGAGATCGAAAGAAAAAGGCAAGTGACCAAATATGAGGAGCCAAAAATAATTCAAGAAAAGAAAGTTTTATAGTACATAGAGGATGACATGCGGGTCCCATTTAGCAGCGGCGGTATCACCGTTTGAGAGGTGACAGGGGATCGAAAGAAAAAGGCAAGTGACCAAATATCAGGAGCCAAAAATAATTCAAGAAAAGGAAGTTTTATAGTACATAGAGGATGACATGCGGGTCCCATTTAGCAGCAGCGGTCTCACCGTTTGAGAGGCGGCAGGGGATCGAAAGAAAAAGGTAAGTGACTAAATATGAGGTGCCAAAAAAAATCCAAGAAAAGAAAGTTTTATAGTACATAGAGGATGACATGCGGGTCCCATTTAGCACCAGCGGTCTCACCGTTTGAGAGGCGGGACGGGATCGAAAGAAAAAGGCAAGTGACCAAATATGAGGTGCCAAAAATAACTCCAAGAAAAGAAAGTTGATTGCACATGGAGGATGACATGCGGGTCCCATTTAGCAGCAGCGGTCTCAACGTTTCCAAGGCGGCAAGGGATCAAAAGAAAAAGGAAGTAGCCAGAAATCAGGGGGTCAAAAAAATCCAAGAATAGAAAGAATTTTGGTTCATAGAGGATGACATGCGGGACCCATGAGCCTGCATCGTAAACGGCTCGATCGGAGAGCGTTGAACGAGATGGCGCGATCGAGAAAAAAACAACGCCGAGAGGTTGCCATCCGGGCCCTACATCCACGGGCGGTGCGGATTTGCGTTGACTCGGCCGGCGAACCCGAGAATTCGAGATGCACCACGTCCCGGGCCACCATACGCGACGTTTTGGCCGTTTTCGTCGGGCTAGGTGGCCTCAAAAATAAGAAAAAAAACGTTTTGACATGCACAACGGAGAGACCAAAAATCGTCGGCCATGGTACACCAGCAACCACGGCGCGACTTCAACTTCGTCGGCCATGGCAACTTTTCTTGTAGTGCCTTTGGCTCATTTTCTCGTGTTTTGTCCATAAAGGTTCATAACACGTAGACACCAAAGACAAGGAAAAGCAATAAAATCCTACTCCCTCCGATCCAAATTAATTGACTCATCATCAGAAGAAATGGATGTATCTAGACGTGTTTGTTGACTAAATACATCTGTATCTAAACAAAGTTGAGCAATTAATACGGATAGGATGAAGTAGTAAAATTACTAGTTGTGCAAATCTCCCATGAAAATGAACCAATACTCGTAATCATGCATTTAGAACGTAGTCAAAGCTAGATAGAGCATGCATTGAGACAAAAAAGTGTATGTTTATGTAGTGTAAAACATCACGTTTTTTGGACTCATCACCGGCGGTGGCGGCGATTTGGACATGACGGTTCGACAAGGCGACATACGACTCGAGAATGCAGGTGGCGAATTGGTGTGGCGTTTGGCGGGCTCTTCTTCTTCCCCACCGTCACCCTTCTTCGCCTCTGGCTCCCTTCTTTTTCCTGGTCTGAGGGTGTGCTCAGATGCACCAGCTGTGGTGACCCGGCATACCACTGCATGGTGTAGTATGCAAGTCTGATATAACACCAATGAAACATCGTTCCACTAGTATTATATCGCTCAGAGTGGTACAACAGAAACATATGCGGGTCCAAGGCATGTCTATAGAATTACAACAATGACTCTGTTACATAAGATCATCACGAGCCTCCTACTTTACAATGAGGTAAAAGCTGCAAATAAACTCCGGAAGAACGACTCGTAGTCTAGTCTTATCACGAACTCTATTTGTAGAGTATTTAACTAACTCTAGAGGCTGTGAATAGATTCTAGCTCAATAGGAGCTAGGTTTAGGAAACTAGTTCCCTTCTATGGCTAAACTAGGTTTTCTTCTTGTTGGATGTAGTATTGGACTCCTCTGACAGGTTCCTGTCTCTTGAAGTAGTTGTCAACTCCTCGGTCTTCGGTTTGCACTGTAGATCCTCCTTCGTTGCCTCCATATCTAAGCAGGGGATTTAAGAGTGGGATGAGTACGAGCGTACTCAACAAGTTCATTATAGGAAAGAGGTGTTTAATGCACTAGCTACGGCATTAGACCGGAAAGTCTAATACCAATGCAAGTTTTCATAACCATTTCTTCAAAAGGTTGCTTTTATTCGGAAGAACTATGTCCGTCAGCCTTCACCGGTTTACTAGAACTTCATGGAGCTCCTTTCCGGCGGCGTTCGCGAGTTCCATATCCGGAACGGGGAGTGACAGGTCACGGTTCTTTACACTCTGCGAGAGGTGTGTTGCTTTACCCATAAGAGATCTTAACCTTGGTGCCAACAGGGTGATCTTCCCGTCCACACTTCCTATGGTGTGAGGCCCGGTATAAGGTCTAGCCAATCATGTTCCTCCGCTACCTCGAACACCCACCCTTTGTTGCATACCCCGACCACGGGTCCTCGTCGGTCCTCTTATACCACTTAAGGATGGACCCCGACCACGACAACGGTTTGGGACTCGTTAACCAAACTCCTTCGCCGGTAGCTGCAACCCATCATAGACCGCAATACCGTGGGGACTTTAGGCTTCCCCAGCCCACCGCTTGCACTTCGAGCGACAAGTGTCTACGGACTATGCCGTGGGGACTTAAGGCTTCCCCAGCCCACCGCTTGCCCCGACGGATACAAGTGTCTACGGTAAAGCGCATCCGTTGATGAACGAGAGGTGGAAACACTTTTGACTACTCCGTCCCACTCCGGATCTTATGGTTAACACGGGTATTACGGCACAAGAATCACTGGCGACATTTGTTGTTTAATCCTAGATGGATATAAACCCTTGCAATGGAACCTCCACCATATCAACACAATCCATGGTTCCATTGCCCACCACATAGTCATATTCATAGTTATGAAAATAGTGGTTTTGGTTTTTATGCAATAGTGATAATCATAGTACTTTGCAAGTAATTTGATAAAGATACTCAATTGACATGAGCAAGTGATGAACTTGCCTTTCTTGACTTGCAAGATTATGCGAGGCAAGGTCTTCGATACGCAATAACTCCAAATTCTGAAATAGCATCATCGTCCGGTAAGGACGATGTTTAAAAGATTGACAAGGATGCAATAATGCATAAGTATGAGATGCAATCGCTCTAAGCGTGACCTAACCCCGATGATTTAGGATCAGTGAGTGGTAATGATTATTATTGGGTGTGTTGCACTTTTAGAGTGATTCACAAACAAGGTTCTTATTAAGAATTGATTGCTTGGTATCATAAACAGGTGCTGCAATATATCAATACAATAATAGCACACAAAAATAACATTTGGTATAATCTTAACATGTCATGAATAGTGGTTGGTTTTAGCACTATATGGCATGGTTAATGATGAATTATCATATACTTCAAAAGAATAACTTTTGAAGAACATGTTCTTTAATAAAGAACAAGTATGATAATTAGGTTTGTGGGGTTTTATGGTTTTCCATGGTTCTAATTGTTTTCACGGAGTAAGTAGTAGATGGATCATAACAAGGTTGGATTCATCAGTACCAAGGGCTTGTAGGGTTGAGTTAAGCCTAGGCATCTTGAGCAATTTATTATAAATAGTTGCTATCATGGTTGGTATACCTTGCGGTTGATAGCTGGTTATTGGTTATAGGTTCTATTAGGCAGGATTGATGATGATTTCTTATTTTCTTTAAAAGAATAACTTTTGAAGAACATACTTCTTAAATAATAAGAAGTATTACAATTAAGGTTGAGGTTGTCTTGTATTAGCCATTGGATTTCTAAGTATAAAATAATTAGTTCCTAAATAGGATGGTTCATAAGTATCTCACACTAATAGGGTTTAGTGGAACAAGGTTATGTAAAGTAGAATAGTAGGTATGGTTGCTATTAGGGTTCATCACAATGGTGTGATGCTAAATAAGAATGAATAAGGATGATAGCTTTGGTAATAGGATCTAGGGTTTGGACTTATGTGTTCCTATTGGATCACCTGGGTTTTATGTTATGTATACATGGGATGCTAAATTATTAATGATAGTGTTCCTATATATATATGTGAATATGATCAACCATTGAGTTGCTCATAATAAACCTATGAATGAAAAGTAAGTGGTATGATCACATCCAATAACCTAGGGTTTAGGTTAGTGGCAAATTAGGGTTCAAATGGATTAGTGGAGCTAGGGTTCCTAATGGTGTTAGGGTTTTAGTATCCCACATAAAATTATGGGTTTGTGTTCTTAATTCAATATGGAACTTAGTGTTTCCTATTTGTCAATTAGTTCTTGGATTAATAACTTCATTATGGATGAAGTTATTAATAACTTTGTAATTCAAAAATAATATTGAATTTGCCATTTTGTTATTTTTGAACAATTAATAATTTAAGGTAATTATTAATCAGGGTGTAAATTTCCACTAATAAAGATTTAACAAAATAATAAATAAAGAAAAATAGCTTTAATGTTTTCTTTATTTTGCTTACTGGTTTTTGTTTATTTTAGAAGGTTTTACTATTTATTGACTTTTAATTCAATTTAGAATTAAAGAAAAGGCTTAATTAACAAGTATTAAATAATTAAATTTTTATTAAAAATAAAAATTTCATTTTATATTTTTATTGGATAGGGTTTATTTTTCTAAGAATTTTGATATCTTATTTATCTTTTTCGGAATTATAATGAATTTTCTAGATTTATTTTGAGTTGCAGGTATTATTGAAATCTTGAATTGAAACGGAAATGCTAAACGCACCCAGTCTACTGCTACACAGGGTTACTGGCAGGTGGGCCTAGACCACGTTGGCTGCCACATGGCTTTGACCGTGGTCAAAATCGCCACGGTGGCCAGGGGAGGTTCTGACCGGCGGCCAGTGGCGAGGATCGCCGGCGTTTCGAGGCGCGTGAGGGCAGGTGACCATGTTCATACGATCCGGCACGCAAAATCGAGGCTAGCGGTGGCGGCGCCGCTCCGGTATGGTCACCGGAGCGTGCTCGCCGGCGAGGTCAAGCGGCGGGACTCGCGGACGTGCGACGCGATGGCGATGCGAGAGGCTAATCGAGTGAAGCGAGGGTGCTTGGAAGGTTCGTGTGCTCACCAGGAGCATGATGCGCATGATGGCAAGGCTTGGGGAGGCCTCAGTCGACGGTGAACGTCGACATCTGGTGGTCACCGGCGCGGACTTGAGGTCGCGATTCGACGGCCTCGAGACTTCCCGGCATGCGCGCGTCGACGAGGTGATTGCTGGAGACGAGGCGGAGCTCTGGGGCTTCACGGCGGTGCTCGGGGTGGCCCCTAACGGCGGCGACGAGCAAGACCGGCGAGCTAGGGTTTCGGTTTTCTGTGCGAATGGGGAAGAAATAGAAGAACACGAACAGAGGAGGATTTGGCACGGTATTTATAGGCTCTCCGTCGATCGTCGATGGTCGTCCGGTCCAAATTGGCGGCGGGACGTGGCTTCGTTGTCGTGCTGTCGAGCAGGGGCTCGAGCAGAGGAGGAAACGAAGACGATGATCTCCTCCTCTTGTTTATCCAAAGCGAAACGGTATGTGGACTTATTTGTGTGGGAGTTGGGCTGGACCTGGGCGATGTGTTGGGCTGCCGAGGTGGGCTGCCGCTGGGCTTCTCCGGCCAGGTGAGCCTGTTTCTCCATCTTTATTTATTTTAGTTTTGCTTTTTTCTGTTTTCCATTTTGTTAATTTAAATACTGTTTTGAATTCAATCAAATTTTGTAAATTTGATGGATTGAATTCAAGTAATATTCATTCCAGGCACTTAAAGATTGTTGTTGTGTATTAACAGATTTAATATGTACTAAAACATTGGTTTCTCAATTACTATTGGTACTTGAATTTAAATATTCCTATTGTCATGAATTTAAATATCATCTTGAAAACATTCAAATTATTTTCCAATGATATTTTTCTCACTTAGTGATATGTAGGTTTTATTTGGTATTACTTTGCAAGGAACAATTTCATGGTAATATTTATTACTGAATTGCAAATAAGAAGGTGGCTTTAATGGCATGATTTCATGTACTAAAATGTCTAAAGATTTGACCTCTTATTTGGGAATGTGGTCACTTGCACATAATCTTATGTGAGCACTTGCTTGTTAAGGTTTAATTAGTGAAGCATAGAATTTAGCTAATGAGCAATTCTAGGATTCTGATTATATTCACCTAATGGTATTTGATTCAATTCTCAATTATGGTCTGGTTTTATAATTGTAGTCACCCAAGTGATTCACAACTAGGTTTGAGATATAATTCTGGTTGTAGAAGTGAGATGACACCATATTGTATTGGCTAGGTTTTAATCTCCCCTAACCAGGGTAATATGGTTTCTTGCTTCATATTTTATGTGCTTCCCTAATTACTAAGGATTTGAGAATTGGTTTTATCTTCTACCAATTAACTTCTATTATTATCCTCAATTTATCATTAAAGTAACTACATTGGTTATAGTTCTTTTTATAGTTAACTTTGGTCATATGAATAGATGGTTTCTCACTATATTAAGTATGGAGTTTGACTCTAAGGTTTCTTAGGTCCTTTAATTGGGGAATAGTTGGAATATAGATGTGACGAGGGTTCTACTTATGATCACCATGTGGTTCACAAGTTAAAGATAGGATATAAGCCTAGGTTTGCTTACTAGTTATCTTTCTATAATTTTATGTGGGAATGAGATCTACTTATTCTAGTAGGGTTTAACTTATCCTCACATATCTCAATAGCATGATCATGGATTAGGCATGATCAACTTATTCTTAGTATCTCTACCTCAAGTTCTTATGGTTTATGATCATCACTCAATTTATAATGATCAAGGGTTGGCTTCCTAATGATCTCTCATTAACTGGGGTTCTCACTTGCATGGTCAAACATTGTATTGATCAACTAATGTCTAGCACTTTTATTTTACTTTCTAGGATGGAACTTCTATGGTTGCCTCATTAGTTTATATCTCAGGAGAATGCCTGAGATATACTGCTAGGGTTTTACTCAAGGAATGATGGTTTAACCATTTGGGTATTTGAATAAATCTCTCCCTTGAATCCAAGTGTTTTCTCAACTAACTTGAGTGTAACACCAGATCTTGAGCTCTCTTATATAGGAGTGGATTATTCTAGAGTTTATGGTATGTTCACAAGATCTCATTAGATAATAAAGGGTTAAGTCTCCACCTAGATGCTTAGTTAGATTAGTTGCTACTTTACTTCATCATTTCATAGATATGATCTTACTCCATTTGGCATTGGCTATCTTACCACTCCCAAATGATATGGTTTAACTCCTAATGCTTTAGTTCAATGGTTGTCCTTTGTTCATTACTAGGTAAAGCTAGGTTTAGAATAAATGGTCTCTCTCATATGGGAAGGCTTGAATAATACTCTAGGGTTTCTCTCAAAGATAATGATTTGAATTCATGGATTTATGTCCAAGGTTTAACTCAAGGTTTGTTATTGCTTCTCAATAATTATAACAGATCTCTCACCTCTCTAGGTTTGATGCTTAACTAATTGGAATAGAGAAGAATATGTACTTCTTGAGTGGATCTCCTTGTGATGTTTCCAAAGTTTAAAGTAGAATGGATATCAAAGGTTTGATGATAAGAGCATGGATTAGTTTAAGACATGGAGAAGATAAGTGAATAATAGTTTCTCCAATTAGTGTTACTTGATTTTCAAATAGATGGATGTTCATATGTTATGGTAAGGATTACCATGTTATGATCTTTAATAAGATCAGATAGTTGATCATTGAGTAAAGTGTTGTTGTGTTGATTATTAGTTCCATTTGATCTAACCCCTTAGATCAAATCATCTTTACCCAAAACAAGGTTTTAACAAAGTCACATTGAGGTTTATAGCGCTTGACTTGATGAGCTACTTCAATTCCACCAAGGTCAAGTGAAACTTCGATTCTTGTGATCTGTTTTACTTTAAAGCGCGAAAATTCCCAGATTTTCTATGCATGAATGCAATGCACACAAGCTGTTTCCTCTATTTTTGTAACCCCAATACACGGGATATTACGGTCTCTACCCCTTAAACTAAACTTCGTCCTCGAAGTTTGATCTCTCTCACGTTTCGGAGTGTGGTTCTGACTTATGCAGACTTAAACTTTTCCCGAACTCCGTAGTGATCTCACTGGATATAATTGAATATATCCCTTGTCCAGATTCTTCCTGGAATCCATTAGGGTTTGTCTCTGAACATTAGTTTCTTACTCCAGTTCTATGATTTTCTTCCTGGAATCTAATAATATCTGTCTCTGAACCATGGTTCTTACTTTGATTCATTGATCTATTCCAACTTTATAAGCTTGTTTCCTTTCTCATTGAAGATTCAATGATTAAGACTTCTTCTTGTCCTGGTAGTCTTTATTGAGGACTAATTGAATAACATTCTCCTATTTGATAAAATAGGTCTTTGTTTTCCCTTACTACCAAAAGTGCAGTAATGGTACTTGGTAAGGCACTGATACGTCCAAAACGTATCTACTTTCCCGAACACTTTTGCTATTGTTTGGCCTCTAATTTGTGTATTTTGGATGCAACTAACACGGACTAACGCTGTTTTCAGCAGAACTGCTCTGGTGTCTCGTTTTTGTGCGGAAATCCAACTTTCGGGAAAAACCTCGGAATTTATGCGGAAGGCCCTATTTTCCCGGGAAACTAACGGAGCCGGAAGGGCAATTGAAGTGGAGGCCCGAGGGCCCCACACCACCGGGCGGCGCGGCCCGGGGGGCCCGCGCGGCCGGTGGTGTGGCCCCTCGGCCGGCCTCCGACGCCCCCTTCGGACTACTTATTCGCCTCGACCTAAAAACGCCCGGAGAGAAGTCGAAGTCGCCGGAAACCCTCCGAACGCCGCCACATCGCGAAACTCCGTCGCGGGAGTCGAAGTCTCCGGTTCGGCACTCCGCGGGACGGGGAATTGGAGGAGATCATCACCGCCATCACCGCCAACGCCTCTCCATCAACCAGCCATGTTTCCCCCATCCATGTGTGAGTAATTCCCCGCTGTAGGTGAAGGGGATGGTAGGGATTGGATGAGATTGGTCATGTAATAGCATAAGATTGTTAGGGCATAGTGCCTAGTGTCCAGTAGATGGTACTTTTATGATATTGTTGCAACTTGTTATGCTTAATGCTTGTCACTAGGGCCCGAGTGCCATGATCTCAGATCCGAACATGTTATTGTTTCATCATGATATTCATTGTTTATGGTCTTACCTATAAGTTGTATACACATGTCGTCGTCCGGAACCAATGGCCCCGAAGTGACAGAAATCGGGACAACCGGAGGGAATGGTAGTGATGTGAGGATCACATGTGTTCACGGAGTGTTAATGCTTTGCTCCGGTACTCTATTAAAAGGAGTACCTTAATATCCGAGTAGTTTCCCTTGAGGCCCGGCTGCCACCGGGCTGGTAGGACGGAAGATGTTGTGCAAGTTTCTCATTGCGAGCACGTACGACTATAATTGGAACACATGCCTATTGATTGATTAGTACTTGGATACCGTTTTATTATTATCCGCAAATGCCCTGCTATGATTGTTACATGAGTTTCTCTCATCCATGCAACGCCCGTCATCCGTCCCCGTGCCTACGGTATTTTAATCCTGCTTGTTTACTAAAATCACTACTGCTTGTCTTTGTTACTCTGCTGCTTCGTTATTTCACTACGCTACTTGCTATAAAGCTGTTACTATCGATAAACTCTTGCGAGCAAGTCTGTTTCCAGTGCAACTGAATTGACAACTCCGTTGTTAAGGCTTCCAAGTATTCTTTGTCTCCCCTTGTGTCGAATCAATAAATTGGGTAATACTTCCCTCGAAGACCTGTTGCGATCCCCTATACTTGTGGGTCATCAAGACTATTTTACGGCGCCGTTGCCGGGGAGCATAGCTTTATTTGGAAGTTCACTTGGATTGATATTGTTCGCTGCAAATTCTCCATCATGGGTAAACCTCGCGATACTAAGATCGCCATATTACCATCCACTACAAGAAAAGGTACAATTCTGAGTACCTCCGCTACACTAGATTCACCATCTGTGATTGATAAACTTGTTTCACCGCCACATGCTTCGCATGCGGGTACATCTGCTGAATCTGAACACTCTCATAATACTGATAATATTTCTGCTGTGCTTGATGATAGTGGTTCATTGGGAACTTTTCTAGATGCTTCCATTGCTAGGTCTAGACAAATTGAAAATGCTGAAATTCTCGATGTTACTACACCTGTTAATTCACCTGAACTTGAATATTCTAGTGATGATCTTGATGAAGATTATGTGGAGCTTGATGATGATTTTATTGAAAAATGCCATGCTACTACTGATGCAAGAAAAATTAAAAAGTTGCTTGCAGAACATACTGTTAGATATAAACTGTCTCTAGATCCTAAATTTGCCACATCTCCTATAAACATTAGGGATAAAGATTATGATTTTTCTCTTGATCTATCTCATATAGCTATTGTTGAGAAAACACCTTTTTGTGGTACTGAAAAAGAAAGTGCTGTTGAACACATGACTGAGTTATCTACTTTGAGTAGCTTGTTTTCTGATGATGTTAAGAAGCGTACTTACTTTGTTGCTAAAATATTTCCATTCTCATTGAAAGATGACGCTAAGACTTGGTATAATAATTTGCCACCTGGTTCTATTAAAAGTCCGAAAGAATTGCTTGATGTTTTCTTCCGCAAATACTTTCCGCTAGTGCTCAACATGCTTGCTTTGCGGAGCGTTTATAGTTTTGATCAGGGAGATGAAGAGAAATTGCATGAGGCTTGGGCAAGATTTTGCTCTCTTATTAGAGCTTTGCCTGACCATGATTTAGAAAAGCATGAATTACTTGATATATTTTATAGTGGACTAACCATTGATTCTAGGGCATACCTGGATAGTTGTGCTTGGTTGTGTTTTCGGGAAAAGAACTCCGGACGACGTCTGAAGAATTATTGGCTAAAATAGGCCGGAATTATGATGATTGGAATACGCTCGAACCAACTCCAACGCCAATAGTGAAGAAGAGGGGTTTAATTAAATTGAATGATGAAGATATGAGGGAAGCCAAGAAGTCTCTCAAGGAGAAAGGTATTAAATCCGAAGATGTGAAGAATCTACCTCCAATAGAAGATATATGTGAGATAATTCCCCCTTCATCCATGATTGAGGTAAACTCGCTTCAACGCTTTACTAGGGAAGATATTCCGTATTCAAAACCTCCTGCGCAATGCTTAGATGAGTTTGATAATTATATTGTTAAGCAAGAAAATTTTAATATGAGAATAGAGAATCATCTAATGGAAAATTCTCAAGCTATTAATCAATTGCATGATATTATGGAGAGAACCTCCAATGATGTTAAGATGCTTGTTAAACATTTTCAAATGATCCAAACTCAAATTGATCAACTCACTAAAGTGCAAAATGACTTGTTAGGGAATAATTCTAAAGAGAAACATGCTTATGAAGTAACAACTAGAGGTGGTGTCTCTACCCAGGATCCTCTATATCCCGAAGGGCATCCCAAAAGAATTGAACAAGATTCTCAACGCATTGAACCTAGTGCTCATTCTAAGAAGAAAAAGAAAAAGAAACATAAAAATGTTGTAGAATCCTCCGAACCTGTTAATGATCCTAATAGTATTTCTATTTCGATGCTGAAGCCGAAAGTGGCAATGAACATGATAATGATAAAGATAATGATAAGAATGATACTCCCGATAAAGAAGAGGTTGAAGAAGAACCTGAAAAGCATGCTAAAAATAAAAAGTATACTAAAGAAGATTTTATTACTGAGAAACATGGTAATGAAAGAGAACCTTGGGTGCAAAAGCCAATGCCTTTTCCTGCTAAGAAACTGAAATCAAAGGAAGAGGAACACTATAATAAATTCTGTGATTGGATGAAACCTTTATTCTTGCAAATCCCTTTAACTGATGCTATTAAATTGCCTCCTTATTCAAAGTATATGAAAGATATTGTTACTAACAAAAGGAAAATCCCCAATGAGGAAATTTCCACTATGCTTGCTAATTACTCTTTCAATGGCAAAATTCCAAAGAAGTTGGGCGACCCAGGTATACCTACTATTCCTTGTTCTATTAAGAATAATTATGTTAAAACTGCTCTATGTGACTTGGGAGCCGGTGTTAGTGTTATGCCTTTTTCTCTATACAAGAGACTTTACTTAGATAAGTTGATACCTACTGATATATCTTTGCAAATGGCTGATAAATCTATTGCTATTCCTGTTGGTATATGTGAGAATGTTCCTGTTCAAGTTACTACTAACTGCTTGATATTAACTGATTTTGTTGTGTTGGAAATGCCTGAAGATGATAATATGTCTATTATTCTTGGGAGACCTTTTCTTAACACCGCAGGAGCTGTTATTGATTGCAACAAAGGAAAGGTTACTTTCAATGTTGATGATAAGGAACACACCGTCTATTTCCCCAAGAGAATTGAAAGAGCGTGCGGAGTTAATACTATCTCTCATGTGAGAACTATCAAAGTGGGAACCATCGATTGTCCTATATATGAGCCTAAAGAAGAATATCAAACTCTTGTGATTGGATCCATATCAATACAATTCAAGGTAACATGATTGATTTGAGGTTTATTTCTTCATATGCAATGTAAAATTTATTTGGTGGCAAGACTTGATCAACCTTGTTAACAAATACCTTTTATATGCATAGAGGAGGTAAACAACATTTCTTTCTTTCTCCACTTGCTTTAGTTGCTGTAGCACTTTTACTTTGCAAAGTTTCTTAATTGATTTGAGATTTCAAAAATTTTCTCGGCCAGTAATAATAAACTTAATACCCAGAAAATGTGCATTTTTCAAAGTTTTCAAAAATTCGCGAAAATTATACCGTTGGTCCTATTTTTCGACGAGGCACCTAGGAGCACCAGAGGATGACCTGTGGGGCACCAGAGGGCGCCAAACCACAGGCCGGCGCGGCCTGCAAGGTGGCCGCGCCACCATGTGGTGTGGGCTCCCCTCTGCCCCACTTTGTCATCTCTTTCGCCCGAACACTCTCTCTCCCGAAAAAACTCGTACCAAGTTCATCTCTCTCGCGTTTTTGCTCCGGAGCTCCAGATTTTTCGATCTCTTTGCTCAGCCCAGATTTACGTCTGAAATTTGGCACATTTGCTCTTCGGTATGTGACTCCTCCACCCATCCAAGTAGAATTTCATTTGGTTGAATATATCTTGAATATTTTGCTGCTGTAGGTAACATGTTTGGTGAGCTTGCATGCTTGTTCTAATTGGTAGAAATTAGTTTTGATGCATGATTAGTACTCTAGCAAGTTCCTATGGTAGTTTCCCTCAATTGTATGTCACCAAATCAAGTTTTATATTGTTTGTTGAAAATTTCAGAAAATGAAGAAGTTCAAATTTGGAGAGTTGTTCAAGAAGGGAACAACCAGCACCGGGAGGCCTTCTAGGGCCGCCACCCGGATTAGGCAATCATACAATGAAGACATCCTCGCGCCTAGCTTCGCGCCCGAAGAGGACAACGGTCCCCCTAATGCTTCTACTTTTCCATGTTATGATTTTCTAACGAATGCGGGGATACTTGGAGGATTTCTTGACCCTTGTCAACGAGGCAGGGTTAACCACCTATATGAACGATGAAAGGGAGCAATACCACATGCTCACCAAGATCTTTGTCGAGAGTTTCCGAGTTCAACAACAAACACTATGAGCCAACGGTTGCATTCGGGATTTATGGTAAGGCTGTGACTATGCCGTTGAAGGATTTTTGTTGTGCCTTGGATATTGCCCTGTAGGTACAGCAAGTAGGATTGATGACAACCCCCGGGACTTGCTGGAGCTCTACCGAGGGATCACCGATGACGACTGTCGCACCATTCAGCGGGGCAAGATAAGGAACATCCAACTTCCCGCCATTAAGTATTTTGCATACTACATTGCTACTAGCATTCTTGGTAGGGAAAACACTAGTAATATTTCTAGCTACCATCTTGCTTTCTTGAACATTGCACTTACTGGTAACACCTCTTATCACCTTGGTGCTCTTATTGCTCGCCGCCTGACTACCAGGGGGCCTATTTTTGGAGGAACTATTGCGCTGCGTGTTTTAACTTTTCTTAATCTTCCTATTGATCCTAATGATGTGCCATTGGCCCCTAGGAGACTCGATATTACTGCTATGAAGAGTCATCATTTTGTTACCACTGACTCTACTTTAGATAATATGGTATATAGAATGTTGTTTTCTGACGGGGAGGAGAAGGAAATCCCTCTTCCCCAACCTGGTTTGTTAAGTATTGACAGGCAATCATGGTCGTGCACTAAGGAGGAGGTGGATGAGCACATGAAGATACAAGAGTTCCACCAGCAACATGACTCCGAGGACGTCGGGACCTCCTACGACCACACAGTCACATATCCGGGTGCTTCTTCTAGCACATACCCGGAATACGACCCATCTTCATATTACGGAGATACTACTTCATGGGATCGATGGGATTGAACTCCACTTAGGCCAAAAGCCTAAGCTTGGGGGGGGTATACCGGCATCACTCATTCTTTGCACATTATGATTGCTGGATACTTGCACATACTTGCTTTGTTCGTTTGAGTGGTTTTCTAATGAGAGGAAGATGATATTTGGGGAAGTGCTGCCTGAAAACAGATTCTGGGCTGTTACCGTAAAAATTCGTGTGCCCAGCCAGAACAATATTTTGAGTTGAAAATTTTTGTGCAGGTTCCCCAGGTTGTTATCTAACTTTCATTAGTTGAACACTTTTTGAACTGAGCGACGTAAGATTTTTGTAAAAATCGATTTCTGTACTGCTGTCAGGTTTTGGCAGATTTCTGCCATCTCGTTTTTCTGTGTTTCTTTTAGTTTGCTATTTCTTGTTTTCACTTTGTTTCTTTCCCAAAACACAAAAAGACCAAAAATATTTCTGTTGTTTCTCTTCACCATTTGTTTGCTTTGGTTTCTTGCATTTGTTTCGCTTTATTTGCTATTGCTAGTTTGCTATAAGAAAACCCAAAAAGATTTTACTTTGTTTGCTTGTTTCCTTTTGTTCTTATTTGCAATTTGAAAACACCAAAAATATTTGCTGTTCTTCTTTGGTTTGTAAAGTTCATCATGAGTTCAATGGTCTTCGGTGGCTGGAGCGTGGTTTTCATTTCATATTATCCAAGCTACACAAGTGAAAAGGCAATAATGACGATCTACGACAATCCGATTGTGGTGAGAGGCTGGTATGAACTCTATTTGTTTTCGTTTTTGTACATATACTCATCCATGTGAGCATGCTTAGTTGGTTCATGTGAGGTATATGTTATTTGAGAAAGTCTAGTAGTTCATGATCTCTCATGCTTAGCTCCAATTTATTAATATGAGTAGCATGTCATGGATGTTTGCTTGCATTGTTTTATTCATAAGTAAGTATGGCATTGTGGTATCCTCCTCTCGAATAATTCATTTATATCGACTTGGCACATGCTCACGCATGCATATGACTGAACAAAAAGTCAATTAAGCCTCGATGATTTACATTGCTTCGAGTTCTTGTATCACTTTTATGCCTCGGTTAATTTATTTTGCCGCAAGCATGATTATGACGATTCTTGCTCTCTTGATTTGTCGCTCCCTAGTCTTTTTGCTAGCCTTCACTTGTACTGAGCGGGAACGCTGCTCGTGCCTCCAAACACATGAAAACCAAGTTATTCCGAGTGTCCACCATAAATACCTATGCATGGCATTTCAAACCATTCCAAGTAAATTCTCATGCGCTACCTTTAAAACCTTCAAAATGCTTCTCAATTTGTGTTAATGTTTCATAGCTCATGAGGAAGTATGTGGTGTTTAGCTTTCAACCTTGTCATTTACTTTTGACGGACTCTCGTATGGACTAGTGGCACATCCGCTTATCCAATAATTTTGCAAAAAGAGCTGGCAATGGGATTCCCGGTCCCGAATTAATTAACTTAAATAGACACTCCTCCATGGTTTGTGATTGTTGGACGGCACCCGAAGGATTCGGTTAGCCATGGCTTGTGTAAGCAAAGGTTGGGGGGAGTGTCATCATCATAATAAAACTAAAATAAAAAGGCACTCCTTCATGGTATGAGATTGTTGGCTGGCACCCGAGGATTCGGTTAGCCATGGTTTGTGCAAGAAAGGTTGGAAGGAGTGCCACATAAACGTGCAATAATTCATGGGAGCCGCTCTTGAAAGTCCGGTTGGCGAGGTAGTTAGTGTACCCATTACCATTCGTTGACAACAACAAACACCTCTCAAAATAATTTTACTCCTGATTTATAAAAATGAAAAGCTCTAGCGCATGTTAATCCCTGCTTCCCTCTGCGAAGGGTCAATCTTTTACTTTTATGTTGTGTCTCCATTATTTCTTTGAGTACTATCTTGAGAGCATAACTGTCATTCTTAGTATAATATGCTTGTCTCAAAATATGATTGATTGTGGTATAACTTTGATGCTTTTATCTTTGACAATCACTACTTCTAGTCTTTCTATGAACTTCAAAGGTGCCCGGGCATTTATGTTTTGCCAATCAAATACGAGCAAGCGAGATACCACTTTATCATACTCTCTTATGAACATTGCAATCCTGCTTATATACATGATTCATGATGCTTATTATTAATTGTTGGTACCTCTCCATGATTGACATAGTCTGTTAGATGATCTTATTTGCATGTGTCTCATTATGAACTGCTTAAGTATTAGCCATATCATGAGAATATATACATCATATGAGCAAATGTGTTCGTGAAAGTTCTTTTATCGCTCGGTTGTTAATCGAATTGCTTGAGGACAAGCAATAAGCTAAGCTTGGGGGAGTTGATACGTCCAAAACGTATCTACTTTCCCGAACACTTTTGCTATTGTTTGGCCTCTAATTTGTGTATTTTGGATGCAACTAACACGGACTAACGCTGTTTTCGACAGAACCGCTCTCGGTGTCTCGTTTTTGTGCGTAAATCCAACTTTCGGGAAAAACCTCGGAATTTATGCAGAAGGCCCTATTTTCCCAGGAAACTAACGGAGCCGGAAGGGCAATTGAAGTGGAGGCCCGAGGGCCCCACACCACCGGGCGGCGCGGCCCGGGGGGCCCGCGCGGCCGGTGGTGTGGCCCCTCGGCCGGCCTCCGACGCCCCCTTCGGACTACTTATTCGCCTCGACCTAAAAACGCCCGGAGAGAAGTCGAAGTCGCCGGAAACCCTCCAGAACGCCGCCACATCGCGAAACTCCGTCGCGGGAGTCAGAAGTCTCCGTTCTGGCACTCCGCCGGGACGGGGAATTGGAGGAGATCATCACCGCCATCACCGCCAACGCCTCTCCATCAACCAGCCATGTTTCCCCCATCCATGTGTGAGTAATTCCCCCGTCTGTAGGTGAAGGGGATGGTAGGGATTGGATGAGATTGGTCATGTAATAGCATAAGATTGTTAGGGCATAGTGCCTAGTGTCCAGTAGATGGTACTTTTATGATATTGTTGCAACTTGTTATGCTTAATGCTTGTCACTAGGGCCCGAGTGCCATGATCTCGGATCCGAACATGTTATTGTTTCATCATGATATTCATTGTTTATGGTCTTACCTATAAGTTGTATACACATGTCGCTGTCCGGAACCAATGGCCCCGAAGTGACAGAAATCGGGACAACCGGAGGGAATGGTAGTGATGTGAGGATCACATGTGTTCACGGAGTGTTAATGCTTTGCTCCGGTACTCTATTAAAAGGAGTACCTTAATATCCGATAGTTTCCCTTGAGGCCCAGCTGCCACTAGCTGGTAGGACGAGAAGATGTTGTGCAAGTTTCTCATTGCGAGCACGTACGACTATAATTGGAACACATGCCTATTGATTGATTAGTACTTGGATACCGTTTTATTATTATCCGCAAATGCCCTGCTATGATTGTTACATGAGTTTCTCTCATCCATGCAACGCCCGTCATCCGTCCCCGTGCCTACGGTATTTTAATCCTGCTGTTTACTAAAATCACTACTGCTGTCTTTGTTACTCTGTCTGTTGTTATTTCACTACGCTACTTGCTATAAAACTGTTACTATCGATAAACTCTTGCGAGCAAGTCCGTTTCCAGGTGCAACTGAATTGACAACTCCGTTGTTAAGGCTTCCAAGTATTCTTTGTCTCCCCTTGTGTCGAATCAATAAATTGGGTAATACTTCCCTCGAAGACTGTTGCGATCCCCTATACTTGTGGGTCATCAGGCACTCACCATGGAAATGGTTGTGATGGTTTATTTCCCTAGGAATGGATTAGACTCATTTAGTTCATCCAAATCAGGGTTTATAATTGATACCTATAACTATTTTGGGTTATTTAGGTTCCATGAAAGGAATCTTTCAAATAGACTTTAGTTTTGGTATAGTCAATCTCCTTCAGTCTTTGACCTTCTTGAGCTGTATCTGGTCTATGGTATTTCCTTCATCCAACTTCATTAACCTTAGTTTACTTGAGCTTCCGTACTTCTGAGTAAATACTACCCACTTTCTCAAGTTATAGTCTACTTCTAACTTCCTCGAGGTATGAACCTCGGCTTCTGGTCTGACATCCTTCTGAAAGTAGTGTTCAACAATCTTATGAAAATAAGATCGAACTCTCAGTTCAGACCTTCATCAACTATCTTACTCAAAATATTGAATTATTGTACAGTCAACTCAATGTTTACTCTACCCCTTAGAGTTTTCTTATGGTCTTCAACTCCTTTTCTTCCAACTGTTGGACTTATGGTTGGAATATTGGTCTGATTCTAACTTATGGGTTTTACTTCTTCTACGGTCTTGCGAAGAATATATATGGTGCATCCACTCAATTGTGGACATCCAATGTTAATCCTTGGACCAAATGTTTATAGGTCTAGCTATTTGGCTGACAAGATTTTTATTTGTTCACGAACTTTTGATACAAATAACTAAATCGTGGACTACTTGTAACACCCATTGATACCAGCTGTGGTTATTATACCAACTGTGGCTATTTGATATCAGTGTGAGTTGTTTGATACCAACCGTGGTCTTCTGTTACCAACTACGGTCTTCTTATATCTACTATGGTTTCACAAATCATCTTCCTTCATTCAGGGTTTATTTTGCAAGAAAACCACTAGCTGACACTATGATTATAGTATCCTAAGTGATTTCCCATGCATTCCCTCTTCTATGTTGACTATGGATCTGCTTCAGCTTCACCATAATCATTATATTTCTCACCTTCATGCTTCCCATGTACTAAAGTACTCCTCTGTTGAGGTAAAGCATGAGTTTTGATTGGTACTTTCTTCACAGTATTGTGGTTGCTTCCCACAACTTTACTTCCTTTTTCTGATGAACCTTCATCTTGTCTTCGGAATCTTCCAGAGTTCGTCACTTCCTCACACGAATACCATTACCCTCTAGATCTATAGCACCAAGTAAGGACTTGATATTGCAACATGCATTTGCATATCAACGTCAAACTTCATGTATGGATCTAGTCAAACAATGAAAATCCAATAAAATCCAAGAAGATTCAGCTTTGTGCTTATAATACACATCATCTTAAGCCCGAATATAATAGTTGAGTAAGACATCTCTAAACATCAGGCTCTGATGTGTAATATATACACCACATAAGATAGGTTTATATCGTGATACTTAGCACGAATATATGGGATTCTACTATTTATCTCAACATTTACCATAATTGCACATTTGCAATGTGATAAACTTGAAACAAAGTGGTTTGGGATGATTGAGGTTAACCTAATTTTCTTTGGAAATACTAACTTTGCTTCCATTAAGTTAAGGACTACTTCATATGGTATATCTAGATTCTAACATCACTACTCTAAATACATAACTATTGCAATATAGCTACTATACTTCCAAGTGTTTATACTTATCATGAGACTATGGTCATGCTGTGCTTGGCACACTTCCCATGGTTTTGGGAACATAATTCTTGCACTATTGTTGAACAACTGGCTTCTTATTATTCTCCTCCTATCTGTTTAGGATGTTCTATTCCATCACATATTGATTCTCAGGTGAATCATATATGATTACTATCACTACTCTGTAAGTAGACATGTTTTATTTCTATCTCTCTTACTTACCTCTCATGATTGACTCATCATGGTCTATACTACCTCATATAACTCATAGTTATCACTTACTAGCAACTCGTTTCACAAGTTTGGATAGATTTTACTTACCCATTACTTGTCTGGATCTACATCTTCTATTAGGATATCTTAATGATTATCATCACTTGATATTACTTCTAGTACAGGTCTGATTAATTCTTATTTAATTATAACATGTGTTGGTACACATCTTCCACTAGGATATCTTCCTTATGGTTGTATCCTCTCTTTGGACTACCATGTATTGTGTACCAACTGTGATCTACTCATTTATGGTTTGAAGGACTTAATGGTGTCCTACATGTTTGGGATCTGCTAACTTTACTTAGTAAAGACAAGTAAGAATGTTGACTCAAGTGTGTCAGGATTATTCTCAAGTGAATATCCATCTCAAGTCATAAGAAGGTTTGGTTTAGTTAAGACAACTTCCTATAGACACTACCAATCCTATAGGTCTCCTTTAAAGGGTTTTAATCCTAGGGTCAAAGCATTTGCTCTGATACCAACTGTGGTGACCCGGCATACCACTGCATGGTGTAGTATGCAAGTCTGATATAACACCAATGAAACATCGTTCCACTAGTATTATATCGCTCGGAGTGGTACAACAGAAACATATGCGGGTCCAAGGCATGTCTATAGAATTACAACAATGACTCGGTTACATAAGATCATCACAGCCTCCTACTTTACAATGAGGTAAAACTGCAAATAAACTCCAGAAGAACGACTCGTAGTCTAGTCTTATCACGAACTCTATTTGTAGAGTATTTAACTAACTCTAGAGGCTGTGAATAGATTCTAGCTCAATAGGAGCTAGGTTTAGGAAACTAGTTCCCTTCTATGGCTAAACTAGGTTTTCTTCTTGTTGGATGTAGTATTGGACTCCTCTGACAGGTTCCTGTCTCTTGAAGTAGTTGTCGACTCCTCGGTCTTCGGTTTGCACTGTAGATCCTCCTTCGTTGCCTCCATATCTAAGCAGGGGATTTAAGAGTGGGATGAGTACGAGCGTACTCAACAAGTTCATTATAGGAAAGAGGTGTTTAATGCACTAGCTACAGCATTAGACCAGAAAGTCTAATACCAATGCAAGTTTTCATAACCATTTCTTCAAAAGGTTGCTTTTATTCAGAAGAACTATGTCCATCAGCCTTCACCGGTTTACTAGAACTTCATGGAGCTCCTTTCCGGCAGCGTTCGCAGTTCCATATCCCGGAACAGGGAGTGACAGGTCACGGTTCTTTACACTCTGCAGAGGTGTGTTGCTTTACCCATAAGAGATCTTAACCTTGGTGCCAACCGGGTGATCTTCCCGTCCACACTTCCTATGGTGTGAGGCCCGGTATAAGGTCTAGCCAATCATGTTCCTCCGCTACCTCGAACACCCACCCTTTGTTGCATACCCCGACCACGGGTCCTCGTCGGTCCTCTTATACCACTTAAGGATGGACCCCGACCACGACAACGGTTTGGGACTCGTTAACCAAACTCCTTCGCCGATAGCTGCAACCCATCATAGACCGCAATACCGTGGGGACTTTAGGCTTCCCGCGCCACCGCTTGCACTTCGAGCGACAAGTGTCTACGGACTATGCCGTGGGGACTTAAGGCTTCCCCAGCCCACCGCTTGCCCTGACAGATACAAGTGTCTACGGTAAAGCGCATCCGTTGATGAGCGAGAGGTGGAAACACTTTTGACTACTCCGTCCCACTCCGGATCTTATGGTTAACACGGGTATTACGGCACAAGAATCACTGGCGACATTTGTTGTTTAATCCTAGATGGATATAAACCCTTGCAATGGAACCTCCACCATATCAACACAATCCATGGTTCCATTGCCCACCACATAGTCATATTCATAGTTATGAAAATAGTGGTTTTGGTTTTTATGCAATAGTGATAATCATAGTACTTTGCAAGTAATTTGATAAAGATACTCAATTGACATGAGCAAGTGATGAACTTGCCTTTCTTGACTGCAAGATTATGCAGGCAAGGTCTTCGATACGCAATAACTCCAAATTCTGAAATAGCATCATCGTCCGGTAAGGACGATGTTTAAAAGATTGACAAGGATGCAATAATGCATAAGTATGAGATGCAATCGCTCTAAGCGTGACCTAACCCCGATGATTTAGGATCAGTGAGTGGTAATGATTATTATTGGGTGTGTTGCACTTTTAGAGTGATTCACAAACAAGGTTCTTATTAAGAATTGATTGCTTGGTATCATAAACAGGTGCTGCAATATATCAATACAATAATAGCACACAACAATAACATTTGGTATAATCTTAACATGTCATGAATAGTGGTTGGTTTTAGCACTATATGGCATGGTTAATGATGAATTATCATATACTTCAAAAGAATAACTTTTGAAGAACATGTTCTTTAATAAAGAACAAGTATGATAATTAGGTTTGTGGGGTTTTATGGTTTTCCATGGTTCTAATTGTTTTCTGGAGTAAGTAGTAGATGGATCATAACAAGGTTGGATTCATCAGTACCAAGGGCTTGTAGGGTTGAGTTAAGCCTAGGCATCTTGAGCAATTTATTATAAATAGTTGCTATCATGGTTGGTATACCTTGCGGTTGATAGGCTGGTTATTGGTTATAGGTTCTATTAGGCGAGGATTGATGATGATTTCTTATTTTCTTTAAAAGAATAACTTTTGAAGAACATACTTCTTAAATAATAAGAAGTATTACAATTAAGGTTGAGGTTGTCTTGTATTAGCCATTGGATTTCTAAGTATAAAATAATTAATTCCTAAATAGGATGGTTCATAAGTATCTCACACTAATAGGGTTTAGTGGAACAAGGTTATGTAAAGTAGAATAGTAGGTATGGTTGCTATTAGGGTTCATCACAATGGTGTGATGCTAAATAAGAATGAATAAGGATGATAGCTTTGGTAATAGGATCTAGGGTTTGGACTTATGTGTTCCTATTGGATCACTTGGGTTTTATGTTATGTATACATGGGATGCTAAATTATTAATGATAGTGTTCCTATATATATATGTGAATATGATCAACCATTGAGTTGCTCATAATAAACCTATGAATGAAAAGTAAGTGGTATGATCACATCCAATAACCTAGGGTTTAGGTTAGTGGCAAATTAGGGTTCAAATGGATTAGTGGAGCTAGGGTTCCTAATGGTGTTAGGGTTTTAGTATCCCACATAAAATTATGGGTTTGTGTTCTTAATTCAATATGGAACTTAGTGTTTCCTATTTGTCAATTAGTTCTTGGATTAATAACTTCATTATGGATGAAGTTATTAATAACTTTGTAATTCAAAAATAATATTGAATTTGCCATTTTGTTATTTTTGAACAATTAATAATTTAAGGTAATTATTAATCGAGGTGTAAATTTCCACTAATAAAGATTTAACAAAATAATAAATAAAGAAAAATAGCTTTAATGTTTTCTTTATTTTGCTTACTGGTTTTTGTTTATTTTAGAAGGTTTTACTATTTATTGACTTTTAATTCAATTTAGAATTAAAGAAAAGGCTTAATTAACAAGTATTAAATAATTAAATTTTTATTAAAAATAAAAATTTCATTTTATATTTTTATTGGATAGGGTTTATTTTTCTAAGAATTTTGATATCTTATTTATCTTTTTCGGAATTATAATGAATTTTCTAGATTTATTTTGAGTTGCAGGTATTATTGAAATCTTGAATTGAAACGGAAATGCTAAACGCACCCGGCCTCACGCTACACGTGGTTACTGGCAGGTGGGCCTAGACCACGTTGGCTGCCACATGGCTTTGACCGTGGTCAAAATCGCCACGGTGGCCAGGGGAGGTTCTGACCGGCGGCCAGTGGCGAGGATCGCCGGCGTTTCGAGGCGCGTGAGGGCAGGTGACCATGTTCATACGATCCAGCACGCAAAATCGAGCTAACTGGTGGCGGCGCCGCTCCGGTATGGTCACCGGAGCGTGCTCGCCGGCGAGGTCAAGCGGCGGGACTCGCGGACGTGCGACGCGATGGCGATGCAGAGGCTAATCGAGTGAAGCGAGGGTACTGGAAGGTTCGTGTGCTCACCAGGAGCATGATGCGCATGATGGCAAGGCTTGGGGAGGCCTCAGTCGACGGTGAACGTCGACATCTGGTGGTCACCGGCGCGGACTTGAGGTCGCGATTCGACGGCCTCGAGACTTCCCGGCATGCGCGCGTCGACGAGGTGATTGCCGGAGACGAGGCGGAGCTCCAGGGCTTCGCGGCGGTGCTCGGGTGGCCCCTAACGGAGGCGACGAGCAAGACCGGCGAGCTAGGGTTTCGGTTTTCTGTGCGAATGGGGAAGAAATAGAAGAACACGAACAGAGGAGGATTTGGCACGGTATTTATAGGCTCTCCGTCGATCGTCGATGGTCGTCTGGTCCAAATTGGCGGCCGGGACGTGGCTTCGTTGTCGTGCTGTCGAGCAAGGGCTCGAGCAGAGGAGGAAACGAAGACGATGATCTCCTCCTCTTGTTTATCCAAAGCGAAACGGTATGTGGACTTATTTGTGTGGGAGTTGGGCTGGACCTGGGCGATGTGTTGGGCTGCCGAGGTGGGCTGCCGCTGGGCTTCTCCGGCCAGGTGAGCCTGTTTCTCCATCTTTATTTATTTTAGTTTTGCTTTTTTCTGTTTTCCATTTTGTTAATTTAAATACTGTTTTGAATTCAATCAAATTTTGTAAATTTGATGGATTGAATTCAAGTAATATTCATTCCAGGCACTTAAAGATTGTTGTTGTGTATTAACAGATTTAATATGTACTAAAACATTGGTTTCTCAATTACTATTGGTACTTGAATTTAAATATTCCTATTGTCATGAATTTAAATATCATCTTGAAAACATTCAAATTATTTTCCAATGATATTTTTCTCACTTAGTGATATGTAGGTTTTATTTGGTATTACTTTGCAAGGAACAATTTCATGGTAATATTTATTACTGAATTGCAAATAAGAAGGTGGCTTTAATGGCATGATTTCATGTACTAAAATGTCTAAAGATTTGACCTCTTATTTGGGAATGTGGTCACTTGCACATAATCTTATGTGAGCACTTGCTTGTTAAGGTTTAATTAGTGAAGCATAGAATTTAGCTAATGAGCAATTCTAGGATTCTGATTATATTCACCTAATGGTATTTGATTCAATTCTCAATTATGGTGCTGGTTTTATAATTGTAGTCACCCAAGTGATTCACAACTAGGTTTGAGATATAATTCTGGTTGTAGAAGTGAGATGACACCATATTGTATTAGCTAGGTTTTAATCTCCCCTAACCAGGGTAATATGGTTTCTTGCTTCATATTTTATGTGCTTCCCTAATTACTAAGGATTTGAGAATTGGTTTTATCTTCTACCAATTAACTTCTATTATTATCCTCAATTTATCATTAAAGTAACTACATTGGTTATAGTTCTTTTTATAGTTAACTTTGGTCATATGAATAGATGGTTTCTCACTATATTAAGTATGGAGTTTGACTCTAAGGTTTCTTAGGTCCTTTAATTGGGGAATAGTTGGAATATAGATGTGACAGGGTTCTACTTATGATCACCATGTGGTTCACAAGTTAAAGATAGGATATAAGCCTAGGTTTGCTTACTAGTTATCTTTCTATAATTTTATGTGGGAATGAGATCTACTTATTCTAGTAGGGTTTAACTTATCCTCACATATCTCAATAGCATGATCATGGATTAGGCATGATCAACTTATTCTTAGTATCTCTACCTCAAGTTCTTATGGTTTATGATCATCACTCAATTTATAATGATCAAGGGTTGGCTTCCTAATGATCTCTCATTAACTGGGGTTCTCACTTGCATGGTCAAACATTGTATTGATCAACTAATGTCTAGCACTTTTATTTTACTTTCTAGGATGGAACTTCTATGGTTGCCTCATTAGTTTATATCTCGGGAGAATGCCCGAGATATACCGCTAGGGTTTTACTCAAGGAATGATGGTTTAACCATTTGGGTATTTGAATAAATCTCTCCCTTGAATCCAAGTGTTTTCTCAACTAACTTGAGTGTAACACCAGATCTTGAGCTCTCTTATATAGGAGTGGATTATTCTAGAGTTTATGGTATGTTCACAAGATCTCATTAGATAATAAAGGGTTAAGTCTCCACCTAGATGCTTAGTTGGATTAGTTGCTACTTTACTTCATCATTTCATAGATATGATCTTACTCCATTTGGCATTGGCTATCTTACCACTCCCAAATGATATGGTTTAACTCCTAATGCTTTAGTTCAATGGTTGTCCTTTGTTCATTACTAGGTAAAGCTAGGTTTAGAATAAATGGTCTCTCTCATATGGGAAGGCTTGAATAATACTCTAGGGTTTCTCTCAAAGATAATGATTTGAATTCATGGATTTATGTCCAAGGTTTAACTCAAGGTTTGTTATTGCTTCTCAATAATTATAACAGATCTCTCACCTCTCTAGGTTTGATGCTTAACTAATTGGAATAGAGAAGAATATGTACTTCTTGAGTGGATCTCCTTGTGATGTTTCCAAAGTTTAAAGTAGAATGGATATCAAAGGTTTGATGATAAGAGCATGGATTAGTTTAAGACATGGAGAAGATAAGTGAATAATAGTTTCTCCAATTAGTGTTACTTGATTTTCAAATAGATGGATGTTCATATGTTATGGTAAGGATTACCATGTTATGATCTTTAATAAGATCAGATAGTTGATCATTGAGTAAAGTGTTGTTGTGTTGATTATTAGTTCCATTTGATCTAACCCCTTAGATCAAATCATCTTTACCCAAAACAAGGTTTTAACAAAGTCACATTGAGATTTATAGCGCTTGACTTGATGAGCTACTTCAATTCCACCAAGGTCAAGTGAAACTTCGGCTATCGTGATCTGTTTTACTTTAAAGCGCGAAAATTCCCCAGATTTTCTATGCATGAATGCAATGCACACAACTGTTTCCTCTATTTTTGTAACCCCAATACCTGGGATATTACACCAGCGAACACCAGCGCTCCCAATAGACGCATCATAATTTAATTTCTTTGGCGATATTCTCCTTTAAGCTTCTGATTATGTTCCACCGATTGCGCGCTTGGCCTACCAGTTGCTCTTATGATCCCTGCTTAGTTAGCAAACTTTGAACTTAGGTGAGCAATTGGTAGTGATAGTACCATGTTCACCTTAAACTTGGAGAGTTTACATTTTACAACGATAGTTGCCTCGCGGAGAGTTTATATACAATCGGTTTTGTGTAGAAATGCCTGATTTTGGAGGAGAAATGTGTAAATATTTGATTAGGTGGTCAAAAAGGCATCTTTCTACAAGTGCCCCGATCGATAAAGTGGTTACCTAACACGAACAATGTTTCTCTAGTCTTTGTTCAGTCCTTCCTCATCTCTAGGATGTTTTCCTCTTGTGTCAAACTATGCTTGGTTACATGTTAATTTTTGGCGTTTCATTGCGTGGTGCGTGTGCATCTCATTATGCAGATGCTCAATGTGAATACTCTACAGTTGTATTGTCTTACGTTTGAGTCAATAAAACTTGTTTTATCAAGAACGTAATTACCTAATTGGGAGAGGGGATTATAGGGTCCTCATGCAACATGTTTCAATTTGGAACCACCGACGATGGTTTCAAAATTCAAATCAAGAACAACACATTATTAGTCCTTCAACTTGGCAGTTGTAGATACTTCTATTATCAACTTGCAATTCGTTAAATCGGGGTCCTAAACAATTTGGTCCAAAGTCGCACATGAAGGCAAAATTTGACACAACGATTTTGACCTCGAGAACCAGCTAGGCCTCCACCTACTACAAAGATTTTTAAAAGGGATAACATTTTTTCGGATTTCTTAAGAATCAGTCCCCACTCATGCTAACTCTTTGTCTACATTTCAAACCCCGCTTCTCCTCATTCTTCCTGAATTTCATAGATCTCGAGACCATTCTAATGTGCTCCACTGAGCACAAGCCTGGTCACCACCTTTGTCACCTCTCCGAACATTATCATGTTTGTCTTAGAGAAGAAATGGATGGATTGTGATTGAGACGTATATATATTTCTCTTTTGACAGGAGGAGCCGTTATATCTCCTATGAATAATTTGTTGAATCGTGAGAATGTGCAAGTAAAATATGGGCCACTTTATCCAAAATTTCAAGTTGTGGCAGCTTATTCCACGTGTGTGTTACGTGCCTATGGCCCAGGGTGGGCTGGGCTGCGCCGGTGATTCATAACCAGGGAGCTGGACCACGATCCATTTTGTGCACAACAGTCAACAGTGTTGTTTCTTACGTTGTGAGGATTCGTACTGTAATAAAATTTGGAGTTTTGAAAGTTTATAAGTACCGTTCACTATAGTTGGAATTATAACTTTGCATACCTTTTTCTTTTTATGTGGCCTAAAAACAAAATATTGAAATTAAGAGTTTAGACGTTATTACCATACACCATTGATATCTTTTTACACATTTTCAGACATGTAACAACTATTTTGGAATTTATTAAAATAATAAAGGAAAGCATTGGAGCTGGGAGCCAGAAACCCCTGCTCTAATATTGCAAAGGAAGGTCCATGCAACTTTCTCATTAATTACTTTTTTGGTTGAACTGAACATCATTCCGGATGGTTTCTTGCTGGGATTGAAAGTTACAGACACCAGTGGTATTCATGGGTCCATCCAACTGACGGGAACCTCAATCTACAACCAATAGTACACGGCAGTAGGGAGTCGTACGTAGTAGTAAAAATAAAACAAGTTAGCTAACTGAGCTTTCGTAAGTAAAAAAAGCATGTTGGTAAGAAAAAACTAGTAGTACGGCAGTAGGGCAACTCTGACATTTCTTGCCGTTGAGCTTTCGGCGCAAATAATGGTCACCGCATCCAATTAATCCACATGCTTTTTGCCACGGTTCCAACAACTCATTGCCAAAGTTCCATGGCGTCTATGCTCGGTGTAGACATCTATAGACTACACAGTACACTGTCAATGTGTCTGCTGTTGTTGTCCCGGTAGCTCGTCGAGACAGTGCAAGGACCTGTCCATTTCCCTGCGAATTTAGTTAGCATTTAGATTAATTATTATGGATTATACTGTCCAGGTAGGTTCAAGTACTTTCCCGTGACATAAAGCTGATTTTCACTTGTCCAATACTCCCTCCGTCGGTATTTACGTGGCGTCCTATTTTTTTCCATGAATTAACTTTGACCACTAATTTGACATGTAATGCATGAGTTATACATATAAAAATTATCATTACAAACTTCATTTGAATGCGAATAAATAATATAATTCTTTTGCCATATAATTCACCTCTAGTTGGTTAAATCGATGGTCAAACTTCGGCATTGAAAAGTGCACGAAATCTTATGGAAGAGGAAGTATATAGAATGCATATATGGTTGGCTTTACTTTGATCTCAGCGGAAAAAAATCAGAACCCAATGACAACCCCATATAACCAGGTTGTCTTAATTTGGTCTATTTGGGCCCAAACTTGGGGCCAGTCTAGGGCTGACTAGACTATGCGGTGTTTGACTAGCTCTCCGGCCTCAAACTGAACAGTCAAACATCCCAGCAACACCCTCCTTCTCTTTCCTCCCACTCTTCCCATATCTCTCCCCGCTATTCGCCTCCATCATCGGCGATTAAAGCCTCCATGTGGTCATTGACTTGGTTCCGCATGCTCGACTTTCCCATCTCCCGCCTCGACGCACAAGCCCCTCCATCTTAGACTGGGCATGAACAAGGTTCCCCTCTCCTCCTGACAAGCGGAAACACTAGGTTGGCGAGCTCAGTCTCGTCCTCTCTGAATCGAGTGTCGCCCTCTTGCTTGGGGATTGCGCTTGGTGGATGGAGCCACACCATTATTTTTGTAGGACTATACACACAAACCAAGTTTCAAAATTTAGATAACACTTTGATGATCTATAGATAAACATGCACGTCCATAGCCGTCCATCCATGATCAAGCGACCTACAATGGAATTTACCGCTTCGCTCCTAAAGAAGCAAATGAGCACGAGAGATTTCCCAACACACGATTGTTAGTGATCCAATGGTCGCCTTTGAATTTCAATAAAGTTGATTTATGCTTTAATAATTTTCCTTACCTGCTCACCTATTTTTCGTGTTCGCCTTGTATATTTAAGCTTGGATCGAGCCTATAATATTCATCTTTTTCTTTGGGTCTAAACCCTAGCAACCGTCATCACAACTTGGCAAAGTTTCGGTCTTGTAAACCCTAAACTCCAGTGATTAGGCTCATGTGAAAGTAGCTTAGTTCATACAGAAATATGAATTTTTGTGTGTGTTTGTGTTGTTTCTACTAAATACCTACTTTAGGTTTATGTGTCTTATCAATTGATATCAGAGCCTTGTGACTCTTGGCGGCGAAGTGGATATGGCAAGCGAAGAAGCTGGGAGTTCTTGAAAAATCCTTCTCCAATATTCCTAAATCTAACGGAGGCTTGGCTGCAGCGGCATCATTCTGACACAAAGAAGGTATTCACGATCTTTTTCTCTACTATTTAAAAAGACTAAACTGGTTCCTTATTCTGCCATCACAATACGTTTCGTCGTCAAACAATCTCACGGTACGATCGACCACTTCGTCGTGCTCCTCTCCGCTTCGCCCGCACACGGGGATGGGCCAAGCCCACACAACCCCCGAGCGATTTTTTTCGTGTAGCGCTGCCATCCTCCTCCCCTTCCCCGTCTCCTCTCTCTACAAACAGCAACTCCACCTGGAGCTCGATGCCCTCCGATTGTCCATCCGCCGCCCTTGCCGCCACCTCACCTCGGCGGCCCGCCTAGAAACTCATCGATCTCGGCGGCTTCGACATCCGCGAGCACCACCCGTCCTCTTCCCCTCCGCCTGGCCTCTCTCCAGTCTCAGGCATGGACTCTCCGGCTACTCGATCCCGGCGACATCTACATCAACAAGCACATCCACGTCCTCCTCCCCTCCGTTGTGCCATTCCGCGGTCTTGGGCGCGGACACGGGGCGGTCGATTGGGACCGTAGGGAGGGGCGGTAGAGGAAGGGGTCTCGCGGCTCGGAGAGAGCAGTGGTCTACGGAGCGGGGGCCTATGGCGGTGCCGTGAATACAGCGGCCTGGGCGAGGTAAAGGTTCCCGTGACCCTGTTTCCGGATGGGGAATCTAGGATGGTCAATCGTGGGTTGGATCAGGGGCGTCTCCAGGAAAGTCTGGCCATGGCCTTTAACAGGGTCAGTGCTCCTCTTCCTCATCTACACAACATGTAGTTTCTACCCGCACTATGCTTGCTTCCCATGTTTCTGTCGTACGTCTGCACTTTGCATGCCTATAGGGAAATCATTGATTTTTTAGCTGAATCAAGTAGCTAGAATCTTACCGTGCTTCTGTAGCCACAAATCATTTACTCTTCTTGGTGATTACAAGGATTTTTCCCTAAATTTTTATGTGAGCAATGACATTGTAATAACAGGTTGCTGCTGTAGCCAATCACCATGGATTTCGATATATCTCTTTGATATGTGCATCTTAGGTTTAGTGCTTTACTTTCTTTGAATAATGAACAAACTAATTTTGTTGCATGGATGTTTTGGCGAGTGGCGACCTTCAATTCAGCAGATCTTTAGTAAATTTGTTTGTGTTAACTTCTCCAAATGAAAAAACACCATTTTAAAGAGTCTGCAGTATGTATGTGGTAGGAGTATTGAATGGTTGCTAAATCTCCACCCTAGCCAATTGATTTAAGCAGTGCTCGATAAAGTGTTCTAATCATTGTTTGTTCAATAATTAATAGGACTAGGAGTATCCTTGCTTGATCAGTTGTATTTTTAGTGCTTGTGCCAGTTTGGGACAAAATTTATTTTTAGTAGAATTGTTTGCTTGCCACTGAGTTTAGTTTACTCAAGAAATAGTACAAGAAAGTGTTTCATAAATTTTACTTGGTATGCTGCTCTTTTTTAGTAATTACTTGAATTTTAGTTAGAGGCCACATAAACTGTCTTCAATTGAATTTTCACTGTCATTGGTGTACTCAAACTGAAACACCTCCAGGACAGGTGCTTTTCAATACTGTCATGAACATACTTTATTCTCCGCATAAGCACATGATGAAGTTTGTACTATGTTTGGTGCCATCGGAGGTTATGAAATATTGCATGGCAATACTTTCCACTATTACTGGTTTTTATCTGTCGCCTGCTATTTTTCATGGCTACAAATTTAATAACTTGCACCGCTACAATGTAGGATGTTGATGTTTTCTATGGATATGAATTCTCGCGGCGCTACTGAAATCTTCTTAAAAATATGTTACCTTTGAACCGGTCATAGAGCCAGATAATATTGCTCCTTTACTGTGCAGATATGAACTTGATCATTTACATGGTGTGTTTGCTGTCTTTAAACTTGATCTTTTACGCATTCATGAAAATTCTGGCAATATACGTTGGTCCATATAGGCTAAGTATCCATTTTTTCTCATTGCCTTCATTTGTTCATTCTGCTTTAGACTATTGTGGCAGCAGGTACAGTACCGATGCTTCAGACTATTCTACAAAGTTAACTTTCATCACCATACACAGGTATGCACAGTCGGTTGCCATCTTCTTATGCTTGTAAGCTGAGTCATGTAATCAGGTTGATGCATAGTGGTACTACCTTAGATACAACCTGTATTGTATGCATAAAATTGAAATAGGTGTACATGTTAAGCATCATCTGTATGGGTACATACATCACGTACAAGTTTAAAGTTGAATGCATCAAGCAAGCAATCGGATCAATTATATAGTGTTGTTAACATTACGTACATATAATTTGGATCCAATTATTAAGATTTTTTTGTTATGAACTTTTCAAGTTTATAAAGTTGGAGACATCAGAGACATCAAATAATCTTACTACACATGGTCGAAGAACAAGGAGGCTGCTGGCCCCACCGGTAACGGGATTCATTAGACAGAAGAACTATTTTTGGTATAAAGCATGAACATGATATTGCAGACTTAGCTTTCATTTTTATTTTGGAGCAAATTGCTTGCACATAACCTTTCTGGATGGTGTTTTTTTAAAAGTAACAGATGCTTTTCTTGATTATTTTAAATAGAAGGAACAAAATAAATGCCACCATATTGTAATTTCTGTAAGTTATTATAAAAATGTTAATTGTGCAATCAAAGTACATATGTTACAGTCGGATCAAAATTTATTTTACTCTGCCTGGGGATAAAAATCTGGAACATTCAGACATGTGAACCAAAGCATAGCTTATGCCTAAATCCTTCTACTTTTGGAAACTATATGTTGTTAAATATGGTAAGCACTAATGAGGACCAGCTTGATTTAGGCTGCTGGCCGACCTGGGTGGCGATGAGCGGCGGAAGAAGGGGAGAAACACGCTTATGATGAAGGTGCGTGTCAAGCTTCTCCATCTCCATGTAAATGGATGACCTCCACGACAAGAGAATGGATCAATATTCCCAAATTTTATATTCATGTTGGGACAAGTAAGACAATGGATCAATATTCCCAAATTTTATTCTCCCATTTATATGTCACTTGCCTCACTGCGTGCGAACGAGAAGCTGTCAGACATGCAACATGCGATAGGGCCGACATTTCTGACCCAAAAGTACGGTTCAATTCAGCTTTAGGACATGGTGAACTGAATGGCTAACTCCACGGATTGATCTTCAGTACGTTTGCCGTGATAGTTAAATTTATACGCATAACTGGTTGTATAGGCTTTTGCAATCCCGATTGGGTGATGTAGTTCAGGTAGTTGGTACTCTACCCAATTGAGAATGAGGTAGTAGGGAGAACAATGCTTCATTTAGACCAGGGAAAAACTACGACCAGTATCTCAGTGCAATTTGGTACTGTCATTCATGTCAAATTCATGGGAAAAAAAGATGTTTCTGCATCCTTGCAAGAGTACATTCAGTATACAGACACTGCAAGAGTACATTCAGTAAATATTCTGGCCATACATGCATGCCATGGTAGTAAAAGAACTAATTGTGTGACTTGCTGCTTACTCGTGCAGGGTCCGCATGGGTCAAGGATCACCAGAAGGTACACCGTGTCATAACAAATCGAGTGAACTTGAGAAACCAATCCGTGGGTATGTAGAAAAGCTGGGGGGGGGGGTGAGATCATTGATCCTTGCCTGAGGACTACGTTCGATTCGCTCGGTGAATCTTACAACTTGTACTACTTGTACTTCTGGGAACATGGTTTCAGAATTAGATATGGGAAGAGCTGTCTAAATGAAGAGAAGCCAAATACATGTAAGAAATTGTGTGCGGATGTTGCTCTGTAAGTAGAACAATATAACATGTGAAAACTGATTGTGGTATGATGGGTCTGTGCATCGAACTAACAAAGTAATTGTTGTGTTGCTCTTTTAATTTTGTGAAGGGCAAATCAACAGGACAGAATACTAAATTGTGCTTGTGTGAGTGCCCTGCGATGGCACAGAGTCAAGCATAGACTTTTGGTGAAAAGGTATTTTGGCCATCACACAAGCACATAGATATGCACACCAGGGATGTTGTCCATCAGCTCCGGAACAGCAACATATATCAATTGAGAAAGTGGACAACATATGCACTCTTTGATAGTGTTTTTGAAACTGGTGGTGAAGAGGTGTCGAGCAATTGAAGGAAGTCCTGGCGGTGAGGAGGAGGTGTCGAGCAATTGAAGGAAGTCCTGGAGGATTTAGAGATAGTTTCATGCAGCGGCCTAATGAGATTTTGTTATAAACAAATGGTTTTTTCTGTTGGTATCATGACTTGTAATAACCGATGATTTTAAATTAACACGAGATATATTTCTATAAGTAGTACTGGTTTCTTTGATGATTATAATTTATGATATCTCTATTTTTGTTTTTTTTGATAAGTGAATTATGAACTATATATGTGCATTAGGAAATAAAATTTGAGGACCCGTGGCAACGCACGGGCATTTTAACTATCTAGTGGTAAAAATCTAGACATGGTCCTTGTTCAGGCGTCGATTGGAGTGGGAGGCGTTGTTAATGATGTATGCGGCGGTAGGATCTAACGAAATTAGAGAAAAAGGTCCAGTTTCCTAATCACTCGTCGGTGATGCCTTAGCAGTACCTTACACGCTTGTAAAACCCCTCCCTTACCGCCATGGTGACTACAAAAAAGTAAGGATATCGTGGCTCTAGATCTTTCCTCCTAGTAGGTTATATGTAAAATATTGCTTTAAAATGGATAAGAGGATAGGAAAGAGTTCCTAGAATTCAATGAGATTGTGCAGGCAAAATTAGCTAACATTCACAAAAATATAAGCAGTATTCAAGCAAATTTTGCCATACTTTTTTTACTTTTGCTGTCCAAAAAGTTCTGATGAAGCAAGCAATGGAAAGGCCCCTCAACATGGTCCAGGCAGTAGCATTCCTCACACACCTCAAGCACAACAAATGCCTGATATAGAACACAATCCTGGTAGACCTCACTTGAACTGTGGATTGAGTGTGTTCCATGCATTTTCTTTAACAAGGAAAAGGATCCGGAACGACTCTGATAGTACTACGTTAATTCTGGCTGGTGGGATTATAGATTACAAAGAGGACAAATAAGAAAACATAGATTACAAAGCTTGGGCGGCGGCGGCTTGGCCGGCCGGTGCGGGAGGGGCCTACAGAGTGGGTTGGTTTGTGCCGGAGAAGATACGAAAAGTGAGGATTGGAGAAAAACATAAAAGGGTGGGGCCCACAGAAGATTTCTAGATTTTAGTGTTTCCATTTTCCCAGACCATTTTTTCGTACCGCAAAAAAAAACCCTGAGTTTTGCGGTTTCCACTAGATATGATCTTTCTTTGGCTTCCGAGTTTCACTAAACTCTTCGTTTCAACCAAACTAAATTCATATATATAAGTTTTAAAAAATATGAAAAATCCTGAATAGTAAGGATGTGACCTACAAGTACGAAAATTTTAGTGCAAAATATCATGTATTATGGTATGCACAAAAATGAAAAAATATGATGAAATTTAGGGATTTGAAAATATACATACTCATGTCCACACGATTTGTCATTTTTTTGTACACAAAAGTGCAAAGCATTTGAAATTGATAGTCTGCATGTTTTTTTACACAAATATAGTCTGCATGTTTGTGGGATAAGTCATTGGGTACATGCAGAGTTATTTTTATCTTTTTTGAAACAGAAAAATTGTAATTTTCTAATTTTAAAAATAACAAGATCACTCGTGCCCGGAAGCCAGAAATCTCTACCCACACACACAAATATAGAAGGAGTGAGGTCTAATGCAAGAGTTAGCTTTGCACATGCCACTTGGTAAAAGCATGAAATGTGATGAAAGATAATCTGGAGAAATGTTGTAGATGCACTACCGGGAGTAGACTTTTGTAGACCGAACTACCTCGCTTTTTTTTCAAAATTTAAAACACTATTTTAAAGCTCAAAAAAAAATATAAAAAAAATTAAATGTAGACAATATTATGTTCTACCAACATGCAACCATTCAGTATTTTGAGTTGAAAATTTGCACATCGGTAAAACACAACAATATCTACATGTAGATTTAGTTTAGATTTTTTTTAAAAAAATAAATGTTTTATTGAATTTTTTTTTAAATAGCTACATGTAGCTTTGAGCTACATTTGTGGTTTCTGCAGCTGATAGCTCTAATATTGTTATTGTTCTTATGTAGTAAACCTTAACACGTATGCAAATCAGCTGGTACATCCCTCCAAAATCATAGTAGGATCTATGGGCCCTTTTCGTTAGATCGTGCTGAAACGTGAAGCTATATATAGGATCGCGGTGGCTCTGCAATCAAACATGTAGCCTGACCGCATACTGGAAAACATGGACGCTTTGTATTGAACGGCTGTTAGTTCACTCTTTAAGATTCGATTACTACGAATGGCCGACCGACGACTTGAAGGTTAATTAAGCTTGTTCAGCTCTCAACACATGCTCTCATGCATAGTATGTGTGAATGACAACACGACCTAGGAACTGACGTGTATAGTAAATGTGTATGTGTGTCAGATGCTTGTCAGTGAAAACAGTCATCATGCGTTTAAGACTCAACTAACTCCCGCTTGAATCAATATGACTTCAATGTTGGGTCATACTCTGGTCAGTCTTGAATCTTGAGTGTTCGATTGGAAAGTAGGAGTACGGTTAATGGAATGATGAAATCATCTCACACTATCGCCAACTTTCTCGGAAAGTCTGTTTGGCACATGAGCACCTGTGATCTTAGTATTTGAAAAACATATTGCTGTGATTTCAAAAGAATCTGAAATTAAATGTTACACATATATATATAAACATCTCGAAGGTACGGTGTAAATTTCATTGGTAGCACCAAGGCCAACTTATTTTCAAGCATAGCAGCCCCGGCTTTTGGAAATTCAAAATAGAGGCTAAGCTGCATGTAACTCTTTATTCTTAAAATGGAAATTTATGTTTTAAGGTTTCAAAAAAAATCAATTCTAAAAAAAAGGTTTCAAAAATTCTGAAAAAAAATCCTAGATGTAGCCTATAAGGTATACTACAAAATTGTTAAATCTCAAAGTACTTTGTATTGTGTGCTACACAAAACTACAAAAGTTTGAATTTGAGTATAATAAATAGTGCACATTTCAAAACTATAAATTTATTGAATTTTGTTATTTTTGTTTACCATAGAGTATATATAAAAATCACTGTGAGATTATGCACGCTTGTATGATACACCATTGAATACATCTAAACGCTTTTTTTAGTTTTTCTAAAAACTTTAAATGTGATATCTAAAATTTAAAATTATATGGCTACACATCCACACTCCTCTAGCTCCGTACTCCCTCCGTCCCTCGGTTCACAATTACCCTGCAACCAGGGTTTAGTTAAAGTGAAACTATACAAAGTTTGACCGAATACATAGAATGTCGTGGTATCGTCACGGCATATGCCATAGGGTGGCTAATCGAAGTGGTTCCTGAGGGATCTCACGGCGGTATCCGGATGCGGGTATGGGCACGAGCGACACGGCGACGTACCCAGGTTCGAGGCCCCCCGATGGAGGTAAGACCTCTACTCCTGCTATGAGTGTATATGATGATCACACAGTACAATGGTGCTCCTAGAGCTGTGTGTGGCTGCTCCTGAGAGGCTAAGGAAGACTATGGTCTCTCTCACAGGGCAGCTCTGTAGGTGGGTGAAAGCAATAAATGATCCATCATCTGCACGAGAGGGGGTAGTGCGGCTTATATAGGCACCGGCACTTTACATATAAGACCCTATAGTTTACTGGCCGGCTGGGCCGGCTTCGGCTTCCGCTCCTTCCCGAGGCGGTGACGTCAGGAGTGGTTGAGGCATCGTGGCCTGTCCCATCCGGCTGCCACGGTCAGCGGTATGGAGGAGGTGTCCCTGTCGCCGTCAGCCACTGTAGCCGGTACGGATCGTCGTAAGCCCTGACGGCCTGTCCGGCGCGTGGCACTATTGCCCCACAGTGCCCCGCGCTTTACGGAAGATGGAGTCAGCGTGGACTTTGGGAACCCGGATCACCTACCCGGTTCCTTCCAGTGCAAGACTCGCCCGGCCTCGAGTCGGTGCGAGGTACAAACCCCGGTCGGATATGGCTTGTAGAAGCCGGCCCAGCTACGGCATTGGTGGCCGTAGCCAGGCCGACTAGGACCTAGAGCCGGCCGGCTTCCGGACCAGCCGGCCACGGCGCCGGCCGGCTGCTCCTCGGCCGGCCTTTGCCGCGAGCCGGCCAGTGGCCAGCCGGCTGCTCCGCGTCCATTGCCCTATCCGGGGTCTTCCCCCCGACATTAGCCCCCGAAGCTGGCAAGGTCCTGCGTTTAGAAGGACCTAGGCAGGTTTTCCTGGCTTCTCGAATATATTAGACGGCACTTGGAGGGGCCGGCTGAGAATTTCCATTCAGCCGGCTGCGCCCTCATCCGGCTCGTTCCTGCCGACTGCTTCTAGCCGGCCGCTTTTTATACTTGCACAGTTTTCGCTTTCTCGCAAGATCTGATGGCGCCTCTGCCTTGCTGATGAATTTTGGCTCGAGTGGAACTTCTTGTCCGGCTCCGGCTCGCTGCGCGCCGGAATCTCCGCCGCCTCGGGTCCTGCGCCCGACTTGACCGGCCTGGACGCTGGGGCTCGCACGCCGGTTCGTCCGGTCACATCAATGTCCCTCCGGATCCGGTGCGGTAGTGGGCGACGTGGTGTGGCCGTTTCGGTAACGGTAGCGGTCGTGGGAGGAGTTACGGCGCAGTAAATCCGGAGACGTGGCCCACGTCGGCCACTTGGAGGCCAACCGCCCGCCGCGGTCGGCTATAAATGCCGCGGGGGCGGTATCGAGGCGGCACTTGCCCCTTTCTTCCTCCTCGCGCTCCTGCCCCGCTCCTTCTCTTCACTCAAGCTCTCGCTGCTCCGACGCCATTCCTCTTCCGTTCTTCTGGCGAACCTCAGCGAGCGGTCGCCCCGACGATCCTCCGCCGAGCTACCGCCGCAAACCCGCCAATCCGGCGCCACGGGGCCACGCGCATCGACGGCGCGCACTTCTCCACCGCGATCTCCTCCGGCGAGGAGCGGCTCTTCTTCGCCCTTCCGCCTCTCTTGGACCTCCTCTTCTTCTTCGTCCTCGATGGCTCAGCCGAGCGGCTCCTGGAAGGGTTCCTATATGCAGGACGACGACATTGCCCGGCTCGTGCGCCTCCGCCGCATCCCGGCGGGGGTGATTACCAGGGCGCCGGGCGCGGAGGAGGAGCCTCGGCCGGAGCCCGGCGAACGCGTGGTCTTCGGCGCGCATCTCGACCGCGGATTGGGTCTGCCGGCTTCCAACTTCTTCCGCCGGTTCCTCGATCACTTCGGCCTGCAGCCGCACCTGCTCGCCGGCCAACGCCATGATCCTCCTCAGCTGCTACGTGGCCTTTATGGAAGGCTACGCCGGCTTGTGGCCGGACGTGGAGTTTTGGAGCCGGCTCTTCTACATCAAGGCGCAGACGACCGAAGGCCGCCTGAGGACCTGCGGCGCCGCCTCCATCTATCCCCGTACGGGTACGTCCTTCCCGCGGATTCCGACTGTCGATTCTGTAAAGAATTGGCAGATGTCTTTCTTTTATGTGCGGAACGAAAGCCCGGCCTTCGACCGGCTCAACCTGCCGGAATTCAACCCGGCTCCGCCAGTCGGCCGGATCAACTGGGGCTACAACCCCAAGTCCTCGGACCCGGACGCGGAGGTGAACCTCCTGTGGGACTTCCTGGGCGAGTGCGTCACGGGGGGCCGGCTGAGTGCCGAGGACCTCCTCTCGCACCTACATCTCGCGCCGGGTCATACCGCTCCAGTGGCGCGTCCACAAGATCGGCCACATGTCCGGCCGGCTCGACCCGACACGGACGTCGAAGTTGGAGCTCTCCAAGTCCCAGGTGGCTCACCGGGTGAACAACATCACCAAGGCCAACATGCCGGACAACTGGGACTGGGGGCTGGCGCCTTACGATCGGGAGCAGCCGCCTGAACTGGTAAGTTTGATGTTTTTCCGTCTTCCGACTTGCGGCAGCGTGGCCGACTCGATATTTATCTTGTCTTGTTTTCAGCTTTTCACCCGCCAAGGCATCGAGGATGGCGACTTGGCGACGAAGGTCTGGACGCCGGATCTCGTTGACCCGGCTGACTTAGCCGGCGACCAAGCTGGCGACGATGATCTGCCGGTGGCGCAGGATCGGGCGGCCGGGGGAGCATAACCCGCCGCCTTCGCACGAGCATGAGCGGGAGCGAGGAGCGGGGAGCGGACGCAGGCGGAGCCGGCCCAATCCGGCACGGGGCCCATCCCGGCGGTGCCTGCCGCGCGCCGCCGCCTACGAGCACGGCGACTTCTGCGCCGAAGGGGAGGAAGCGGGCCGGCGTCGGGTCCACGGCCGCTTCGGAGGCGAGGGCCAAGAAACAGCGCCGGCTGGCGCCCAAGAAGGTCCCGGAGAAAGCCGGGTGAGTTCTTTTCCTCTCGTTGTTTGATTCCTTTTCTTTCCTTCCTCTCGTATTTATCTTTTCTTGCTTGTTCGATTAGGGCCGCGATTAAGTTTACCCGGGGAGGCGGCTCTCGGCAGGCTCCTCCCGTCACGTCGCCGCTTCAGCGGCAAAGGAGGGAGCCAACCCCGCAACCTTCAGCACGCGCGCGCACGCCGCCGGCTACTAACGTGCCGCCTGCGGCTACGCCACCTTCTGCGGGGGCGTCTTCTTATGCCGCGCCTTCTGCGGCGCCTGGCGGCGGAGACCAGGGTCAGTCGGCGCGCCGGCCGACCTTAGACGACATGTTTCCGCGCCGCGCCCCGTTTGTGGAGCGGGCAGCCGGGCCGGCGGGGGCATGCCAAGCTCGCGGCGGGAGCTGGAGCCGGTGGGGCTGCGCCGCCTCGACCGAGGTCGGCGGGCCCGCGCCCAACGTCGTGGTGCTGGAGAGTTCTCCGAAAGGAGCGCCTCAAGCGCCGGATGCGAGCGGCTCCCACCGGGCCGGCTGCGCCGACCGCGCCGCCTCCGGCCGGAGCCGACGAGGAGGAGCCGACCGGGAAGGAGCCGGCGAGGGGGCAGCCGGCGCGCTCAAAGGACGCCGACTCCGGGCTCGGGTGAGGACGAGGGCCCGCCGGGCCCAGCCGAGGGCCTTCACGTGGCCAAGGGGGCCCGGCTGCTGCATGTGCCGTCCGCCTCTCGACTCCCGGCCTTGGCTCGGCTGGCACCATGGAGGCGTGCGTGGCATACGGCGGATTCTTGCGAGGTGTTCAACCGGGAGGGGCAGCCTGGTACGGCGCCCATGAAGATGGTCTTCTCCGGCTACCGGGCCGCCCTTAAGAACAAGGCCGCCGAGGCCCTTGCCCAGCTAGCAACGCTGGAGGATGCTGACAAGGTAGGTGTCTTCTTGTTTTTGCAATTTTGTTATTATCCTGGTAGCCCTCCGAGGCATGGTCCGGCTGCTTGGAGCCGGTCCGGGTTTCGTCTGGATATCTGATTGTTTCTTTTAGGCGGTTACGGAGCGACGCACCGTCTTGTACAACAAGGTGGTGACTAGCTACCACAAGGCCAAGATCGAGCGAGCCGGCTTGGCTCGCGAGCTGGAGGCTGTCAAGGGTGAGGCTTTCTCTTCTTTGCCTTTACTCTTTTTACGCTTCGTTTTGCTGACGGCTTGTTTTTGCCGGCTTGCGGCTGAGGCCGCCCGGGTCCCGCAGCTTGAGTCGGACCTCCGAGTTGCCCGCGCTCAATGCGCCACAAGTGAGGAGGCGAGCAGAGCTGCTTGCCGTCAAGCTGAAGGCTGGCCGACGGGAGCTGAAACGGCTGCGCCTTCTTGAGGCTAACCATCTCAAGGAACTTGCCGCCCTCAAGAAGGAACAGGAGGAAAAGCTGGAGGGTACGAGCAAGCGGTTGGAGGAGGTGGAACGGCAGCGGCTTGCGCTCCGGCAAGAGGTGACCACCAAGTCCAACGAGTTGTCGGCCACCACCAAGCGGTGGTTGGGAGGAACTTAGCGCGCTCGACCGCGGCTTGGCGGGTGGGTCTTTTGTCTTATGCCTTCCCCTTTGCCGGCTTTCGGCCGTCGGCTCAGCCGGCTTAGGTTGGCAGCCGGCGGCGAGAAACTTGATTTTTTCGATATCTCCATCTTCGGGCTGGAGGCGGTCGGTTCTTGCCGGCTGTCGCCGAGCTTTCTTTAGAGCTTTGGAATCTCCATCTTCAGGCTGAGGGCGGTCGGATCTTGCTGGCTGCCGCCGGAGCTTACTTAGGACTTTGAAAATTTGCATTTTTCAGCTTATTTCGGCTTTGATGGCTTCGACATGCTTTTCTTCTTTGCAGCGGCCTTCCACGAGGCGCGAGGAGGAGGCGTTAGCGGCTCGTTGGCGAGCGCGGGAGGATCGCCGGCGGCCACCGGGGAGCAGAGCTCCGACCGCTTCACCATGGACGACTATCCGGCGTCCATCGCCGCCCGCGTGGAGCCGGTCACCAAGCTTGGCCGGGAGCTGCGGAAGGCGGCGGAGGAGCTGATCCGGCTGCCGTGGCCGACGGAGACGCTGCCGGAAGATCTCTCCAAGCTCATCGCTTGGCTGGACGGGGCTCCCGACCGCTTCTTGGGCTGGAAGGAGTCGGCCACGCGCGCCGGAGCCGATATGGCGCTATCTTTTGTGCTCTCCTGGTATAACGAGGTTAGCCTCGACCGGTTGGAATTCCGGCGCGCCGGCGTGGAGGACAAGCTCCCGGCGGAGAACAAGACCTGCTCGGCTTGCCCGCGCTCGCGCCATTGCCGACTTCGTCGATAAGTCCATCTTCATCGCGGACCCGAATCCGCCGTCTGACGACGAGGAGGAGGCGGCTGAGGACGAGGAGGCGGACGATGTGCCCGAGGATGACCCGGCGGCCGGCTCTGCTGATGCTCCCCCGGCTGGTTCTGATCCAGCCGGCGCTTAGCTTTTACCTGTTTCCTTATGCTTTTGCCAAGACAATTCGTTAAATCCCCGGGATGCCGGGTGCATATGTAAGACAATGTTATTATCCTTTTATTAAGGCACGCTTTAATGTGTTTGTTAATCATCTGTGTGCCGAGTTGCTTTCTTTCGACTCGTTCGCTTTTTCCCATCCGCCCCACTCTTTGGATGTGCCCTTGCCGGTCGTACGTCCGACTTGCGATCCGTCGCCGGATCAAGAGCGGGCCGCTGGGTGAGGCCGACGAGTACTTCGGTCGAACGAGCTGAATTCGGCAATCCGGCACTTTTATGAAAAGTTGCAAGTCAACTCGCTTTTACTCTTTCCCTTAGTCGTTTTTCGCGTGCGGCTCCCTAGGCCTTACTCCCGCCAGCCGGACAGCCGGGTTGCGGTGCAGTAGGCTGGATCGGAAGCCGAGCTGTCGGAAACCGGATCACGTTACTGAGCCGACCGCGTGAGAGGGTTCAAGCCAATTGGCGAAACAAGGTAAAGTACGCGAAAAACTTGTCGGAAACAGCGCTCTTGGCGCAAGCTTTTTCATAACTCACAAAAGGGATACAAAGGGATACATACATTCCTGCTCTCATGTGTAAAATGGGCGGAGTAACCTGACATTCCAGGGATGTTTAGTCTCCTCGTCAGCCTTGTCCGGCTTGTTTTTCTTAGCCTCTTGGGCATCTATGAGATAGTAGGAATCATTGCCTCATCGCCTTGCTCACGATGAAGGGACCCTCCCATGGGGATGATAGTTTATGCTGTCCGGCTGTCCTGCTGGATCAGCCGGAGCACTAGGTCTCCCTCTCGGAATGCTAAGGGCTGGACCTTCCGGCTGTGATAGCGTCGGAGGCTTTGTCTGGTAGATAGTAGATCTAGACTCAGCCAGCAGCCGGGCCTCTTCGACCAGGTCAACTCCATCTTCGCGAGCTTCTTTGGCTTCGGCTTCTGTGTAGAGCTTGATCCTTGGCGCGTCATGCTCGATATCAGTCGGCAAGACGGCTTCGGCCCCGTATACGAGGAAAAATGGTGTGAAGCCGACTGAGCGTTTTGTCGTTGTGCGCAGGCTCCACAGCACATTGGGCAGTTCTTCAATCCAGCAGCCGAGCTGCTCGCTCGAGCGGCTCCACCGGCCGGGGCCGGATGCCGGCTAGGACTAAGCCGTTAGCCTTTTCCACTTGTCCATTGGACTCTGGGTGTGCCACAGAAGATAGGGCCATCCGGATCCCCATTTCCCCGCAATAGCGAGAGAAGATGCCTTGGGAGAAGTTGGTGCCGTTGTCGGTGATGATGGTGTGGGGGTAGCCGAATCTCACAATGATTTCCTTGAGGAAAGTGACGGCTGTGGACCCGTCCAGTTTCTTGATTGGCTTGGCTTCGATCCACTTGGTGAATTTGTCAATCATCACCAAGAGATGTGTCATGCCGTATCGCGCTGTTCTGAATGGGCCTACCATATCCAAGCCCCATACGGCAAACGGCCATGTGATGGGGATGGTTTTCAAGGCGGAAGCCGGCTGGTGTCTTTGCTTTGCGAAGCGCTGACAGCCGTTGCACTTCTTCACCAAATCTTACGCGTCTCCGAGCGCGGTCGGCCGATAAAAACCGTGCCGGAAGGCTTTGGCCACTATGGCTCGCGGATGAGGCGTGATGTCCGCACTCTCCTCGATGGATTTCCCGTAGGAGTTCAATCCCTTCAGCCGGCTCGACGCACCGCTGGAACACCCCACTTACGCTGCGTTTGTACAGCTGGTGGTTGATGATGGTATAGGCCTTGGCCCTTCTCTCAATCTGCCTGGCCTGGACTCTATCATCAGGGCAGACACCGTCGGTGAGGTAGGAGAGGAATTCTTGTGCCCATGAAGGTACGCATCTTATCTCGAATACGCTGACCAACAGGGCCTCCTGCGTGGGAGCTTCCGGATTCGACTGCATGGTGAAAGTGCTTGGAGCCCCCATGTGTGGTTTTGGTAATTAATGACAATCCCTATGGACTAATGTTTGCATTGAGTTATATTTGTAGGAGTTGTCCATAGGCAATGCTTGAACCATATGTTGGCTTCAAGGTTGCAATAAGAAGAAATTGATGAAGGATATCAAGTGTCAAGTATGTCTTGAAGATGAAGATGAAGTGAGCCCTCAAGTTACTTCAAGACATCAACATGATGAAGAATGAAGAAATGAAGTGCAAGTTCAAGATGAGCCATCTCGAAGAGATCCTTTGCTTGAGTCTTGCCATCCATATGGTGATCATGG
>NC_061510.1:400854987-400866893 GCF_022539505.1 Lolium rigidum | reverse complement strand
AACGGAGGCGCTTATTCTGGTTGATGTTTGCTGCCATGATTTGGACTCTTTGGAAAATTCGTAGCAAGATGGTTATTAAAAGAACCTTCCTACAATGCATTGATGACTCTATTTTCAAATTGTTGGCGCTTTGTAGTAGTGGTACCCGCTCCGTAGATAATGGGATAGGGAGCGACTGGATGCTATGCTTCGAGACTTGCATTGGCCACGTCGCCTCCCTTCCCCATCCGGTCGTTGAGCTGCTTCGCCTTGCCGACACCCTAGGGGCGCGGCCTCTTTTGTGTTGTTTATGTTAGGCTTTGTTGTGATGTGAGCCCATCAGACTGTTTTTTTCTTTAACTTAGTCGTGAAGATGTATGCTTATGGTTGATTTATTTACAAAGCTGGACAAAGCATGTTTTAAGGATAAGTGCTAAAGAACATCTCATCATTCCCAACTTTCATTTAATAGTAAAGATAACTTCTTTGCTTAACAGGCCCCGTGCATACATTCTTCATGGCTAGTTTTCGTTCATGACCGGATGGTCTCTGGCTGGTACAAAGAGGACTTCTTGCCACCGAACGCCATAAGAACCTTCTTGCTGAGGGTGTCACCGTCCTTGTCGCCGGACTTGGAGACGTAGAACGCTCGGGAGAACCAGTCGACGACCTCCGGCGCAGCACACATCATCATGTGGAACGGCCAATACCACCCCGGCCAAGTGACGTAGTCGTCGCCCCGCCGCACACTCGCCACCACCACCTCCGCCAACGTCTCTGTCTTCCCGACCGGAAAAGGCCCCACATTTATCTGCAATTATGCCCAAAATTATATACCTTGATCAATTCACCGGTCGGCTGGCCATCAAGAACACAAGCTATCTAATGTTGAAAGGCATATATGTATATGTACATCGCGGGCTTCCTCGTCGATGCCGACATTGCCGTCCTTCTGGATGCCCTTGCCCATGGTGAGATTGGATTCCACGTAACCCGGCATAAGGATGGTGATGCGTACATGCGACCCGAGCTCCGACCTCAATGTCTCATAGAACCGTATCACCGCGCCTTTGCTTGCCTACAAGCACATTGACGAGAAAGTTAGATTTCCTCCAACACGTACTAAGTAGTACCTCAGTCTCCAGATTTAGACAAATCTAAGATATATATTTATAAACGAAGTGAGTACCAATGATTCAAATTTAGTAAAGAATAAAGGTGACTACAATAAAGATGTTGGGTGAGCTGACTGAGAAGTTAGTCTGTCGTACGTTGTAGAAGCTCATCCTAGCCACTGGGACTCTGCCGGCGATCGAGGACGTGACCACGATGTTGCCACGGCTGGCTTTCAGGTAGGGCAAAGCGAAGTATGTCGGGTACACCGCGCCCCAGAAGTTGAGATCCTATAAATGTATGGAGAAAGAACATGAAGACTATACCGCTTCTATTGTGAATTAAACAAATTATTACTGATGATATCGTTTTGTGTATGTCTCTCGATTGAATGTTTCTTACAATGACGCCGTGGAAGGCCGTTATGTTCGTGATCTCCTCGAAGAAGCAGCTGGACCACACTCCTGCGTTTGCCACCAGGTGATTCACTGCAGATCGATAGAAACGAGTGAGGAATTAGCTAGTCTGAAACTAGTTATTACTGCTTGATTAATATGTTTGATAAAAGTTATTTTTGCTTGATACCACTAGAAGCTCGAATCATACAACTTTTAAAGTTGAAACTTTGCAGTTCACTAAAACATTTGAGATAGAATGTGTGGAGAATAATTTGGGATTATTATGACATCAAATATATATTTAAAAATGTTTTTTTCAATTTCAAATATTTGAAAATTTAAAATTGCACAAAAAGTTCTGGACTATTTTTGGGAGAGAGTATTTTCGAACAGTTTGACTTTAAGATGGCCGGTATACTCAAAATGACATGCCGTACGCTTGGTTACTAGAAGTAGGTTCACCTTACTGAGACATTCAATTGGCAAGCAGTTGATCCACCCGCTCGCTCGGTACAAACAACTGTAATTACTCCCGTCAGCAAGACTAGGACTAGCGGTGGTACACACTACCATCAGCAAGACTAGATGTTGTACTAATCACATAGTATTATTGTTAAGAACCTCACATCACCGCTCTTGATAGCGATTTTCTTTAAATAACGTGACATATTGTTGTCGTTATCTGACGCATACACTAGTATTGTCAACTGTACTCCCGCCCGTTAGCCCCTTCATCCTTTAAAATTGTTAAGGTTTATAAGGCATATCTTATTTATTATCCTTTTTTTCTTTGCTATATTTTCTCTCTTTTATTCTGTCTATAAAACTATTGGCACATGCACTAATTACTGAGAAGAGTAATTGATTTTTTGGTCCTAGCAAATTGGCTCTTGGGGCGTTAAAACTAACAAAATAGTGGTGAAATTGTGGGGCTGAGGTACTCACGTTTTCCGAAGTGTGCGACAGTCTCCTCGACAGCCCGCTTGGCCTCGTCGACGTTGGTGATGTCCGCCGGCACCACCAGCGTATCTGGCGCGCCGAGGTCGCGCGCCGTCTTGGCCACGGCTCGCAGGGCGATCTCCGTCCGAGCTACCAGCGCCACGCATGCGCCCTTCCTCGCGTACTCGTACACAAGGTGCTGCAAATGGAACAAGATCGAGGAGGCAAAGGCATATGCATCAATTAATTTAATCCTCGTGGGACATACAACAAAAAATGAACACATGGGCAGTAGATGGAACAGAACGGTTTCATTGATTTTCCTATCCCATAATTTGATTAGGCAGCATGAAACTTCGATAAGAAGTGAATGCCCCAACATACGCGCATCAGCTTTGTGCCCTACCATGATGAGATTCTAGAGATTCTAGGGTGCACTGTGTTTTATTGAGTTTAAATTGAACATGGATTTCTAATCCTTCGTTTCTAAAAAAAAAAAAAATCTCAACTTTATCTAGATACGGAGATACATAGATATGTTTTAGCTATAGATTCATCTGTATTTATAAAAGTTGCAAAGCTTTTTTAGGAACGGAGGAAGTATCTAATATAAACCAATAAAAATTGAGAAGAGGAATCTTAATGCAGAGAATGCACGGTAGAAGCATGCATGTGATCTACTCCCTCGTCTCATCAAAGTTATCTTAATTTTTACTAAATTTAGATGCACCTAGGTGTTGTTTAGTGTCTAGGTATATTTAAATTTTAAAAAGTTAAGATGGGAATAGCATGATCCGTTCACGGTAGTTTACGCAAATAGCTCGTGACCACCGTCACATAATTGATGGTGGTATTTACTCGGGTGACTGCATAGTCACATGCAGCTGGTGGTGGACACGTATGGCTGGCAACATCAGCATGCAGTGCACGATAACTGCTGCTGTCCTGCATCTCACTTGTGTCGCAAGTTTCCAGGAGACTGATGGGAGGGATAGAGGGTGAGAATTCAATACGGCCAGGGAACCGGGAATGGCCCCGAAGGGCCGGGAAACTGCATTTACTCAGGCGGCGAGTACAGAATTGATATTCCTACTCCACTCCAACATACTGTACACGGCACTATACATACATAGTACCAATACTATATCTGCATCAGAGCTAGAGTATACTCCATGGCAACGAGCATGTAGCATATAGCTACACGTAGCTTTCAGTCCTTCACGGTGGTACGTATATACTCCAGATTATCGTCTGTTTATCGTATTTGGTCGTAAACTAGGTAATATATGAGGGGCCCTGTATATGGATAAAAAAAAGAATATTTGTCGGGAATGATTCAGAAGACAAATCAAACTATCATCACTAAATCACTCTCTTGTACTATATCAAAGACACGCCAACCTTATAGTAACTTCTAAAATTATAAAATCAATACTCAATTCATTCAACAAAGGCACACCATGGAACGGCGCGCGTAGAGAAGAAACATAATGAACTGTACAACGCACGGTACATGGTAGGGCAGACTGACCTCGCCGATGCCGGAGGAAGCGCCGGTGACGAGGACGACCTTGCCGCGGAGGTCCTCGCCGGAGACGAAGGGCCTGACCAGCAGCCTGTAAACGAGGCGGCAGACGAAGGCGACGGGGAGGTAGGCGAGAAGCACCAGCGCCAGCCCCACATGCATGAAGCAGCTGAGGAACCCATTCGTCATGGCTTGCCTCGCCATTGCTAGCTAGGAGGCAGGAAGCTTTGGCTGCTGGATTGGCAAGCTCAGGTGGAGGAGAGAAGGCCGGAGAAGGTGAGTGCCTTGTGGCCGGTGTGTGTGTGTATTTATGGCCCCGGCGGCACGCGCATGGAGTGCCAGTATGGCGTTTGAGCGGTTGACCGAAGTGATGGGTGGGTGGGGGTCGCTGCACTGACAAGGCCACGAAACTAGGATGTTTAAGATTTTGGTGGAAATGCAGGTACGTAGTAGGAGGAAATTCATCGGTTATAATGGGTCAATCGCTTTCGCATCCCATGCTAGAGTGCCAGTAACCAAAGTGATTACTCATGCGTAACGCCTGCAATCAGTGGTCTACTCGTGGTCTGCCCATGCTAACATGGGGTCACTGCATCTAATAGCTGGTCAAAACTTGTGTATGGTCTGCCCATGCTAACATTTACGTCAGCTTCTCACAGTATTTGCGTAGCATAAACGGATAACTCGTTCGAGCTGTGTTAGTTTGGCTCTAATTTGCCCCCGAATTTTAATCCAATTGATGGTCAAATGGCCTGCCCTCCGGAGTTGGCATCTAATTGGAGATCCGCCGCCGCCGAGCCCTCTCCAGGTCCTGAACTATGTGATGGATTCGTGGGAGTGGAGCTAGTGGTTCAAGACGAAGCACGACCTCCGGTGGCACTCTTCTCCGCTGGAGTCATGGTTTGACTCTCACGATGAGCTTCTCCCCGAGGACTTCTTCGAGGTGGCAGTGCCCACGTGGCCACCGGTGGCAGAGCGAATGAGCAGTAGGGCAAACCCTAGATAAGCTATTATTAGTTTAGTTTTAAATTTATGTTATAGTTTCACTTTATCTAGTTTAGTTCAAATTTATGTACTATTTTGGCTCAAGTATAATTATTTTAACTTGAAAGGTAAAAAAAAAAGTCAAACGAACATGAACGCGCCCAAATGGGTACAGCACTAGTGATGTGGGTACATCTAAATGGATCACTCTTATAGGTATACTTGGTGTGGCTTAAGAAAAGGCCCATGAGGATCCCATCATCAAGATGGAGTTGGGCCGTACGAGGCATCTAAGGCCCGACGTGTGCAATAAGGTCTAAGCTTAGAAAGATAAGTTCTAATCATTGTAACCTACCTGAACTCGGCACCCTGAGACCTGGCTTCGTTTATAAAAGCCACGAGAGGCCGCTAGCCAAGGGTAAGAAAAGAGAGAGATACGCCAAACCCTAGTTACACCATATCAACATCATTTTTTGTCTCCTTGGCGACTATGTAATCATCATCCATAATACAAGCAGACAAGCAGCACATAGGATTTCTCCATCGGAGGCCTGGAGCTGGGTAAACCTTGTTTTGTTCCCTTTGTGTTGTGCTTGTACACCATCAAACCACCATTACGCTTCTAACCCAAAACCCAAGCCCAACTCATATGGGCGATGTCGTGGTTACCCACGTCAGTTGATGGACTGGGCGGCTCTTACACTCGCCGGTGAAGATCTGAGTTCACAAAATGACAATGCAGTCTCGCAAACTACTTATTGTTGTTTAAGTTTTGTAGCGAGACAATATATATTAATCCCCATGTTTTTATTTACCATGTGTTTTTTTTTTTAAAGTCAAATTTTACAAATTTGACTATAGAAGTAGAAAGAAATAAACATACATAATACCAAATTCATATTTAAAATAATTAGTTCTCATAATACTGATTTTAAAATTTAGATGCTGATATATTTTCTATGTCGGGGGGAAGACCCCGGATAGGGCAATGGACGCGGAGCAGCCGGCTGGCCACTGGCCGGCTCGCGGCAAAGGCCGGCTGAGGAGCAGCCGGCTGGCGCCGTGGCCGGCTGGTCCGGAGCCGGCTGGCTCTAGGTCCTAGTCGGCCCGGCTACGGCCACCAATGCCGTAGCTGGGCCGGCTTCTACAAGCCATATCCGACCGGGGTTTGTACCTCGCACCGACTCGAGGCCGGCGAGTCTTGCACCGGAAGGAACCGGGTAGGTGATCCGGGTTCCCAAAGTCCACGCCGACTCCATCTTCCGTAAAGCGCGGGCACCGTGGAGCAATAGTGCCACGCGCCGGACAGGCCGTCGTGGCTTACGACGATCCGTACCGGCTACGTGGCCGACGGCGACAGGGACACCTCCTCCATACCGCCGACCGTGGCAGCCGGATGGGACAGGCCACGATGCCTCAACCACTCCCGACGTCACCGCCTCGGGAAGGAGCGGAAGCCGGAGCCGGCCCAGCCGGCCGCAGAACTATAGGGTCTTATATGTAAAGTGCCGGTGCCTATATAAGCCGCACTACCCCCTCTCGTGCAGGTGATCGATCATTTATTGCTTTCACCCACCTCACAGTAGCTGCCCCGTGAGAGAGACCATAGTCTTCCTTAGCCTCTCGTAGAGCAGCCAGACACAGCTCTAGGAGCACCATTGTACCGTGTGATCATCATATACACTCATAGCAGGAGTAGAGGTTTTACCTCCATCGGAGGGCCTCGAACCCGGGTACGTCGCCGTGTCGCTCGTGCCCATACCCGCATCCGGATACCGCCGTGAGATCCCTCAGAACCACTTCGATTAGCCACCCTATGGCATATGCCGTGACGATACCACGACATTTGGCGCCCACCGTGGGGCCTTCAGCATCCTCGGCCGGTGTCTTCATCCGGACGGGCCTCACCACCACCACCGGCGAGCGAGTCGCTCAGTGCTTGATCTCGGAGATTCGGCTCCTCGACCGCGCGGCCGACAACGCCGGCCGCTTCGCTGACCGGCCCTTCCCAGCCGGCGGCAGCGTCATCTCCTTCGGCGGCTTCGACGTCTACGCCGCCACCGTCGCACCGCCGCGCTACCCGCGGCAGTGCTGCGCTGCGCTAGCCCTCCTCCGCGAGCCGGCAGCAGCCGCTCCCGCCAGCCCCGCCGTCGTGCAAGTCATGATGGCTGGCGACGAGCTCCCCACCAAGAACCCGCGCATGCGCGGCCCCGACCTGGAGCGCAACATCGACCCCAACGCCTCCGGCTCGGGCCCGAAAGCGCCACCACCACCGTCCCGGCTGGATGCAGTCCGGCAAAGCTGAGCACCCCGCTCACGCCCGGCGGAGACCCCACCGCCATCGAGGCGGACTTGGAGGCGCACCGCCAGCTCCTCCTCAAGCAAACCGAAGAACCGGCTGCCGCTAAGCGCCGCATGGAGATCACCCGGCCGCGAGTACAACCGCGCCCACGGCCTCACCTGTGCGGCGACGAGCCAAGCCGAGCCGGCCACATCCGCCGCAGGGCCGCGACCTTGGCGCCGAGATCGCCCGCGACGGCGCTCCTTCGCCGGCTCCGTCCGCGGAGCTCCCCGTCTACAACACCCCCGACAAGACCGTGCGCGCGGCCGAAGCCGCCGCAGAAGAGCTGAACCGCCTCGAGGGCGAAGAGTTACGCCGCCGCACCGGCGGGTGACCGAGCCGCTCAACGCAGCCAACAGTGCAGATCGCCGACCCCGTGTATGTCAATGCCCCCGCAGCTTCTCACGCTCGTGGAGCCGCAGCAACGACATGGAAGGCGCCGGGGACACGGCCGAGTCCTCCTCCCCAGCACCAAGCCGGCGCCATGATTCCCGGCCACGCACAGCCCGGGCCGGCCAAGCCACCAGCCGAGCGGCAGCAGCCCGCAGCCGGCCCCTCCAAGCCGGAACCAGGAGCAAGACTCCGGGCCCCGCCGTCATCACCGGCCGGCTCCGTAGCAAGCGGCGCACGCCAGCCGGCACACTCCCGGCCGGGCCCGCGCATCGAGCCCGCTGACGCCCGAGACCGCCTCGACCGGCCGGTTCAATCCCGCATCGCGGAAGAAGAGGGGCCAGCCGGCCCAAAGTGCTTCGGGCCGCGGATCCTCAACGAGCCCATGGTCGATGGCTTCCAGCTCCCGCGCGACACCCCCAAGTACGACGGCACCGCCAAGCCGGAAGACTGGCTGCTGGACTACTCCACGGCAGCCGGCATCGCCAAGGGCAACAAGCGCCGGGCTGTGCGCTACTCCCCCTCATGCTACTCGGCTCCGCCCGCACGTGGCTCAACAACCCGCCAGCCCGGCAGCATAAACGGCTGGCCGGACTTCGAAGCCGCCTTCATCAGCAACTTCCCCGGCACTTATCGCCGGCCGGGTCGCCCTCAACAGCTTGAGATGTGCAAGCAGGGCCCGGACGAGACGGATCGCGCGTACTCGACGCGCCGGTGCGAGATGCGCAACTCTTGCGAGGGCGTGCACGAGATGCAAGCCATCGCCTTCTTCATGGGCGGCTGCCGACCCAACACCATGCCGTGGCACAAGCTACGCCGCAGCGAGCCCAAGACGATGGCCGCCTTGATGGTCATCGCAGCACAAGTACGCGCCGGCAGAGGAAGCCGGCAAGGCGCCGGCCGATGTTTCACCGGCCCCAAGCAAGACGGGACAACAACAAGCCGGCCGAGGGCGCTCGCACGGCAGCCGGCGGGACAACTACCGCGGCAAGCGTCACAACGACCAGCCGGACCGCCGGTACGGCTCCGCCCACGTGGCCGCCGTGGCGTACAACGCGGCAGGCGGCAGCCGCCGCTGAAGCAAGACCGGCAATGGAAGCCGAAGTACACCTTCGAGCAGATGCTCGACTCGCCGTGCAAGTACCACAGCGGCAAGAACCCCTCCAACCACACCACCCGCGACTGCCACTTCATGAAGCGGCTGACAAGCGGTGAACCTCTACCGCCTCCACCCCCGCCTCCACCAGCCGGCGGGCCGGGTGGCCAAGCCGGCGCGAGAACGCCAACCTCGAGCACCACGAGGCTAACCAAGTGCACCATGCCGGCCGATATCCGGCCGAAGACGCCACCTACATCATCTTCACCTCCGAGCCCGAGGACAGGACGAGCCAAGAGCGCCGTTCCTCGAGGTCAACGCGGTCATACCGCCGGTCCCCCAGCACCTAAACCGGTCGAGCAGGCCATCACTTTTGATCGCCGCGACACACCGGCTGTCCCGCCGAAGCCGGGCAGCTACGCCATGGTCCTCGACCCCACCATCGGCACAACCCGGCGCAGCGTGCGTTCTCGCGCGTCCTCATCGACGGCGGCAGCAAGCATCAACATCCTCTACCGCGACACCGCCCGCAAGCCGGGCATCCAGAGGCCGAGTTGCGCCCCACCCCCACCGTCTTCCATGGCATCGTGCCAGGCCATTGCTGCCAGCCGATCGGCCGGATCACGCGGGAGGTGATGTTCGGGAAGCCGGACCACTTCCGCACCGAGAGAATCGAGTTCGAGGTGGTGGACCTCGTGAGTCCCTACCACGCGCTCCTGGGCAGGCCGGCCCTGACCAAGTTCATGGCGGTGCCCCACTATGGGTACCTGAAGATGAAGCTGCCTGGCCCCAAGGGGGTCATTACCGTAGCCGGCGACTATCGCCGCTCCATGGACTGCGCCACGCGAGCTCCAAGATGGCCCGCACGCCGGTCATCGCCACCGAGAAGCAGCTCATCCACGACGCCGTCGCCTCGCCAAAGCCGCGCAGCACGACATGCCGGCTGCGGGCAACCCGGCCGGGACGACTCACTTCCAGCCGGCCGACAACACCAAGAAGATCCTCGCTGGACCCGGCGCAGCCGGACAAGTTCGTCACCATCGGTGCCGGCTTGAACAAGAAATAGGAAAGCGAGCTCACCAGCCTTCCTCCGTGAGAATCGGGACATCTTCGCGTGGACTCCAAGAGACATGCCGGGTGTGCCGAGGGAGTTGGCTGAGCACCACCTCCACGTCCGGCTCGAAGCCAAGCCGGTGAAGCAGCCTCTCAGGCGCTTCGCCGAAGAACGAAGGAAGGCCATCGGTGAAGAAATCGCCCGGCTCCTAGCCGCCGGCTTCATCATGGAAGTGCTGCACCCGGACCGGTTGGCGAACCCGGTCCCGGTTTTGAAGAAGAACGGCTCCCGGCGCATGTGTATCGACTACACCAGCCCGAACAAGGCGTGCCCAAAGGATCCCTTCCCCCGCCGCGCATAGATCAAGTCATAGACTCGATCGCCGGCCGTGAACTCGTTGTCTTTCCTAGATGCCTATTCAGTGCTACCACCGCATTCCTTTGAATCCGGCCGATCAAATAAAGACTTCGTTCATTACCCCGTACGGGGCTTATTGCTACACGACTATGCCGTTCGGCTTGAAAAATGCAGCGCCACCTACCAAAGGTGCATGCAAAAATGCTTGCAGGATCAAATCGGCGTAAACGTTCACGCATATGTGGATGATGTCGTTGTAAAGACCAAGGAGACGACTACCCTCCTTGATGACCAGAGAGAGACCTTCACCAATCTGAGAAGATTCCGGATGAAGCTCAACCCGGCCAAGTGCACATTCGGCGTGCCGTCCGGCCAGCTCCTTGGCTACCTCGTCTCTCGCCGAGGGATCGAAGCCAACCCGGACAAGATCAGCGCCCTAGAGAAGATGGAACCGCCGCAGCGCCTCAAGGACGTCCGTAAGTTTGCCGGCTGCCCGGCCTCCTTGAGCCGCTTCGTCGCCCGGCCGGGGAGAAGGCACCGCCCCGTATCAACTAATGAAGAAGGCGGACAAATTCGTCCGGTCACCGCAGCGGATGAGGCCTTCCGTGACTTGAAGCGCGTGCTCTCAACCGCGCCAATCCTTGCAACGCCGGTTCAATGGAGCCGATGTTGTTGTACATCGCAGCCACCAACCGAGTGGTTAGCGTTGTCCCGGTGGTGGAGCGCAGAGAAGCCGGCAACAGGGAGCAGCTGGTTCAGCCGCCCGGCCTATTACCTTAGCGAAGTGCTCTCCCAGCCGAAGCAAAATTACCCCCACTACTGAAGGTCACCTACGGCGTCTACATGGCGGCCAAGAAGCTCAAGCACTACTTCCAAGAGCACCCCATCGTGGTGGTTGCCACAGCACCCTTGGCGGAAATCATCGGCAGCAAGGATGCCAACGGCCGGGTTGCCAAGTGGGCCCCGGAGCTAGCCGCCCACACCATCCTCTACGAGCCACGCACAGCCCATCAAGTCGCAGATCCTCGCGGACTTCTTCGTCGACCGGGCCGAGATGCGCATCGCCGCCCGTGCCGGATTCCACACATTGGAAGATGCACTTCGACGGCTCGAAGATGCGCAACGGCTTGGGAGCCGCATCGTCATCACTTCTCCCAAGGGGGACCGTCGGACTACGTCCCGCGCATCCACTTCGCCGCCTCCAACAATGTGGCGGAGTACGAGGCGCTCATTCATGGGCTGAAGCTAGCCAAGGAGATTGGCGTGCGTCGCATTCTTGCTTCGGCGACTCCGACTTGGTTATACAGCAAGCATCCGGCGACTGGGACGCGAAGGACGCCAACATGGCCTCATACCGCTTCCATGTCCAGCAGCTATCCGGCTTCTTCGACGGCTGCGAATTCCACCATGTGCCACGAGCAAACAACGAAGCGGCTGATGCCTTATCCAAGATTGGCTCAACCCGGCAAGCCATTCCGCCAGGTGTCGCCTTGGCGGTTCTCAAGAAGCCGTCCATCATACCGTCACCGGACTCGGATTCAATATTCGTGCCGGCCGACCCGGGGCTGCTCAGCCGAACCCGGGGCTTCATCGCCCAAGTCGGGGGCTAACAAGCCAAACCCGCCGGCTAGCATGCCGAACCCGGGGACTTCTCGCCCAACCCGGGGCTTCATCGCCAAACTCGGGGCTAGCAAGCCGAACCCGCCGGCTAGCAAGCCGAACCCGGCGAC